>NC_090762.1:35729815-35737315 GCF_036898095.1 Palaemon carinicauda | reverse complement strand
CACTCCAAGCTCCCATTCATCAGGCTTTGCCTCTTCATGCCACATTCTATAAAATAATCTTATAAGTATTCTGGGAGCTATTTCCTCTTCACCCAATAGCATTTCAACACGTATTCCCTCGTATCCAGGTGCTTTCCATCTCTTTATTTTTTTATGATAGCTTCGACTTCAAAAACACTGAATTCATTCATGGGGACACCAAGGTCTTCCTCAGCTTCAGGTATATCAATCAAATCATTCCCTTCATATCTCCTATTCATGACCTTACTAAAGTATTCCATCCAACGTTGCCTTTCTTCACCTTCTGTTGTTATAACAGATCCATCTCTCTTCTTGATGGGTATGTGATTCTTCTTCTTTACCCCAGTAGATATTTCATAAATAATTCTGCGAACAATTCTTACACTATAGGCACTCCCTGAATTCATAACCGTCAGCCTCATCTGCTTTCCTGTCTAAATATTCTCTCCAGTCATTCCTGGCTTTTCTTTTGACTTCATTATCAATACTGGAATACTTAGCATGCTCTACCTTGTAATTTTCATTACTTCCTGGAAAACTTTCAATGACCAATTTCTGTCTTTGTCTCCTTTTTATAGTATTCCAAGTATCATTTACTATCCATGGTTTTCTCCTTGTAACTGGATGTCCCCAAAACTACACTAGCAACTGACTGATATAGCCTATGTTCTTAATATCAGACCATTCTTCATTAATTGTCTGTTGTTCGTCTGTTAGAGCTTCTAAGACTACAAATCGATTCCTACATACAATTGCAAAGGTTTCTCTGTGCTCATCTTCTAGAAGCTTAGTTGTATCAAACCTAGGTATTCTATCTACATTTCTTTAGGGTACTTTCAGTTCTCATTTCAGTGTGGTAATCAGGAACTGGTGATCACTACCAATATCTACACCTCTATAGCTTCTTACACTTCTAAGAGTCCTTCTCTTTTTATTAATGGTTATGTGATATATTTGATTTTTGTAATTGGCTATATACATATATATATATATATATATATATATATATATATATATATATATATATATACACACACACATAGCCAGATACTTGCTTTTTACTATATAGGGGAAGTTTTAGGTACCAGTACGCGATAGTTACAAGGGAGAAGTGAGTGTAATATATAAAATTAATTAAAAAATTTGCAAACCAGATGAAATCTGTTTAATATAAAATTATATGTTTGTATTGGTACCAATTACATATTTCTACGCACATCCTCGTGTGCAAAATACATTCTAAATGCAAACTTTCACCCTTGTATATAGCAACTTTACATTTATACAATAACATTTTTATATATATACACAAATACTAGAAGTTTTATTCTAGATGTGAGCAAACTGTGGAATGATCTTCCTAACTAGGTGGTTGAATCAGTGGAACTTCAAAAGTTCGAACTTCTTGCAAATATTCTTCGGTTTGTAGTTTATATATTACTGATCTATCTTAACGTTGTTATAGATTTAAAAATATCTTATATATTATCTATAACTATTATATAGTTTATTTATTTCCTTTCCTCACTGGGCTAATTCTCTGTTGGAGTCCTTGGGCTTATAGAATTCTGCTTTTCCACCCAAGATTGTAGCTTGAATAATAATAATAATAATAATAATAATAATAATAATAATAATAATAATAATAATCATAATAATAATAATAATAATAATAATAATAATGATAATAATAAAAAGTTTTATTAATAATAACAACAACAACAACAACAACAACAACAACAACAACAACAACAAGTTTCAATGCACATACATCTGCAGTTACAGTTTCACCATCTTGGACATACAAAGAGTATACCATATATGGCTACAAATAAATAGAAATAGACGTATATGTAATATTTAAGTACACTATTCCGAGGAATAAGTAATTTCTTTGTTTTTACAATAAAGTAGTTTTTACCCTTCAAAATGGGCTTTTGCACAGAAAAATTATAATAAATGATTGTTACCGATGTTTAATCTAAGAGCAATTATTATTATCTTCATCATGATTATGATTATGATTATTATTATTATTATTATTATTATTATTATTATTAGTAGTAGTAGTAGTAGTAGTAGTAGTAGTAGTAGTAGTAGTAGTAGTAGTAGTAGATAATTCACAACAGGGGTTGGAAAAGCCAAATGCTTTACGCCCAAAGGCTCCAGCAGGGAAAAATAGCACAGTGAGGAAAAGAAATAATTAAAAAAACTACATGAAAAGTAATAAATGATTAACATAACACATTTTAAGATCAGTAACAATGTTAAAATAGATCTGTCATATATAGAATTTAAAAGGAGACTTATGCCAGCCTGTTCAGCATAATAACATTCCTTACAAGTATGTCTCATACTTGTTTGCGTGTGAGTTTGAATTTCACACGCAAACAAGTTCAAACGCACATCGAACTTTCTACAGACACTCAAGCAGATATATACCTTTTAATAAAAAGTAAAATATCGTTATCAATGAAGATATTATACCGGCGCTTCTTAAAAATTCACTCCTTAAGAGTTCTCGTCCTAAAATCGGGCTACACCTTTAAGATATGTACTCAAGAGAACAACAATAAATAAGACCCAAAGGCGATATTGAAAACAAGCACAGGCGATGGTTGCACAAAAGGTAGGTTGAACAGAAAAATAACGCAAGCGAGAAGAGCAATATCAAGGAAAATATAATAAAGGGGGTGGAGATAAATATTTCTCGATATTAGCATCTCTCTTTTTAGATGGCTTTTCGCGAGGTAAATATTCCGCGATATTAGCAACTCTCTCCATATGGCACTTCGCGCGGTAAATATTTCGCGATATTAGCAACGATCTCCAGATGGCTTTTCGCGAGGTATATATTTCGCGATTTTAGTCTCTCCCTTCTGGTGGCTTTTCACGAGATAAATATTTCATGATAATAGCATCTCTCTCCAGATGGCTTTTCACGAGGTAAATATTTCGGGATATTAGCTACACTCTCCAGAAGGCTTTTCCCGAGGTAAATATTTCTCGATATTACCATCTCTCTTTAGATCACTCTTCGCGAGTTAAATATTTCGGGATATTAGCTACACTCTCCAGAAGGCTTTTCCCGAGGTAAAGATTTCTCGATATTACCATCTCTCTTTAGATGACTTTTCACGAGGTAAATATTTCGCGATATAAGCCACTCTCTTCAGATGGCTTTTCGCGAGGTAAATATTTCGCAATATTAACATTTCTCTACATATGGCTTTTCGCGAGGTAGATATTTCGTGATATTAGCCTTTCTCTCCAGATGGCTTTTCGCGAGGTAAATATTGCTCGATATTATCTTTTTTTTTAGATGGCTTTTCGCGACGTAAATATTTCGCGATATTAGTAACTCTCTCTAGATGGCTTTTCACGAGGTAAATATTTCGCAATATTAGCAACTCTCTCTAGATGGCTTTTTGTGAGGTAAATATTTCCTGATATTAGCAACGCTCGCCAGATGGCTTTTCGCAAGGTAAATATTTCTTGATATTAGCAATTTTTTTTAGATGGCTTTTAGCGACGTAAATATTTAACGATATTAGCACCTCTCTCTAGATGGCTTTTCGCTAGGCAAATATTTCACGATATTAGCAACTCTCTCTAGATGGCTTTTCGCGAGGTAAATATTTCACAATATTAGCAACGCTCGCCAGATGGCTTTTCGCAAGGTAAATATTTCTTGATATTAGCATTTTTTTTTACATGGCTTTTCGCGATGTAAATATTTCGCGATATTAGTAACTCTCTCTAGATGGCTTTTCATGAGGTAAATATTTCGCGATATTAGCAACTCTCTCTAGATGGCTTTTCGCCAGGTAAATATTTAACAATATTAGCAACGCTTGCCAGATGGCTTTTCGCAAGGTATATATTTTGCGATATTAGCATCTCTCTCCAAATGGCTTTTCACGAGGTAAATATTTCTTGATATCAGCATCTCTCTTTAGATGGCTTTTCGCAAAGTAAATATTTCGCAATATTAGCCACTCTCTCTCTATATGGCTTTTCGCTAGGCAAATATTTTGCAATATTAGCCACTCTCTCTCTATATGGCTTTTCGCTAGGCAAATATTTTGCAATATTAGCAATTCTCTCCAGATGGCTGAGGTATATATTTCGGATATAAGCATCTCTCTCCAAATGATTTTTCGCGAGGTACATATTTCGCGATATTAGCCTCTCACCAGATATGGCCTTCTTGCGAGGTGTGTGTTCTGGCTTTCCTGGTACCCACATTCATACACCTGAAAAGATTAAAAGATAATTTCATAAGTGCACTACACTGGCGATCGTGTTTAAACGTTTAAAGGTCGCTCATGAATGGCAGAGGCAAGGGAGAGTAACATTGCCCTAACTAGCAGGACAATGTCCTTGAGACTGGCCATAAATATACTGGATATATATATATACATATATATATATATATATATATATATATATATATATATATATATATATATATATATATATATATATATATCCATCTACGAAGGCACTTAACAAATTTTGAGAGGTAACTGACATAAAAAAAGAACAAAAGGGAACTTTTCTTCTCTTAGCTCCTCCCAGCCTGACGATGTTTGGTTGGTATTGCTAGGGTGCCATAGCCCACCCTCCCTCGTTATCAACCACAAATGAAGCTTCATATGCCGAATCCTTTACTGTTGCTACCCCAGCGATCACTCCGGTCACCAGAGGAAGTAGCAGGGCCCATCATAACTGTGTTACAATCGCTCGCCCGTCATTCCTATTTGTAGCACGCTCTTTCGACTCTCACATCTATCCTCCTATCACCTAGAGCTTTCTTCATTCCATCCATCCACCCAAACCTTGGCCCTCCTCTTGGCCCATCAACTCTTGCATTCATCGCCTAGTTCAGCAGACGGCCATTTTCCATTCTCTCTACATAGCCAAGCCACCTCAACACATTCATATCCAATCTAGCTGCTAATTCATTTCATATATATATATATATATATATATATATATATATATATATATATATATATATATATATATATATATATATATATATATATATATATATATATATATATATATATATATATATATATATATATATATATATATATATATATATACATACATACATATATGATGAGCGCTCAAGTCCCCTCTGCACCCAAGCAAGGAACAGGGATGGCCAGACAACGGCTACTGATGACTCAGCAGGTCAACCTATAGGCTTCCCCAACCACTCCCCACCCCAGCCTTAGCTCACAAAGATGTTGTGGTTGCAGACACTACAGGAAACTATCGAGCTTGAGTGGGACTCGAACACCAGGCCGGCGATCGCCAAGTAGAGATTTTTCTGCTCAAAATTTTGCAACAGATGAATGTACAATAAAATATCCTTCAGGTATCTGTTTAACGTAAAAACATAAATATGAATCAATTATATTTTATGGTGGAGATTTTATATCCTTCGTTACTCTAAGTGATGGTTATACCGCTAAGAAAATCCAATAAAGAGATTAGGTATAGATAGCTGTTTAATATTTTGGAACTAATAACTAGAACTTTAATAATAAAAGACATTGAAATTGTCTTTAAATTCAAGGAAGTTGAAACCTAAGTGTGAACGAATCTTGAGCAACATAATAACCTAAGTTATCCTTTCATCAATATCTTCAAATACGGAGCGAAATTAATAGAATATATATTATGGAGAAACAAAATAACATATTCATTTTATATTTTCTAGAAATAAAAGAACTTTCTCGGGAAGGTTTCTTAAATGATGAAAACGACTCACTTGTTCAACTCCTTGAAGTTCTCACGGTAAAGATTTTTCTCCATTGAAAACGAACCTCAATTGCGCTTAAACTTTGTAAAACCAGAGACCTTTATATATCTCCCCAATGTTACATATCTTAGAACCTAAAGGGATACGAAACCCTTCAATGCCTGCAAGTTGTAGAAGTACTCGGAGCCAACTGAAAAAGAAGACTTTGAAGTTACCAATGTAAATATTGATGTACCAACTGTCAAGTGTTCAATTTCTATTCGGTTTCAAAGACAAGTCTAAAAGATTAGCGGAGAAAAGTCCTTGTAAGAAAGTAACTTGAAAATTCCTACCATATTTAATGCTATAAGGTCAGACAATGTCTGTTGCGAAAACCTTTACCTCAAACTGTATGAAATTAGACGAACATCAAATTTTCATCGTAAGAGAGAGAGAGAGAGAGAGAGAGAGAGAGAGAGAGAGAGAGAGAGAGAGAGAGAGAGAGAGAGAGAGAGAGTTAGTCATACTTGACTGTCACCAATAATTTTCCTTACAGTATCTATGCGTCAGTTAAAATAATGCCGAGTCTTGGAATATTTTAACAAACAATAGATCCATAAAGAATCTAGCAATACAGTCTGGAGAATGGAAGGTAATATACAAAAAATGGAGAAATCACAAAAAAAAAAAAAAATCAGTTAGAAAATCCAGCTTTGACTCTACATTTTTCTAGTGTCAACGAATCTTTCCCGCTATGAATAGACGCCAGCAGTAGCTATGGTCACCAAAAGGCTTACTTTAACCTGTCAGGCTTTATCTATTGGTGATAAGCTGAATCCTATCATCCTAGCTGAAGACGACATTCGATGTTCTAATAAGGAACAGGATAACTGACCAATGACCAATGGCCCAAACTCACAAAATTGACAATGTCGACCACTATCTATAGACAAGGGTATGCGTTAAGTATATCTAAACTCTCTTGCTTCGGGAGATAAAAAAATTAGCTCAGCACTGAGCACATCTGCAGTCAAGTTAAGCTTACAAAACAAATACAGTAGAAACAGACCATTCGAGTTGACTTTGTAAATTTCAAAACAAGTTTACAGTAGACGAGTAAATTTTAAGAAACGTTTACAGTAGAGCAATGTATTTCAAGAAATGTTTACAGTAGGCATGTGAATTTAAAAGAAAAAAAAAACGTTTACAGTAGACATGTAAATTTTAGGGAATATTTTCCAATAGGCATATAAATTTCAAGAAACGTTTCCAGTAGGCATGTGAATTTCAAGAAACGTTCACAAAAGACATGTAAATTTCAAGAAACGTTTCCAGTAGGCATGTAAATTTCAAGAAACGTTCACAAAAGACATGTAAATTTCAAGAAACGTTTCCAGTAGGCATGTAAATTTCAAGAAACGTTCACAAAAGATATATAAATTTCAAGAAACGTTTCCAGTAAGCATGTGAATTTCAAGAAACGTTTCCAGTAAGCATGTGAATTTCAAGAAACGTTCACAAAAGATATAGAAATTTCAAGAAACGTTTCCAGTAGGCATGTAAATTTCAAGAAACGTTCACAAAAGACATGTAAATTTCAAGAAACGTTTCCAGTAGGCATGTAAATTTCAAGAAACGTTCACAAAAGATATATAAATTTCAAGAAACGTTTCCAGTAAGCATGTGAATTTCTAGAAACGTTTCCAGTAAGCATGTGAATT
>NC_090762.1:35719815-35724815 GCF_036898095.1 Palaemon carinicauda | reverse complement strand
GACGCAATACGTATTCGAAGGCACGTGCAATCCTGCCAAGGGCCTCAATCCAACCGTCCATTTCCGGGTATCTCTCTAATCAGCTTACGTCAAAGGTTTCAGTTGACAGAACCCGGTGTCTCATGACTCGCTCTGTTGACTTAACAAATCTCAACGTGACACATTAGCGAAAATGCTCGATACTAAATCACAATATCGGTAACGTAGTTGAACTAATTTGTGTTTTAACGGTAATCTGAAAGCGACGGTTCGTGTTGGAGGTAACATAGCAAGGTTGTATTCTATGAATAGGGTTTTATTGAAATATAATAATACTAGGGGTGTCTAGCCATTCCAATTTGTTAGACGAAGGCTTTCTCATATTAATACCATACCGTTAAAGACCCCGTGAAGGTTCATCTGTTCATCTGAAATATTCAATTCTCTGCAGGAAAAATATATTACGGATATATCGATATTCTTTACATCAACCAGCACATCCAGCTAAATACAACCTGAATTATTACTACATAATTTCGTTACGTTATAATCCCTAAGTTATAACCAAAACTACGATAAAATTTGTGAATCAAAATAACCAAGATTTGCTAAATAAAAAGGATGCTAAGGACTATGTAGGAAATAAAGATTAACATGCCAATACGAGCCATGAATACCGACTTTATACTAACATTCCACATTTTTAATATATATATATATATATATATATATATATATATATATATATATATATATATATATATATATATAAGATGAAAACTCTAGGGCATTTTCAAGGGGTCATCTTATGAATGACAACTTACTACTTAACAATGACAAGTGAAATGTGCCATTTCACAGCTTTGTTAATTTTGGCTTGTGTGGAACAAAATAAAACCAGTGCTGTGTCTTAGAAGCGTGGGGGGAGACGCTGACTCAGGAGTGTGGGAATGACAGAAATATATAAGGCAACGTAAAACATGATAAAAAAGAGGGGCAGACCCACCAGATATATCTTTATAATACATGATTCTTTTTTATAGGGATGTGTTTATTCAATATAAATAATATCTTAAAAAGGGTGTAAATTCAGTTTTACTCAAATAACTAAGAATACATTGAAATCATTATCTAAATAAATTATAAACCACTTTGTAATCAAGCCGTAGAATCTTCAATAAAGGATAAGCAAGTTAGAAACTGAGTTTAATGAAAATAAAAAAACATATAATAAGGCAAAAACTTTCCAAACTTTACCATGCTCATTGTACGATATAGTTGAAATATTTCCCTTCCCCTGTTTTGCAAAATCATCGGGAAATATAAAAAAGAGGGGGCGTCCCTCCCCTTCTGTTTGCAGAAATTATCGGAGAACCCATCCCCGACCCTTAAAAGCGCGAAAAAAGCCAGAAATATATTATTAGACTTCAGGGGATGGCATTTCCTTCCACCCCTCCTCTAGACAAATATAAGCAATTGCAATAAAGGGTGCCAGCCATGCAAGACACAGGATCCGTCCTCAGTCAAATACCTAATGTCATTAAAACTCCGCTGCAATTATACGATACAATATAAACGTTTGATATTCATTACAAGGTTCCAGCAGGAGGCAACGGCACGAATTTGCCAAAGCTGTTGTCTCAACACAGGTTTCGCTGTATCGAGTGTGGGTGTCTTGCTTCTATTTATGATTGCAGGCGGAATTAGCTTTAGAAATATCAAAGGGTTTAGGATGACTCCTACGTCGGTAGTCTTCTGAAAACATTGGCTGGGCCCAAAGACGTTTCCATACAGTTGTTACTTTCTTCTGATTGAATATATTTCAATATATTTCATTAGGAAAGAAAACAAAATTGAATAAAATCATTCTCGCACAGTTTTCTCTGTCAAGTCGAGGTAGAAAATACTTGTAACTGTTATCTCAACACATTTCTATTTCTATACTTTTATCTGGGGGCTGAATGTTTCAAGTAGTACCACCTTACCATTCCCTTTTCTCTTCCCCTCCCCCTTCCCTGCAGATAATCCCTACATGGAAATTCTGCTTTCTGAAAGGGCCCAAGTAGCAAATAGGAAATTTGTACAGCATAACATACCACACACTGAGCATTGGCAGTTCAGTTATAGTACTGTATAAGATTAATATTAAAATTCATACATATTTTCCTGTATAAAACACACACATAAAATATATATATATATATATATATATATATATATATATATATATATATATATATATATATATATATATATATATATATATATATATATATATATGTATATATATACATATATATATATATATATATATCGAACTTAGTATGGTATTTTCAGTAGATGCATTCTTCCCTTCTTCAGATAAATACGGTTAAGATAATTTTTACAAAGTAGATAATATAGACATAACATAACTAGAGGGGTACTCAGTAGAACACAGACCTCCGCCCTGGTAGCTTATTTCTCGACCTTTTGCTTGACCAAGACCTTGACCTTTAACCTTCCAAAATTTTATCCTTTCCAGCTTTTTACATAACAATCTATGCAAGTTTCATTACTCTTCGATTATAATTATGGCCAGGAAACTGTTCACAATCAAACACACACACACAAATCGGGGGTAAAACATATTTCAATTTTCAGTAGCGTTGCAAATTAAGTCTACGGGAAATGGACGACACGTTTAACTACACAACCTTGAATATAATAAAGTATGAGAAAAATGTCTTGATAATTTTCAAGTATATATAACGCAATTGCAAAGTTGCTTACATGATTACTCATATCCTAAAACTATAAAGGTATTCACTATAATAATACTCCGGCTTTATGATGTAGTATAATAAAAAAGTAAAGGATGTTAAAAATATGGTAATTAATGTTAATATCCAATTATGTCAAAATTCCTCAGAATTTACAAATACTAAATAAATAAAACAGAACACACAAAATTTTTAAATAATCAGTTTTAAAAAATCTTGAACCTATTTTACATAACAACGAGTATGCAAATACATTATCTGTGCTTATATCAAGAAAACAATTACTTCAAAAAAAAATGAACAACAATTATCGAAGTCAGTATGAAACTTCCAATACGATATTTTTATTCCAAAATTTGTCAATTTCCTAATCTCTTTTCATGAGTTTTTATTATCCCTTTTTTCCATCACCAAACACCTCATTATTCACACATACTTCAAAAATATTTCACTTGGCTTCGTGAGGAAAGATGCTAAAAAAAAAGGAAAAAAAAATAGAGTCCACCTTTTTACTGCATAATTCCGTTTATGCATTTGGAATAACAATGGCAAATCATCCTACATAACAGGTCTCAAGATCACAATATATATTTCTTTTGACGAGTGGGTGTAAATTAAATTTAGCGGACTACAATTAGCAGTTTTGTCCTTTAAATTATGCCTTGAAAAAGTACAACATTCGAAATCATAAATATCTTATCCGTACTAAGTACACTTCATCCTTTAAAACAAAATTTGCAAGGTTTGGAAGCATATCATTATAGATTTACTCACAATCGCAGCCAAGGTATTCCATGTTATACCCGAACTTTAGTAAAAGAAATATTTCATAAATTGCTCAACTACAGATGAATGTAATTCTTGCTTGATTAAAAGTCCAAGGAAACAATTCAGTTAGACGGGCAATTCATTCCAGATACTGAATTTTTATTTATTTATTTATTTTTTTTTTTTTTTTTTTTTTTTTCCACCACTCAAAGACATCTGACCTTTACGGTCGGTAGAATGCGGCTGCTGAGATGACTCAGAACTGCAGAGAATTAGTAAGGTTAAACTCATAGTAAGCGATAGATGCCATGACTTTACCTTTAAGATTTAAATTGTTATGATTTTATTCAAGTTTACCAGAGATTTAAATTCTTATGATTTCATGCAAGTTTACCAGAGATTTAAATTGTTATGATTATATGCAATTTTACCAGAAATTGAAATTGTTATAATTTCATGTAATTTTACCAGACATTTATATTGTTATGATTTCATTTAAGTTTACCAGAGATTTTAATGGTTATGATTTCATGCAAGTTAACCCTTGATTCAAATTGTTATGATTTCATGCAAGTTTACCATCTACTATTTCATATCTGTATATCAGAAAAGGTGAAGACCGATATGGACACAGTACTTATATTGGCATTTGCCATCTAAAGATTTAAAGGCCGCTCGAAAATGCCCGAAGAAAGGGCTAGTGACAATGCCCTAGCCAAAAAACCATATATACATTACATGCAATCAGCTCCTGCCCTTCCCCCTCCCCCCAAACCCAACCTAGAACAGACCACCCCACCTTTACCTCACAAGGATGGTGAGATAACAGGCACTGCGAAAACCTATCAAGCCTGAACTGGTCTCGAACTCCAGTACGGTAGAACACCAAGCGGGGACGTCTCCAGTAGGTCACCACAACCTATAAGGCTATAACTCGAAATAACTCCACACTTATAACACAATTTCAAAATATTTGAACAGCCTTGGATATACATTTCTACAGAGCTGCTTTATATATTGATGGTTGCAGATTTGTAAAATTGGTTATCTACATGTTGGCAGCATACAAAAAAAAAAAAAAAAAAAAAAAAAAAAAAAAAAAATTGCTAAGAGTCTATTCCCCTTAACGTGACATATGGAAAATGTTGATTCTCATGCTAAACTAAATAACACACTAATGGAGTTTTTAAATGGACGTCTGTCTGGCTCCAAAATGAAATTAAAAGACGAAAATGAAAAAAAAAGTAACATCATGAAGGGGTAACTGCTGAAGACTAGAACTGTTTACTATCCATATCTGAATTTTCTACGAATTATTACCAATGTACTGATTTTTAAAACCAGGGCCGTTTAATATTCTTAAGTCTATATAGTCAGACAAAAACCGCAACGTTATGGTGTCCTGAGGGGTAGCGTCCCTCATTGGTGATCTTCAGACTGAGGTGTGAGTCCCACTCAAACTCATTACTTCCTTTGGTCGCTACAACCTCA
>NC_090762.1:35702315-35714815 GCF_036898095.1 Palaemon carinicauda | reverse complement strand
TCAATAGGTAGAGGACACGGCATGAATAATTTACGTATTGCAATGCCCCCTAACATAAGGTAAACTAGAGAAAGCAAAGGAGAGTTATTTCTTTTTAACAGGGAATGAAGTAATAATTCCCCAAAAGAAGTGATCCATTGAAAACGTGCATCAGAGGTTTAAAGGTCTATTGTGAATAACAGAGGCAAGGGACAGTGAAGCATGCAGAAGAATACCATAGACTGCCCCTATATACATTTGGTCAGCATCCAAGCTAGGACCAGAGAGGGCCAGGCAATGGCTACTGATGACTCACCAGGTAGACATATAAGTTCCCCCAAACACCCGATACTTAGCTCACAAGGATGGCAAGGTTGCAGACTCTACGAAAACTATCGAGCTTGAGCGGGACTCGAACCCCATTGCAGGGACGTTTCCAATAGGCCATTACAACCCAAAAGTATCTAATTAATTATATAAAAATACTAGATGGAAGGAACATAGCATCGCTGAACAATAAATGTTATTAAAAGATCATTGAACATTCGTTTTAACAAGTATATTCGACTAGGTATCATAACTTGGAACCTGACTGTTACTATCAAGTATAATATTAAAAAAGAAATTATTATTAAATTTTTTTAATCACATAAAACGAAAAACACTGAAGTATTTGCTTCTACTAATAAGAGCTTATATGAAGTGAAACTTAATTCATAAACATTAGCAAGACTTTACAAGGCTATTTCCATCGCTTCCAGATACTAATATTCAAGAGTTGGGTCAGGACTCATAACACTCTCTCTCTCTCTCTCTCTCTCTCTCTCTCTCTCTCTCTCTCTTCTCCTTCCTCTACGAGGCATTGCAAAAGCCGTAATCATACAAATTCCTAACGGTGACAGGGGAGAGGGAAAGTCCCTCGAAATAACAGTAATAAATGGCTGGCTGAAATGTGCATATTAGAACTGGAGGAATATGAAAAGAGTCGCAATGAAACGGTACAATCGACTTCAGTCAGGGATACCTATACGAAGTTTCTAAGATTTTTGGTTCGTCTAAAAGCGTTTCAATTTCATCGACACACGATGATGTTTAAGTTCGACTCAAGGGTGATCTGAAAGAGTGAGAAAAATATAGATATAAATATCATTTCTGATACTGCTGATTGATAATTATACGAAACTCTGTTTAACTATCAATGAGACTGCTGCTTGAAAACTATGCAGAACTCTCTCTCTCTCTCTCTCTCTCTCTCTCTCTCTCATAAAACTACTGCATGTAAAAATTGAAACTCTCTCTCTCTCTCTCTCTCTCTCTCTCTCTCTCTCATAAAACTACTGCATGTAAAAATTGAAACTCTCTCTCTCTCTCTCTCTCTCTCTCTCTCTCTCTCTCTCCATAAAACTAATGCTCTGAAAAAGTGAAAATCTCTCTCTCTCTCTCTCTCTCTCTCTCTCTCTCTCTATTTGTTAAATAACTCCTGATTTCTTAAGCAAGGGCTCTACGCGCCGCAGAAAAATGAAAATATGAAAGCATACAGTATCACATAATAAAGTCGTAAACACAAACACGCCGACACACACACACACATGCACACACACATCCACGCTCATCGAAAGTCGTATTTCCATTGCAGAAGAATGCTAATTACTCTCACCTGACTACAGCCTCATAACCACAGCACCTTGAAACACGCGAGCGTAAGTCTTATTCCCACAATTCTCTGGTTTCCCGTCTTTTAAGGTAAGGAGAGTGAGAGAGGTTACCAAAAGCTGTAAAAAAAAAAAATTATATGTATCAGGAAGTGAGATAACTCGTTTACATTTTATTTGTCCCAGATAATTCTATGTTTGTGTGCTTGCCGAGTGTCCCATACTTAGTGTGTGCATGATCTTGCTAGGTGGCAACCTCAAGTACATACATGTTTACACAGACACACACGTGTATATATATATATATATATATACATGTGTGTGTGTTTGCGCATATATATTTATCTATATCTATATATTATATATATATATATGTGTGTGTGTGTGTGTATATATATATATACATACATATATAGGCTATACATATATATATGCATATATACATAAATACATATATATATAATATATGTGTGTGTGTGTGTCTGTTTGCGCATATATATATATATATATATATATAATATATATATATATATGTGTGTGTGTTCGTGTGTGCGCGCGCATATATACATACATACATATACACATATATATATATATATATATTATATGTATATATATAATATATATATATATATAGTTTTCCTACCAGCCTTTTCATAATAATGCCACAGTTCCTAGCAGAATCACCCAATCAATAAGTAGTTAATATTCGATGTAAGATTCCTACTAGTATCCTAATCTCCTATATCCTAAAAGAGACCCCCCTACGGGCAATAGTTATACATACAAATATATACACACATCAATATACATATAAAAATACTGCTGGGTCTTACCATTACAGAAGAGCAGCACCAATTAAACGCATAATACCAATGAGCTACAACATTAGGCCTCGGATCTAACTGCTATATAAGTCAGCTTAACCGGCCTCACTAATATTAAGCATTGCTATAACAATATACATTTAAATAACATTCGTCACAGGGGTTAAATAACGCATCCTCAAATAACATATCAGACGGAATGGGAGCCGAAATCAAGCAGATAGAATCGTTTCCCTTTACAATTGCCTTTGGCCTCAAATAATTCATACATTTCCTCTGGAATGCCCTGGCCAATGGGACATACACACAGGCCCTCGTGAACCATCCAGTATTAGTTCGATTTGAATGGGGAATATTGCGCAACACAGGGATAAAATTTAGATTTATCATCAAGCCGGAGCGAAATAAGTTTCATTCACTTTGCCAAATATTTCACGTTAAAAAAAGGGGGGAGGGGGGGGTCGAATCGGAGATGAAAAAAGGGGGTCAGCGTGGTTTGGCTTGATTGATAGCGCTCTGGCGGGCCGTTTCAATCAACTACCAAAGTTCACTAATTAAGGCTGTGAACGGATGTTTTGGGGAATCTACGGGAAATAAAGAGCCAAATCAGAGGCGATTCCTTCGTGGTATTGTTATGGCAGGAAGGGATGATCATGGAAAGATATTACCAATCAGTAGACTGCAGTTTCCACTCTTGAAATTCAGAAATGATACATAAAATAAGAGTGAAGTAAAAAATATTTTCATCTAAAATAACTGATATCAGATGATAAACCATTACAATTTATTATGTAATTCATGTGAAATTGCGTGGGGGTAACGATTGAGAAACAAAGACGAAAGGAAATTTAAATTTGTAAACATACAGCAACTCAACCACATGTGCGTCTAAACACAGGGAAACGTGATGCTCAGATCCAAGATAAATATAAATATATATATATATATATATATATATATAAATATATATATATATATATATATACATATACATATATAACATATATACCTTATATATATAATTTATATATATATATATATATGTGTGTGTGTGTGTGTGTGTGTGTGTGTGTGCAGTACTTTACAGGATTTAGTCAAAATGTCCATCAAGCATAACTAAACTGAAGTTCAGCTACTACAATTACTCAAATCCTATATGGATGCCTCTTAATCTTTTTTTTTTATCATGAGTAGACGGCAATCTGCGATTAATTCAAAAGACCGTTTAAAGATTCCAATGAAATAGTCGAAATAAATTTTCGAAAACTTTATTTAGTGATGATTTATTCAAGATTAAAAAAAAAAAAAGAAATTCACTCTACACTTTCAACACATTAAAATGAGTAAAGTTTCGGGTAGATTCGCCCTACCGAGACATCAATAATGTTCCTGCCCTTTGAAAACCGAAAGAGAGAATAAAATATTCCCGGTCAGTAGTTAATACTTTATAATTCTCAGAATTAATCACATGAATGGTTGATTATCCTACAGCCATCGATTGCAAAAGATCATTATAGCTTGGATTCCTTTTATGAACTTTTATGAATACATCAAGGCCTACATCCGATAATAAATTTCATTAAATAATAAATTATATCCCAAAATCAATCTTGTAACAAATTAATTATATCGAATAATAAAAAAATTAAAACTTTGACCTTTAAAAAAAAATAAATACTTGATTTTTTTCTTAAAGACATAGTAGAATCGAGTACTATAAGATATAGAAAAGGTCGCAGCCCAATAATAATATATAATATATAATAAAATAAACAAATTTAAATCCAATTTGCCGAAAAGATCAAAATGTTCATACATATACGTCAGTTCATTTTTGGCACCTACATGCAGTTAATTAAAAACCCAAATTCTCTAACCTTGAACCTTTACCATAATGAAAAAGAAAATCTAAAAAGTTCAAATAGATATGATTAACATCACAGGGGAAAGCATTAACAAGATGAATGATTGGCCTTGTCTCCCTGGGCGGCACGGGGGGGAAGGAGGGGTAGGGAGGGGTTGCCGTATATACACACATACACACACACATACACACACGCACACACCCGCCAGCTCATAATTATTGGTGTTTGTTGTCAATCCATTTCATTAATGTAGGGGGAAAGTCAAACAGATGATATTTTCATTATGGCTTTCATGGTGGCAGTAAATTGTGCGTGTTTCGTGCCAATGCATATGTATCAGTCAGCAGTGTGTTTGTATGTTAATCCTGACTCCCCTACCATTCCCCCACATTCCCCCTCCACACACGCAGCCCCTCCCCACACTCCCCCCCTCACACGCATACATACAGCAAATCAACGGTAACGAGCCATGCAAAACTTCCCCACTAGATGGCACCGCTGTCCACACACAAACAAACACAAAGGCTTTTACTTTTAGGTTTTATGACGTTTTCCAAAATCTTTTATGAAAACCAGTGATAGGAAACAAATTATATTTCCATTCTGTTCTGCCGATTGTTTTTGAGAAACGTAATAAAACTGAACGACGGAGTGGTCATATGAAGGAGTTGATATCGTAGTCACCGAAATATTTCTTCAATAAATCTTACTTTAAAAAAATTAGTGTTTCTATTATTAACATTATCATCACCTGCAGAGAGGAAAAAAAATAAAATAAAAATGATAAAATCGTTGTAAATTTCAGAGGAAAATATAATACAATCAACGTGTAAACACATATATATGTACACACACACACACACACAGACACACACACACACACACACATATATATATATATATATATATGTGTGTGTGTGTGTGTATATATAAGTATATACATGTGTGTATGTATGTGTGAATGTATATTTATGTATATATATATATATATATATATATGTATATATATATACATATATATATGTATATATATATATATATATATATACACACATATGCAGTCAAATGTCTGCGTATAAAGTAACATCCCTGACAAATACCATCACCAGTCAACTACACTTACAAAAAAAAAAAGAAAAAAAAATTATTTTGTTGTTATCACACAATATAAGTTGCCCCTCAAAAGTGCCAAACCCCCTTTCCGGATGTTGTCTGCAATGTATTCTGCGCTGCACTTTTTATTTATTTCCTCTAGATTTCCATAAACGAATAACTGCATTGTAATATACTAATAATATATGACTGGCTTCTATTGTCTAACTATTTGCTCTTCATACAGATGTAATTCCTTATTTATTTGAACAGCGCTAGATAAAAGCATCGATAAAAATAACAGTCCGATGAACGTGAAAAATGGGTAAAGCGTAAACAAACAATTGAATAGTAAGTGATTTGAATAAAACTCTCATTTGAAAAACCGAGATAAAAAATTTAGAATTCATAAATATAACAACAGACACTGCTAACCTAATGTCAAACACATGAACGAAATCTGTGGGAAATGTTTCAATTCATCTGGACGAAATGAAATGAAAAAAATTTAAATTTGCAAATACAAGAATGCTCTGTTGGTTTAGGAAGTATTTTAGTTAGCTCGTAATGAAATAGGATCCTGTATGATGATGAAACTCGTAATAGAATCATTTGACCTTTCCTTTGCGTGCGAATGGGAAAAAAAAAAATTGTTTTCCCACAAACTTCCTCCTAAAAGTGACATAGTACATTTGCGTCAAACAACACGCTGCAATAATTTATGAGCAAGTGTTACTAAGTGAAATACTTACAATGTATGTTTCCAATTGATTACAGAATATTTGTACATTGTATATTCCACGCAGGCACCAATCAAAAATATGCAAAGTGGCCACAATTTTCGTATCATTCCACGTTGGTGTATTCGAAGCGATTAGAGTTTGAATAAAGAGATTCGTATAGCAGGGTTTACAACGGACAAGCGGTTCGTCGAACTCAGTTGTCGAACCGGCTTGTCAAACAGTTAGAAGAGGTGGACTCAGCCAAAAATGCATAAAGTTTGTGGAGAGTGAAGCCTCACCCACCAAAGACAGGACGAGAACAGACTTTCTTCGAACCGTTCGGCGAACGTGTTCGACAACCAAATACCCCGTTCGAACATCACTTCAAACAGTTGTCTGCTGAACCCCGTTCAACCGTGTAAATCTGCCTTATGAATAGCTTTCGTTCATTAGCAGGAAACAATCACAATTATCTATAACGCAAATGAAAAAAATAAAGAAAAAAAAAAAGTAAACAAGGACAGTACAGAGCACAATATCATAGGGTTTGTTACAAGCCTGAGTCACTTTATGATTGGATGTTTTACTCTTTATTGGCTAGAATTAATATCCCGGTGAACAAATGAATCGCATCATTTTTGACCCCGCTCTACGCTTCGTTAACATAGAATAACTCTTAAGCAACCAGAACAACAGATCGAACATATGGTATTTTTCCCTTGAGAGTCGACTGAAAAAAAAAAAAAAAAAAAAACACACACACACACACACACACACACACACGATGCTCTTGGCTGATTTCGGGTGGCATACTTACTTATTTATACAAAGTATGCACAAAGTATGCAAGATAGTGGTACATGATGCAAAGTGCGAAGAATAGCTAATGAGCCTTAAATACTAAACAGTATTCTAGAAGTTTTATTCCAACTGTGACCAAGTTGTAGAATGATCTTCCTAATCGGGTAGTTGAATCAGTAGAACTTCAAAAGTTCAAAGTTGCCAGCAAAATGTTTTTATTTTGACCAGGCTGACATGAGTCTTTTTATAGTTTGTATATGGCATATCTGTTTTGGCGTTGTAAATAGTTTACGACATATCAGTTTTGACGTTGTTATTGTTTTTAGATTGATTTATTGTTAATTTGCTCTCATCATGTATTAATCTCCTTATTTCCTTTCCTCACTGGGCTATTTTTCCCTATTGGAGCCCTTGGGCTATTAGCATCTTGCTTTTCCAACTAGGGTTGAAGCTTGGCTAGTAGTAGTAGTAATAATAATAATAATAATAATAATAATAATAATAATAAAAATACTAATAATAATAATACTAATATATTAATAATGATAATAATAATAGAAGTGGAAAATGGGGTAAATTTACATTAAACAAACTATTCTTCTTCACTCAAGAGGTTAGCTACTGCAAGGTTCATTGACAACTTTCCTCTTGGTAAGGGTAGACGAGACTCTTTAGCTATGGTAAGCAGCTCTTCTAGGAGGACACTCCAAAATCAAACCATTGTTCTCTAGTCCTGGATAGTGACATAGCCTCTGTAACCATGGTCTTCCGCTGTCTTAGGGGGGAGGTCTCTTGTTTGAGGGTACACTCGGGCACATTTTTCTATCTTATTTCTCTTCCTTTTGCTTATTTTAAGTTTTTATAGTCTACATATGAAAGATCTGTTTTAATGTTGTTATTGTTCTTAAAATAGTTTATATTGTACATTAACTCTCTTGTAGTTTATTAACTTATTTCCTTTCATCACTGAGCTTTTTTCCCCAGTTGGAACCCCTTGGGCTTATAGCATCCTGCTTTTCCAACTAGGGTTGTAACTTAGCAAGTAATAATAATAATAATAATAATAATAATAATAATAATAATTACTATTATATTAACAATAATAACAACAACAACAACAACAACAACAATAATAATAATAATAATAATAATAATAATGATAATAATAATAATGTGGCTGTGACCCCTTTGCTTTTTTTCCTCGAGCCACCGCCGTTAAGGGAAACGCTTATTGTCAAAATGGTAGTTTGTAAGTTAGAATGTGCATTTGTGTGAGTGTGCATATAGGAGTGGAGATACCTCAACGTAGTGCGTATCGCCATGATCAGCAAAGCTGTACTAGTCAGGATCACCTATACTAGGTTGATTTGCTGTGAGTGATTAGACGAATATCTCCCACCATCACTAATCGCAAATAGCCAGCGTGGCGATGAAAATTGGCCAAAGCCCAGACATGAATAAAGATATGTTGGAGAGCTTTGTCCTGCAGTGGACTAGAAACGACTGCATTTGTTGTTGTTGTTGTTGTTGTTGTTGTTGTATAGGAAAAACTGTACGATATAACTAATTTTATATCCCTGCAAAATACTCTATCATTCATTGCGTTATGCAAAATTTCATGGACAAAAAAAATAAAGAATTTGACATAAATTGATTCCTAATAATTTAGTATGGATTCCATTATTTCATTAAACTAGCAATGTCGGTTCGATATCAAGATATTTCCATTTCTAACAAACCTAAAAAATAATCCCATTCCTCCATGATGCAAGCTATGAATCATTGCAAGTTTCATGATAAGGTTTGCATGTTACTGGCGCCAGGAGTCACACAGAATGTAAATGAAATCTCTCTCTCTCTCTCTCTCTCTCTCTCTCTCTCTCTCTCTCTCTCTCCACATGAGTAACATTCACCGTAAAGCATGTGAAAGAGAAATAATTAATAGCTTGCACTGACTCCATCATGTATAATATATCCCTTTGCACTGACTGAAAATTTGTATTCAACAATCGACAAGAAAATATGAAATTACGTAGGCGAAAGAAATTGGGTTAAACCTTTTCCCCAACGTAACAGCACAGAGAAAGCTCAAGGAATTAAAAATCAAACCACTGAACATTACAATTCTGTTGTGTCGAATTATTTTAATCCATTAAAAATCCCATGATTTCCAAGACATCACGAATGAAGTTGACACACACACCTCAATTACCTCATTAAACAAGAAAAGATCACAGAAATACTTTAAAAACCCAACTCTTTGTTACCCAATGTTCATTGAAGAAAAGAATGTTAAGAATGTTAAAGAATCTCCACTGTATATAAAGAGCAAGTGTCTGGCTATAGATAGATACATTATATATATATATATATATATACACACATTATATATATATAATATATATATATACTGTATATGTATATATGTGTATATATATATATATATATATATACATAAATATATATACATATATATATATATATATATATACATATATATATATATATATATACATCCTGGTCACGTTTATCTCTCCACATATATATATAAATATATTTATACATAAATATATATATATATATATATATACATATATGTGTGTGTATATATATATATATATATATACACACACATTGTGGTCACGTTTATCTCTCCACATCCCTCTGGTAGGGGAAAGAAGGAGTAGTCATACCCTGGGTGAGAGAGGGGAACGTGTGCGTGCGCGTACATATCTAAATATTCAGCCATCATTTTTGACGGGTCGCGTACCCTAGTTGCATAATATTTCTCAATTGAACAACTATAAAATCAAGAAGAATGATATGGAATTAAACTATTACACACCGTGTAATAATACTGATTCAATAAAGATGTTAAGAAACAAAAAATGACCAGCCTAAAAAAATCTTAAGGAGAAAGATACTATCGACCAGTTAAACGATATAAAATCACGATTCTCCTTTGTACAGCGAAGAACATCATTGTCCATTTACTCGAAATCAAGCAGAGTGTACCCCACCCCTCCCACCCCACCCCACAAATGATCTCAGGACCCCCCCCCCCCCCAAACCACAACCTAAGAACTACAGCAATTGCTGCCTACGTGTCGTGGATTTCTATGAGAGAGAGAGAGAGAGATGAGAGAGAGAGAGAGAGAGAGAGGGGGGCGGTTATTGCGAAAACGTTACTTAGTCACACGTAACGTCATTCGATGCATTATTACAAGGAAGTGACCAGGCTAATGGCCTAGTTGCATGACCTTATCATGCATGGAACCTTCCCTTTATTAATATAATTTTCTACGTTGCCAAACTCACCTGTTCTTTTTCCTTATTCTCTTTCAATATCAGTGCTTTATAAGGGCTACATTCTAATTTCCTTTATTATTTTTTCATCTATTATTCATTCCACCACGGTTTATTTTTTCAACTTTATCTATTACCATTAATAAGCTTTCCTTGTGATATCCAATTAATCTTTTAAAATGCCAACTTTGAAGTCTTACACACACACACACATACATACATATATATATATATATATATATATGTGTGTGTGTGTGTGTGTGTGTGTTTCGTGTATCGCTATGATCAGCAAAGCTGTACTAGTCATGGTCACCCATACTATGTTGGTGTATTGTGAGCGATCACCAGCATGGTAATGAAAACTGCCAAATAGTCAATGTAACAAACTTGGGATCTCGTTGGGATTTCAAGTCAACTTTTTGCAACTGTTAATAATGTGTTCTTTGCATTGCTGGGAAGAGGAAAAATAATGTCACTTTTTTTTTTCCTCAAGCTCTAGTGACCTTCGCACAGCATCAAAGTTGAAAAGTTTAATTTGGCCCAAAAACACTAAATTACGCAAGATTCGTTTTAAAATCTTAAGTACAAGAATGTTAAACACTCTTTATCTAAAGATTTTATGAGCAAATATTCACCCAGAACTACAAATGCATTAATTACAGAATGCTTGATTACCTTTATGACAGAGTTTACAACTTTTGTCATAGGTTTCTCAGTAACTATTCCACTATAGACTTAAACCAACACATACTTTTTGCCTTTCCGGAAGACAATCTATGTTGAATCACATCTGACTCATTTACCTGACAGTTAAGGCCTTAGAATAATATATACACATCTATAATCCCTCAAGGGGCACTCTAAATTTGGCGTGTTGCATTAAACAATTCACACGGTAGAGCTGGGCACAAGTAAGAAACCAAAAAACTGATTTCAAAAAAATGCATTCAGTGTCAGGAGCGAGCCATTCGTAATTTAGTGACTGGACCATCAGAGGAAGCATATTATAAGTTCCACCAGTTTTTTATATGAAAGAGGATAGTATGGAGATACTGAATATCCACAGATCAGTAGACGATTCTAGGGATATACTGCCACCGATCTGAACGAAAAGAGAACAAAGTGGCACAACATATTATGGGTCAACGTGCCAAGATACGATACCAGAAGGCCTGCAAGCAAGAGTTGGCATCTTCAAAAGAGACGTGGACAGCCTTCTTCTGAAACTGCCACTAAAGTACCAGACTGCTGAAAGCTAGACTCCCCACTTCACATGTTCAGCATCTCCTTTCAACGCGAACCTGTGTTTCTTCTGCCAAGACAGCAAAGAACCAGTTCATAAGGTGTACATATTAAGAACGAGGAAACAACTGCAAAAGGCCGTTGACGCGAGCAGGGCTCAAACTTGGAAAGTACAGCTAAGTGCTGCTATCACTGAGGAGGCTCCTCGTGCAATTAATGTTAAATATCAACTCTTCTGCTAGGTTCAGAATGTCCAGCAAGGTGCACCCAGCGGCAGTGAGGACAAACAGCTTGCACAGCAATGACTGTATGGACAAGGCAAGAAGAGAACATCTTCGACTGAAAAGTGTGCTTAGATCCTCCGTGAATCCTGTGAAATATGAGAGGGAAGACCTGACTAATATCACCACAAAGATTGTGATCCCAGCCGAGGTGAAGAAAGGTGTGCACATCCAAGAAGAAATTGGGCAGGAGATGTATACTAGGTCTGTTGAGAGTACATCAACTAAAGTGAAGAAGGTTCAATTAAAGATGTGGAAAAGTGCAAGGAGGTCAGTGACGCACAAACTGGATGATCAAGTACATGAATGTAAGGATAAGAGGTCACTATTCGTCCATATGTTGATTGTTGCATGCTCATACCCTGAAATCAGACTGAAAGAGGACATTGGTCAGTATGAGTTTACTACCTTCCCACGATCCTTGTTTACAGTGTAGAACTCCTGCAAAACACAGACAAGAGCAAGGTAAAGGCTATACTTGAGGAGCTGCCAAACAAAACTGGTTCTGATGTGCATAAGGATGTTACTTATGACATTGCTTTATAACCACCCGGTAAGGTGACTGGCATTGATGGAATGGCAGTTCTACAAGCAATGGATAATCTCCTAGGGTCAAGACATGTACTCAATGGGCTAAACACTCCACAGACACAATAAGCTGCAAGTGCTGCAACTATAATGAGGTTTATCTAGTATTTGACCGCTATGAACTTCCCATTTCACTGAAGGAGGA
>NC_090762.1:35689815-35697315 GCF_036898095.1 Palaemon carinicauda | reverse complement strand
GTTTGATCAGAGATAAAAGAAATTAATGATAGATAGAAATATCTATTTGATAATAATATTTGTATCAAGCTATCAATATAGCAGCACTTAAATAGGAAACACTTATGAGGACAAAACATAAACTAAATTGATTAACATTGCCAGTAAGATAATGGTTATCAGAACCGGTGCGAACGAAGAAAAGTTTCAATGATTAAGTAATCTGGTTTTTTGTGTTTTTGATCATTTAACTTTTCATTATCATTAGTATTTTCTCATATTAGGCTTTATTATAGCTCTCCTCCCACCCTTTAATATATGATCCTATGGAAGCTAGCAAAGAAATTAAATACTTCGGTTGAATTCATTACAAATATATAACCACAACTATTACACTAATAATATTGATAAAAACTAATTCTAATATTAATAATAAAATGGTTATAATCAAAATGAATCAAAATTACTGAGGTGATGTTATTTTTTAATCTTTCTACAGAACATAGGGAAAACTGTCAAAATAAAAAATTCGAATTTTGTTAATCAAGGCATCTGATTCAACGCGGCACATGAATTCAATAAAAGTTTATCCGATCTTTCGCTGAATGCATGTGTGTGCATTACTACATACAGACATACATACATACAGACATACATCGATTTAATTTCATATGGAAATGGCAAGTTTACCATGAAATTAAAATTCTCTATGAAGAATTAAATAAAAATAAATGCATTGCAGTAAACTAAGTAGTGAGCATCGAACATTGACAAAAGGTGAATAGCAATGGCCCAAAATCATACATACCAAATAGCCTTCTTCTAATCTCGGGTTCTAAAGCTCTCACAATGGGATAGAAATGTGTTTCTCGACAAAAGAAATGTATTTTCAGCAACACATAAAACATATATATATTTGGAATAAACGATCAGCAACTAGTGTACAATGTGGTGTTAATATGCAAAAGGCTTGCGTTGTTCAAAGTTTATTCTGCAGGAACAATAACCTTCGATTTTAACACAAAATTTACCTGGAATGTATTACATTGTAATAGTATCACATAGTATCACGGCATTAAAATGTTCTCCAGCCAAAACCAAGAAGAATGTTAGACAATGTTTTTTATCATTATAATTCAATATAATTTGAAATTATAATAAGGTTTTCAGCACTTATTAGCAGCTGCGTTCCAGTCCATTATTCACATTTTGAAATGAAGGCATTCGGCAACAAATTTATATGTATTTATCCATTTCAAACAATTTATCATTTTAATGTGAATTCATGTGGTTTTCCATTGATTTTGTGAACTTTGACCTTTTTCAAAACCTCTCTTATAAACCATATTTCACAGCGAATTTTTCCAATGGAAAAACAAACCACAAAAAATTAATAGAAAGAACAACAAGATTTCCCGTATAATTGTTAGCATATTCAAAGCGTTTCCCACAAAAGAAGATAATGATAAGTTAACTGGAATCGGTCCCAAATTAGAGAAATAAAACTTTTATTTTTTATTTTTCAAATGATCAAGAATAATTGCTTATCAAACCTGAATTAAAAAGAAGAAAAATGGAGACCCAACCATCAGTTACATTCAACAGCTTGTAGCCTATGTATATATACACGTACACAACATATATATATATATATATATATACACACACACATACACACACACATATATATATATATATATACATAAATATATATATATATATATATATACACACACACACACAACGACAACAAATACGTCTGTTTCTAGTCCACTGCCGGACAAAAGCATCAAACATGTCGATTCGTGTCTGGGGTTTGGCCATTTTCATCACTAGTGCGGATTGATGGTGGTGGGAGATTTTCGTCTGATCGCTCACAGCAAACCAACCTCGTATGGGTGGCCCTGACTAGTGAGGCATTACTGATCAAGGCAATTTGCAAACCCTTTCGCCACGTCAAAGTATCCCCACTCAAAAAGGGATGGATATATGTATATGTATATGTATATGTATATGTATATATATATATATATATATATATAATGAATAGACAACGTCTCAGCGGCGTCCAAAAATGGAAGACAGCTTCTCTTCGGACAGATCGTCCTGCAGATAGTTTTCAGGATAACAGCAGTAATACATTTACTTTTCTCCATTTATTGCTTGGTGACAACACGTGTTTCGGATCACTTCGTGCCTCTTTATAAGGACTACATTGAGTTTTGGAACGACACTTTAATATAAAGAATCTGAAGTTTTCATTTAACAATTTTGTTGAATGTTTTCCGATTTTCCAAGTATTTTTGTATCAAATTCTCACCACTATAACCTTTATATTAAAGTGTATTTCCAAAACTCAATGAAGTCCTTTAGAAGGGTCGCGAAGTGATCCGAAACACGTATCGACATCAAACAATAAATGGGGGAAAGTAAATGTATTTCTCCTGTTATCCTGAAAACTATCTGCAGGACGATCTGTCCGAAGAGAAGCTGTCTTCGATTTTCGGACGCCGCTGAGACATTGCCTATTCACTATAGAGTAACATGCACAAGTACCATCTATATACAGTATATATATATATATATATATATGTATGTACGTATATATACATACATACATACATGTGTATATATATATATATATACATACATACATACATACATACATATATATATATATATATATATACGTATATATACATATATATATATATATATACAGAGAGAGAGAGAGAGAGAGAGAGAGAGAGAGAGAGCTTGTAAGAAAAATAAAAATATATAGTTACGTATACGTATCTATGCATATGGTCACAAGAAATAACCCTACAATATTCCTCATAAGCATTTAAAAACCCATGTAAAAAAAATCTCGCCTCTATATCAAAAGATATTACAGGAGAAATTATATTGAGCACCTCAGCATTTATGTAAAGCAACAAAAAATCCAAGGTAACATAAATATTAATTAAAATTAATCAAACACTACATTAATTATATTCATTCGGTATTGATTGAATATGCATTTCCTACACTAAGAAATAAAAACCAAAGTTAAGCAATCCTTGTTTTGAAATTGTTAACAATTAATTTTAGTATAAACGAGACTACAGACCCAATATTTACCCAACTTGCTTCCATGAAGAAAAAAACCATCGCATCACATATAAACAAAGTGAAAGTAATTTTCATCAAAAGATACCAAAAATTAATTAACTCCGTAGCCAGTGTTTAATTGCTTTTGCCAGTCTTGTCATAAAAACACCGGCCAGCTAAAGTACTGCAGGGCAAAAGAAATATGATGAACTAATTTACACCGTGTTGCTATTGATATCAATTAATTTTTATACGCATCGGAACGTGATTTTATTTTGATCCTAATTTCATTACATGCTTATGCTCCAACGCTCAATGGAAATAAGCAGATCTCACCACAGGAGTAAAATTAGCTTTAGAAACGGAGGATGCATAAATATCTTATGACCAGATAAATGAAACTAGAAGGGCGTTCAGTAGAGCGCAGACCTCCGCCGCGGCAGCTTATTTCTCGACCTTTAACCTGAACATGTATTAATTGGAATGTAATTTTATACATTTAAATATGAACCAAGTTTGAAGCCTCTGTGACAACGGTGTCCAAATTTATGGCTGATTACATGAATTGGACATTTTGCTTGACCGTGACCTTGACCTTCCAAAATTTAATCATTTCCAGCTTTTTGCATAACACTTAACCCCTGTGAGTTGCATTACCCTACGATTAAAATTGTAGCCAGGAAGCTGGATAGAGGGAGAGGATGTAGTCATACCCTGGTTATAGGGGTTGTAGTTAGGAAAGGGAGAGGGGGTGGGAAAGGCTGAATCAGTGTTTGTGTATGTGTTAGCATATCTACCTAAATATTTAGTCGTCATTTTAAATGGATCGCGTATACTAGTATATAAGAATGATTCTACTTTCGTTGAGGAAACAAAATAAAAATTGACATTTGGCAACCATCAGGGGAACTAAACAGTAAAAAACAAACAAACAAACAAAGCCTCACAGGCCCTCCTTAATCGTGAGAGATAGGCAACAATCGCCATGCAGTACCAACCGCAAACTACAGCAATGTCGGGGAAAAGAAACAAAACATTATTATTTTTTTTTTTTTTACAAAAACACTTCAAAGTATTTTCTCCGGTTTGTACTAATGAGAAAACTTAGCGAGAACTTTGATAATAATATTCCCCGCTTAAGTATGTTCTAACATTGAACAACAACTGCTGGCAAAGGGGGTGGGGGGCGGATCTCTCCCCCCACCCCCTTCCCCTGGAGCTCACACAACTACTTCCCATTTAGTCAGTAGAAAAATAAAAATAGGACATTTTGTAGAAACTAATTCTATTAAATTTACTCAAACTTAATCTCCTAGCGGCATATGGTCTTCACACACACTCTCTCTCTCTCTCTCTCTCTCTCTCTCTCTCTCTCTCTGAAAGCCCTCTTTAGAGGCAGTAACCGGTGGATCAAGATGAAGTGCTCCTTTTTATGAATGGAAATGTATTCGTGAACACAAAAGAAACCATTTGTCTCTCGGGATCAGTAGAGTCACCGCTGGAATCTCTCTCTCTCTCTCTCTCTCTCTCTCTCTCTCTCTTCCACCTGGCACCCTGCGTTGAACTATTCTCTTCCCCTCCTAGTCTCTTCGTCCTTCTGTCTATCTGTCTATACATTTTCATTTATTATTATTTTCATCTAGAATTTCTTGATAATATTCGTTTCTTTTCTCTCCATCTTAGTCCAGTGATCCGTCACACTTTAGTCTCTTGGCTAAACAATAATCTCTTCATCTCGTCATCATGTCCCGTTTCAAATAATATTAGTGTTCAGATTTTACTAAAAACTATCCCAACTGTTTTAACTAAATAACTACACTGTGGAAATACTTCTCAATTATGCAACTAAAATAATCTTGATTAAGTTTCGGCTGATATTACGTAACAACAACAACAACAACAATTGCAGCCGTTTCTAGTCTGCTTCTGGACAAAGGCCTCAGAAATGTCTTTATTCATGTAAGGGGTTTGACCACTTGTCATCACCACGCTGGTCAGTTCGGATTGGTGATGGTGGAAGACTTTAGTCTGATTGCTCACAGGAAACCAACCTAGCAAGGGTACCCATAACTAGTGCATTTTTCCTGACCATGGGGATACACAAACTCCACCACATTAAGTTATCTCCGCTAATCAAGGATATTACATAAACTACTCTAAATTGAGAGAGAGAGAGAGAGAGAGAGAGAGAGAGAGAGAGAGAGAGGGGGGGGGGATAAATGCTAAAAAGCCAGTGAAAAGCCAAATTGTGTTAAAAGCCAGGCGCATTCCCTTCAAGTTGACCTAACATTTTATTACTGACCTATCATTAAAGGCGACCTCATTCGCAATGAGTGAACCATGCATGATTCACATAAGAGGACTCTCACAAGTGAGTCAATTGTCACCAGTGATCTTGATGAAATCATACGCGTCTGCTGATAAAAGAAATCATGTCCCAAACCATCTTCCTATACAGAGATTTCTCTTAGGCCTATATGCTTATAGTAACGATTAAATTCTTCCTTATGTTGTGGTGGCCCATTAAAAGCATCACTGCTGGTGATCTCCGTACTGGGATTCGAGTCCCGCCGAAACTAGATAATTTCTTGTCATCTTTGTAACCTCAAAATCTTTGTGAGCTAAGAATTGGGGGTTTGGATGAGTCTGTGGGTCTACCTGCTGATTCAGCAGCATCCATTGCCTGGTTTTGGGTGGAGAGGGGACTCAGGCATTATCCTGCTAGCTAGGGTATTGTTACTGTTCCTTGTCTCTGCCATTCATGAGCGGCCTTTAAAAGGAAAGAAATGAGACTTAAGTATATCCCCTACACTAGTGTTAATTTCCTAATCTTGAAAAAATTATCTATTTACTATAAAAAGGGGGGGGGGGATGATTCAAAATGCTCAAGAATGATAAAATAAAAGAAAATCAACAAGTGCTGACAAGAACTAAATGTAAACTGAACTATATCCTGTTATTTCAATGCGCTTCATATTGTCTTCACAAATTTTGCTTTTATATCACATGAATATGGCCTCCTTGTCTCCATTAAGTTGTGAGTAAAGAACTTCACGACTTACGGCATATAAATAGAGAAGAGAAAACTTAATTTTCGTATTCAGTTAATATCGAAAGAAAAAAAAGGACGTTAGGTCTCTAGACTAAGGAAATTCAAGAAAGTAAACGACAATGTTTTGGAAACAAAACGAAACCGGAAGTCACTAGAAAGTAGCAATCAAGCACAAGAAACTTAAAGGAAAGCAACAGCAACGTTGCAGCAAAAAGGAGCAGCAGGAACCCGCAGGAAAGAAACGTAAATGTTTTTCTAATCAATCAAGAAAAAAGTTGCAAAGAAGGAACTGTAATTTTCCGGCAATCAGACAACAGATAGTCGTGGGAAAATAACACCAATGTACTAGCTATCAAACAAAAAACTAAGTAATAAACTAACAGCAATAATCTAGCAATCAAAGAGAAGAAAGTAGAAGACTATCAGCAATATTCTAGCAATCAAAGAGAAGAAAGTAGAGGAGTAGCATCAATATTCTAGCAATCAAAGAGAAGAAAGTAGAAGACTAGCATCAATATTCTAGCAATCAAAGAGAAGAAAGTAGAGGAGTAGCATCAATAATGTAGAAATCAAAGAGAAGAAAGTAGAAGACTAGCATCAATATTCTAGCAATCAAAGAGAAGAAAGTAGAGGAGTAGCATCAATAATGTAGAAATCAAAGAGAAGAAAGTAGAAGAGTAGCGTCAATAATCTAGCGATCAAAGAGAAAAAAGTAGAGGAGTAGCATCAATATTCTAGCAATCAAAGAGAAGAAAGTAGAAGACTATCAGCAATATTCTAGCAATCAAAGAGAAGAAAGTAGAGTAGCATCAATAATGTAGAAATCAAAGAGAAGAAAGTAGAAGAGTAGCGTCAATAATCTAGCAATCAAAGAGAAAAAAGTAGAGGAGTAGCATCAATAATCTAGAAATCAAAGTGAAGAAAGTAGAAGAGTATCATCAATATTCTAGCAATCAAAGAGAAGAAAGTAGAGGAGTAGCAGCAATAATCTAGAAATCAAAGAGAAAAAGTAGAAGAGTAGCATCAATATTCTAGCAATCAAAGAGAAGAAAGTAGAAGACTAGCAGCAATATTCTAGCAATCAAAGAGAAGAACGTAGAAGACTAGCAGCAATATTCTAGCAAACTAAATACAGATAAAAGTAAAAGAGTGACAGCAATGTTTCGGTAAAAAAAAAAAACATGAAAAGCACAAGAGAGGAGCATCAATCTTTTGGAAATCGGACGTGACAGGAAGTTGCACATTACTCCCATTAGTAAAATGGAAAATAAACACCAACTACTTCGACCCCCACCCCCCAACCAAACAATAGACCAACAGGAGTTAAATCCACAGTTCACGGTTCGGTGAAGCATCGCTTAAACACTGCAAGAGCT
>NC_090762.1:35664815-35684815 GCF_036898095.1 Palaemon carinicauda | reverse complement strand
CAATACTACCAGAGAACCACAAGATCTGCAATGCTAGCCTACCAGAATGCATGAAATATCACATGAGGGTGGGGTCTAAGATAAATAGAAGAAACGCAGAGATGATGAAAAAGGAATATGCAGATCATTTGAATACATAGGAACTACAATCTCTAATACAGGGTCTTTAGAATTGAATTTTCATGAAAGGCTGAAAAAACGTTAATCAGACAATAGCCAATTAAGTAAAATTTTGAAATAAAATCTCCTGAAAGTATGTATAAAAATAAGGCTACGTATCAGTTTAGTGAGATTCGTGTTACAGTATAAACATGAATCATGGTATGACAATGAAGCAATCTCCAACAGATTTTGTAGATTTGAGAAAAAAAAACCCTCAGAAGAATATTCAGAGCTAAATGGCAGGACAGGATTAGAAATTAAACTAAGAGGCGTAATTGGAAATAGTTTGGGCGTACTTTTCATACTCCTCAAGAGAGATTGGTTCACCAAACATTTAACTAGGCTCCACAAGGTACTAGAAGATATGGAAGAACCAGGCCTACGTGGCAGAGGGCTATGAAGCGTGAAGTCAGAGATGATGAATGGAGAAGTATTGAATTAAAAGATAGAGGCAACTCGTGAAATCTAACCGAGGCCCCTTGCGTTAAAATGCGTAGGAGGAGATAATGATGTTGATGATCTATCTACGTTTAGATTTATAATGCTGAATGAATCCTGGTCTAAGACATTGTTATAATATATCTGAGAAATACAACGACAATACCTATTTGAAATCGATGACTTTCGTTTAATCAGAATAAGCAAAACAGCAAAAATAACAAGTGCATCGTTTCTAGTCCACTGTAAGACAATGGCTTCAGAAACGTCCCTATTCATGTATGAAGTTTGGTAATTTTTTTTTTTTTACCACCACGCTGGCCATTGTGGATTGGTGATGGCGGGAAACTTTAGTCTGATCGCTTTCAGCAAACCAACCAACCTAGTATAGGTGTCCCTGACTTACAATATACATATGCATATATACTGTATATATATATATATATATATATACATATATATATATATATATATATAATATGAAAAAAACATGCTTCTGAAATTGAAATATAAAACATTTTACTAAAGGAAACAAACATAAAAAAACGTATTAGTATCAGCAGAAATCATAATTGGTAAAACATTTATTTTAGCCAGTTTTTTTTTTTCCCAACGCCAAAATCTAAGTGAAACTCGCGTTCCATTTAATGCGAACATGTGGCCATTTTCTGAATATATAACATATGGTTCTCTTTAGCAAATACATTTTCTACTTTAATCCTCTTTAGCAATTACATTGTCTACCTTGATTTTCTTTAGATATTACCTAATCTACTTTCATTCTCTTTAGCAATTACACTTTCTACCTTCATTCTCTTTAGAAATTACATTTTCTTCCTTTATTCTTTTCAGCAATTACATTGTCTACCTTCATTCTCTTTAGCAATTACATTGTCTACCTACATTCTCTTTAGCAATTACATTGTCTACCTTCATTTTCTTTAGCAATTATAATTTCAAACTTCATTCTCTTTAGAAATTACATTTCCTGACTTTATTTCGTTTTTTCACCAAATTATATTTACGGATTAATATACTGCATTTTCCCGATCAATAGAATACGATAACGTTAAATCATTATAATTTAACTTCTCTTCTTTATGAGCACGAAAGTATTTATTCAACTCGATAGAACCAAGTTCTTCCGTTCGCACGACAAAACACAAAATGTAAACAATCATTTATATATATATATATATATATATAATATATATATATATATATATATATACGCAAAATGTAAACAATCATTTATATATATATATATATATATATATACATACATATATATATATGTATATGTATATAAATATGTATATTTATGTATATGTATATATATATATATATATATGTATATATATGTAAGGCTGTGCTATTAAATATTTACATTTCCTTCACCAACTGTATCTTACACAGAACCATAGAAAATACATCACGAAAACTAATACAAAAGGTCATCAAAATCAGGAAAAAATTGTTTCTAGACATCAATCAAATAGACTGATCTGTTATATCACCAGGTATGAACAAAACTACCCCCCCCCCATCTCTCTCTCTCTCTCTCTCTCTCTCTCTCTCTCTCTCTCTCTCTGTAGCAAATGGGTCTGGCCCCTTTGTGAGATGTGAGGGAGAGGGGATTCGGAAGAATTAGCAATTCATCACACCAAACCACTATTAGCATCGAACGCTTTTAAAACCCCAGCCAGAATGGCCATTATATCATATTTCACAATACCGCCACCGTCACCAGGTAGCTACTTTACAACTTGCAGGAGGGGAGGGGATAGGAGAAAAAATGGTAGAAGTGAGAGGAATGGAGGGCATGTGAGGAGATAGGAATGTAGGGGAAAGGCGAAACAAAGGGTAGAAGTGAGGGGAATGGAGGGTATGTGAGGAGATAAGAAGGGAGGGGAAAGGTGAAATAGAGGGTAGAAGTGAGGGAAATGGAGGTTATGTGAGGAGATAGGAGGGGAGGGGAAGGGAGAAAACAGGGTAGAAGTGAGGGGAATGGAGGGTATGTGAGGAGGTAGGAGGGGAGGGGAAGGAGAAAACAGGGTAGAAGTGAGGGGAATGGAAGGTATTTAAGGAGATAAGAGGGAAGGGGAAGGGAGAAAACAGGGTAGAAGTGAGGGGAATAGAGGGTATGTGAGGAGATAGGAGGGGAGGGGAAGGGAGAAAACAGGGTAGAAGTGAGGGGAATGGAGGGTATTTGAGGAGATAAGACGGGTGGGGAAAGGAATGTATGTGAGGGGGAAATGAGCGGAGGGGAAAGGAGGGTAGGGGAGTGGAAATGAGAGTAAAGGAGGGGAAGGGAGGGGAATAGTGGAGGGGAAGGAAAGGTGGGTAATGTTGGAGGGGAAGGGAGGGAATAGATAGCGGGGCATCCCTTAAAACATTTTGCAAAGGCTTCCCGAATATGTACGGCCACTGGGGGGCCAAGGAACGACAATGAAAAAATATAATGCCATACAAAACGAAATCCCCGATTTGCCATAAAAGGAGCAGCCATTTGCGTAGGGGAATTTCCGGTACAACGTAGGGGGATTACATGCATTAATCCTTGGGTAAAAAAAATAAAAGAATGGCCCTGGGATTTATTTTCGGAACACATCCGTGACTTGGATTACACCCATGCCCAATACCGAAAAAAAAAACTTTATACAAACGTATTCCCACCCCTCAAAAATAGTGCCACCCCCTGCCCAGTCTCTCTCTCTCTCTCTCTCTCTCTCTCTCTCTCTCTCTCTCTCTCTGTATTTATGGTTACACTTTCATTTATACAAGCCATTCCAAAGCTAGAACTATCGGACACTGATCATTTTCCATTTTTGACTCTCGGACTCTTTTGGTGATATTTTCTAATGTTTGTTTTTCTTTTGTTTCATTCATTACAAATTAGAAAAGCACTTGTACCATCTCTCAAATCGATAAGCAACTTCATATGAGACAACACTTTTTATGCCAAACTTAAGTAAGTTTTTTTTATAAATTCTATATAATTTTTTTATAATTATTACGGAACCGGTATATATATATATATATATATGTATATATATATATATATATGTGTGTGTGTGTGTGTGTGTGCGTGCGTGTGTGTGTGTGAATATATATATATACATACATAATATATATATATATATATACATATATATACATAAATGTGTGCGCACGTGCTTGTATGTATATCTATCAATTACCATCAATTTTCTTAAACAAATTTTCACTACATCAAACGAGGATTCACATATTTCTCGTTGCATTTACTAAACTATATAAATTTTATTATTCTCTTTAAAGTTGTCACATTTTCCTTATATCTGTGTTACTTTAGCAAATTCTTCTAGGCAACCCATTCGTACCAGGCCATGGACCACCAAGCCAACTAAAGTCATATCTTTGAGTAAGGATAAATTAAGAAGTTAACCGACTCGAAATGATACTACTTCGAGATTCTCAATTTATTTATTAAATACGATATAGGAAAATGAACGGCCCTATTGACTATTAAGATAAAATTCTTTAAGCTAAATATTCAATAAATTATATTCCACGTGCTACATTTCTAGTTTATTACCAAATATATTGGACACCCTGTGGACCTCCCGAAATGTCACCCTGGACCACCAGCTGAGAACCAGTGCCCCATACGATAATTCTCTTCCTTAAACAACAAAAACTTCATTTTCCACTAAATACCCACATTTATCTTTTCTTCCTACCCACCTAGAATCAGATCACGGAATTTTATAAACTCTCATCTACTTACCTCTCTCTCTCTCTCTCTCTCCTCTCTCTCTCTCTCTCTCTCTCACCTAACTTAACTTCCTGGCTAGTACAGTTGTAACGTCTTTTGCCTAGTATTCGCATAGCGGCAAATCGATCCCAGACCGAGGCCGTGAGTTTAAGCTGTTTACTGGGGAGGCCACTGCTGTGGTTGGGCACAACAATGGAAAGCTGGGCTTGGCCGGCTGACGTTCTGATGAGTATCTATTCTAATTAAACTGGAACTGAAACAGACATCTTTAACCTTTACACTTCATGAAATGTTCCTTACATTCTTTTGGATCATCAATATAAAGTATCTTCATTGCTTTTATAGACAGTTTTTTCCCAATTAAGCTACATTACCTTTCACCTTCACTTAAGCCAATTACATCAACAACTACTGCCAGCAGTTATCCAAGAAAGCTTTTCTTGAGAAAAAGGCATCACTTAATACCTAAATATAAGTTGTATTTCCAGCTATCAAGTTCCTCCTCAATGGATCTACACAAAACGCTCCTTTCTGCTTTGTTCTCGTAACTCCATACCTGGAATTAATGCCATCTCTGTGCCACCTACGCGTAGAGAGAGAGAGAGAGAGAGAGAGAGAGGAGAGAGTGTCTTCCGTAAGTGAATTCACTTTGCAAACAAACTTTTATGAGACCTATTAACAATCACTGAAAACACGAGAGAGAGAGAGAGAGAGAGAGAGAGAGAGAGAGAAGAGAGAGAAAGTCCTTCCGTAAATGAATTAATTTTGCAAACAAAAAACTCATATGAAACCTAATAACGATCACTGAAAATAGGGGAGAGAGAGAGAGAGAGAGAGAGAGAGAGAGAGAGAGAGAATTCATAACATAAATTTCACACAACCATTCCTTAGCAAATCTATAAAAAGTTGTGGTACGAATAGGGCGAACCACGAACTTTTATAAAAAAAAGAAGGATACATTGAATTTTTCTTTGTCTTTATTCTAATAATGAAAGTCAAAGACTGTGTATGCGAATTGTATGTTTCCCTATAACAAAAATATTACTTTTATACCAATTCGAACTTCAAAACCATTTCTTTGAAAAAGAATTTGATACAACAAATTTGGAGCTATCGATATGCGTGTTCCGTTTAATGCTCAAATTCAGACTCATATAATAATAATAATAATAATAATAATAATAATAATAAATAATAATAATAATAATAATAATAATAATAATAATAATAATAATAATAATAATAATAAATAATAATTTTATCAATAACATTAATTAAAAATAATAATTATTATATCATAATAATAATAATGATACTAATAATATTCATAATAATAGTTATGAAAGGGTTTGTGTATCCCTATGACCAAACAAAGCTGTACTACTCAGGGCCACTCATACTAAGTTGATTTTCAGTGGGCCGATCAGACGAAAATTTCCCACCATCCCTAACATGCACCCGCCAGTGTGGTGATGAGCATTTTGTTCTGCAATGGCAATAAACAGCCGTGTTTTTGTTGTTGTTGCTGTTGTTGTGTGTAAAAGTGTGATACAATATTTACATAAAAGAAAAAGATATAAGAAAATACTCTGCGTAAAAGTAAATAACTTATGTTCAACATAGAAATCAATAAAGAAATAAAATCATTAATTAATAATCTATTTCAAAAAATTCTTTGAGCATTTTTATAAAGCCAAGTTGAAGTATATGCGCTTATGATATATTTTCGCAAAAGTTAACGAGAGAGAGAGAGAGAGAGAGAGAGAGAGAGAGAGAGAGAGAGTGAGAGATTACAATATTAGGGAATCTCCATAACCGCTAAATTTACTTTGAGACTGACATCAGACTTAAAACCTAATACTAAATATACTAACAATCACTGAAAATACTCCAGAGAGAGAGAGAGAGAGAGAGAGAGAGAGAGAGAGAGAGAGATTACCAATATTAGGGAATCTTCATAACCGCTTAAATTAACTTTGAGACTGACATCAAACTAAAAACCTAATACGAAATATACTAACAATCACTGGAAATACCAGAGAGAGAGAGAGAGAGAGAGAGAGAGAGAGAGAGAGAGATTTATCAATAATAGGGAATCTTCATAACCGCTAAAATCACTTTGAGACTGACATAAAAAAAACTTATACGAAATATACTAACAATCACTGAAAATACCCCGGAGAGAGAGAGAGAGAGAGAGAGAGAGAGAGAGAGAGAGAGATTTACCAATAATAGGGAATCTTCATAACCGCTAAATTCACTCTGAGTCTGACATCAAACTAAAAAACCTAATACGAAATAAACTAACCATCACACAAAATACCTCAAAGAAGAGAGAGAGAGAGAGAGGAGAGAGAGAGAGAGAGAGAGATAGAGAGAGAGAGAGAGAGAGAGAGAGCACGTCTGCTGTGCTCCGTAAGTGAATTCACTTTGATGCTGATGTCACCGACTGGTAGATCCATCTTGGCAGGGATAATCCTTCTCCGCTCCGGATGTTATTTGTCGCCTCCTGCGACGGAGCAGCGGCTCCAGCGCCTCCTGAAGGGAGGGGAGTGTGATTTACAGCCCTTGTTTCGCATCTTGTGGCACTGGATGTCGGCGGTCAATAAATAAAGGAGGCGTCGGCAAAATTACAAGAAAATAAAAGGGGAAAAAACTGCCAGTGCTATTCTGTTCTTCTCTGAGTATGCCGGAAAGCGCATAAATCACTGCGATAAATCTGGATTCATCTAAATCCAGCCATAAATCCGGTGATTTCCAAGTCCCTAACGACTGCGACCAATGAATCAACGACGCAGAAATGAATATAAACGAAAATCATTCGGCTCAGATGGAGGTCCTTCATTCTCCCAAGATTTCCTTCGGTTTTTCGTATCCAACGCCCAACCCCCAGCCCCAGCCCCTCCCTCCTCTACTCTCCTTCTTGCAGATATAACTGCAGATTCGATATTTCAATCTTGCCACTTCTTAGGTAGGAATGGTTCAAGTGGATTTCTAAGTAATGCAATGCCCGTCTTTCTTGGAAAAAAAAAAAAAAAAAAAAAAAAAAAACTTTCATAAAATCTCTTGCAAATCCAAAATCCTTTGTAAAATATCATTAAGAGAATATCTAGATGTTCATGAATATACTGTTATGTATACACATTCGAGCAAATAATTACAGAAATGTAATCTGCTTCGACAAAATACGCACATTATATTTATAACCTATAGATTTCTATAAAAAAAAAAAAAAAAGTATAATTAAAAAAAAAAATGAAAGCAATTAAAAAGATCTTCCCACGACTGCTAATTATGCGACTTGTCACCTTGGTATTAAAATCCTGTCTTCTTGAAGCTTCTGGTTTGTCAGTAAATTACATAAGCACATCTCCACTATATACCAAGGAGCAAGTACCTGGCTGATTACATAATATATACATATATATGTTTTCTAGTCACGCTTAGCTCTCCCCTTCGATCGAATAGGGGGAGAGGGAATAGTCATATCCTGGTGAGAGGGAGGTCATATCCTGGAGACAGGGATGTGCGTGTGAGCATATCTACCTAAATATTTAGCCGTAATTTTTTTACGGGTTGCTTACACTAGTTTATTCCTATTGAGCAACCTTTCTTAATACTGACAAAGTTTCTACGTATAATCCAGGTAATTATACATTTATCAGTCATTACAAGAGCAATCTTTTCATACAAAATCAGCAGAAAAGTTTCGTATAATTGGCAAAAAAATACAATTCCCTTATACTGCTCCAAAAGGAATTTATACAATTTCAATTTTCATTCAGATGATAATCAACATAAATTTAATCGAAGGCCATTATTCTAGCCAAGTTAAAACGTTATGTTTTTTTTCCATTCGACCTGAACTAAACAAGAGTATTAGAGAACTGTACAAACACGCAAGTCAACATTACTTTCTATTCAGTATCATAACCAAACGTAATCAAAGCTATGCCATTAACCTGTAACGAAAAATCATATCTATATGAAAAAAAATGAACTAAAACATATGGGGATCCCATTTAAAATGAATTTAAGTAAATTGAATTTTGATTCTGTCAACAAATTTTCGTCAATTGCATATGTTCACGTGCAAATTCTATTGTGTCAATTCGATACTGTACAGTTATTGCACCTATCCTATTTCGAATGGTATAAATGTAAAATTCCGATTGAATACAATAGAGAATTACATTTTTGTTTTTTTTGGCTACATTTCCATCGACACGACGTCTCGATAACACTATCCTTCGGAATATATATATATATATATATATATATACATACATACATACATATATATATATATATACATATATATACATATGTGTGTATATGTATATATACTGTATATATGCATATTGTTTTTCTGTTCCCTGTAGCTTCTATCCATGTTAGAGAAACGCCTAATGTTGAATATAATATAATATAATATACATATATACATACATATATATATATACATATATATATATATATATATATATATAAATGTATACATTTACATGTGTTAACATATAAATAAATTCACACAAACATATTTCTAGAAATAGAGAGAGAGAAGAACAAGTAACACGATGTCAACAATAAATGATGGCATAAGAATCTTAAATTTAAATGATATAGCCTATATAAAAGCCCACCCAACACCACCCAAGAAAATGTCAATTTGTTTGAAAAATTAGTAAATTCTTTAAAAATAGACCCAGTTTATTTCTTGTTTAATGATGAAATATTGGAAACGTCCCTGCCTGGAGATCGAGTTTCGCTCAAGGTCGATGGTTTCTAATAGTGACTGTAACCTCGCCATCCTTGTGAGGTAAAGATGGGGGTTTTGGGAGAGACTATGGGTCAGAAGCCATTACCTGGCCCTCCCTTGTCCTAGCTTGGGTGGAGAGGGGACTTGGGCGCTGATCGTGTGTGTATGTATGGTCAGCCTCTAGGGCGACCTTTAAACCTTTAAACTAAATAAATAGATAATACAATTTACCCTTCACGCCTTATAAATGCAAATACATAACATAATATACAAGTTATAATACTAGCCTATGTCACTAAGTACAACCTGTAGCAAGCTAAACTTGTCTGATCGCTCACAGAAAACCAACCTTGTATAGGTGGCCTTGATTACTACAGCTTTTCTGATCATGGCGATACACAAACCCTTTCACCACGTTAATGTATCCCCACGCAGAAAAAAATACTCAAATATATTGTAATAAGTAAACTTGACGAACGTTAAGGTATCATAATATCTTGATAAATAAAGAAACTGTAAGAATATAAACATGAAAATATCGATATGTCCAAAACATTCTGAAGAAATTTTTTAGAAAAAAAGATATTAGAACCCTCAACTAAAGGACCTAACCATAACAAATAAGGTAACATCATCAGCATATTGCATGTTACAAAGGCGCTGATTTACGATAAAAGATTATTTAACAAGTTAATAAAATAGTAAAGGTTATTCGGGTGGTCATGTTGGCTATAAAATATAAACTGTATATTACATATATATATATATATATATATATAAAATATATATATATATATATATATATGTATATATATATTCATATAAAAATGAGTATATTCCAAAAAAAAATAAATATAAAGGATGTTTATATCGGGTATGTTATCCAAAATTACGCACAGAGAAGAGAGAGAGAGAGAGAGAGAGAGAGAGAGAGAGAGAGAGAGCACCAGCCGCCAAAGACAACCTCCGTCCAAAACACTATATCACCATCAGTAGGGCCAGAGTTAATATCCTACCCCCAGACACCAACAACAGTCACAAGAACTCACAAGACCTGATTTATTTGTTTGGATTTTTCATTTCACTTCACTTACGCTGTTTATTTGAAAAGAGGCTGAGGAGACTGACTCTCTCTCTCTCTCTCTCTCTCTCTCTCTCTCTCTCTCTCAACTAGACAGTTTTGAGGATGATTTGTTGCTAAGCCTAAGAATATTACGGCACTTCCAATCGCTTAGCAGAACCCAATCTATTTGTTTATTTTAGGCCTCTTGAGAAATTCTTGTAATTTCTAGCGTTCAGTGGAATTTTCGAAACATAAGAGGCTTAACTTACGGAGTATTTGTTTGCGAAATAAACACACGTACATACACGAATGCTAATATATTTATACACATGGATACAGCGTTGTTTTTAAACTGTAATTCTATACCGCAAAATTATAAATTTACGCCATAAATTCAAACTATTCCTTAACTTATACCCAACACCATGCTGTGAAAGACTAGGTCAAACATAAACCATTTCACAACCAGAGGCGCACTCAGTAGAGCGCAGACCTCCGCCACGGCAGTTTATTTCTCGACCTTCTGCTCGACCTATACCTTCACCTTTGACCTTAACATGTATCAATTACCGTGGATTTTCATACACTCAAATATGAACCAAGTTTGAAGTCTGTGACCAAGTCGTCCACACTTATGACTGATTACGTGAAGTTGGACATTTTACTTGATCGTGACCATGACCTTTGACCTTGACCTTCCAAAATTAAATAATTTCCAGCTGTTTACATAACAGTTAATGCCTGCAAGTTTCATTACTCTAAGATTTAAATTGAGGCCAGGAAGCTTTTCACAAACGAACACACACACAAACAAACAAACACAAAGAGGTGAAAAAATAACCTCCTTCCAACTTCGTTGGTGGAGGTAATAAAAATAAAAATATCATTTTTATCTCTACTTATCTATTATAAATATTATCTATGCATGAATGTACATGTAAATGTAGCCTATGCTTGTATATACAATTACACGTACTTATATATATATATATATATATATATATATATTTGTGTGTGTATGTAAATAATGCGTATATGTGTGTGTTTCAATTGTGAATACATATATACATGTACATATATTCAATTATGTATTTATACATATACATACATATCGATAAAAATCTATTATTTATACATACACACTTATCACACACACACACACACATATATATATATATATATATATATAATATACATGTTTGTATATTACATGCATATATTGCATACATAAATATACATCTACAGTATATACATAATATTATACATATACATAAGAATACATAAACCATACCACGTAGCAGACTATCAAGTTATTTAGCTGTTGTTGCTTAATACTATAATTACAGTCGCGCTTACATATGTGAATAGTTTTTCTCTGTGGTGCGTGAAAGCCCATTAAAGCAATTTAGATTCTATAATTACAAAATAGATTTTTCCTTCATCAAACTCCCGTTCTAATTTCACTTTAACCGCAAGAACCAAGGGAGCAACGTTTAGTTCACTCTTTTCATTTATGTTTGGTGTTGTCAATTCGCTCGTTCAAGTGTATACATACATGCATACAAACAACTGAATGCAATGACATTTCACTTTACGTATTAGAGATTCATATATTACATATACTGCATATTAATATCATATATAATATTCAAGTAACACATACAGTATATATCCATATATATATATATATATATATATATACATATATATAATATATATACAATATAGATATAGATATATATATATATATATATATAAGATATACAGTATATACACATATATATATATATATATATATATATACATATATGCATATATATATATATATATATACATTATAGTTCACGTATTCAGCATATACCTTTATCTCTTTCAATGTATTACCAATCATTTAAGCTTTAAAGGCCGCGGATATAGTTTCCAAAATTAGAGTATTGTTTGTAAATGTATCTATCAAAGGTTTGTGGGGTTTAGCTGCTTTTGAATTTAATGCTTCAAATACATAAAAGAGACATTTTCCTTCCAGCAAAAACTTTTATTAATTGCATAAATTAATCACGTAAAAATATCAATGAACAATCTTGAATACCATTTTTTTTTCCATTTAAACAGTAGGTGAAATAATCAGGATATTATTAGCATATTGGTAGTAGATACAAACAAGACAAAATATTATCATTACTTGCTAAGCTAGAACCCTATTTCGAAAAGCAGGATGCTATAAACCTAAGGGCCCCAACAGGCAAAATAACCCAATGAGGAAAGGAAATAAGGAAACATGGAATAATGTGCCTGAGTGTACCCTCCAGTAAGAGCAGACAAGGAAAGATTTCTGGATGATCTTTAAAGAATATCAGCTGACTATAATCATGTCTAGTAAACACATTTTAGGATTCTGCCAGGCGCTTCATGCTATATCTTACGGTACTTATACGGTTAGTTAACCATACTTTACATTGATTATATCCAATGTAACCTTTGAAACCTACTCAAAACTAACATAATAAAATAACCGAGACGATATACACACACACACACACACACACACATATATATATACATATATATATATATATATATATACATATATATATATATATATATGTATGTATATATATATATATATATATACAGTCAGTTCATTAATTTGAACCCTATCCCTACAGATTATCCCGAGCTGTCATAAGAAAATCTTAATGGGAAAAAAAGAAAAACAAATCGGAAATTGGGTAATAATAATCCTGTTTTATCAAAGGGTACGGATTAAATTGGATTAATTAGAAATGGGGATCGTGAGGCCACTTATTGCCCAGGGTAGTGGTGACCTATTACAAACGTCTCTACCTGGCGATAGCCGGACCGGGATTCAATTCCCGCTCAAGCTCGATAGTTTCTTTCATGTCTGCCGTATCACCATCCTTGTGAGCTTAGAGTGGGGAGGGGGGTTTGGGAGATCCTATAGGTCTACCTACTGAGTCATCAGCAGCCATTACCTGGTCCTCCCTGATCCTAGCTAGGCCATTGATCATATATGGTTAGTCTTCAGGGCATAGCCCTGTTAGCTAGGGCAATATCACTGCCCCTTCCCTCTGCCATTCATGATCGACCTAAAAATCATTAAAAGTTAATGAGGTTTGACAGATATCCTCAAAAGCAGCTAGCTAAAGAGTAAACCAATTTTGTCAAATGTGTAAATCCCTTAGATGTTAGAAACATGGATGAAAAGTAACAATAAAAAAGCTTAAATAGTAAGCAAAAAATATTAAAAAGACTAAGCAATCTGGTTTCCCGGGTGTTCGATGGGTTAAAATATACTCCGGAACCCGACCAACTCAATTACAAGTCAAGCACACAAGGTTTGGGCCGGGATTTTTCCCCTCATAAACTTTGGCGCATCGCCAAAAATATTCAGTCAAAATAAAAGCAAAAGAGAAAAACTCAAAACATTGTTTATTCTTTTTGTGTATCATTTAAATCATATCAAATGAAGGGTTTTCTCTGTGCAAATAACCTAGCTACAATTGATATTGCTTTCTAGAGTGAGGAATATTACATATTTTCATTTCTAAATGTATGAGATTTTTATTGACAATTAAGGAGTCCAGTTTAATGAAATCGGTTTTTCATCAAACCAATTATTATTATTATTATCATTATTAATTCCTAAGCTACAATTCTACTTGGAAAAGCAGGATGCATAGGCCCAAGGGTTACATCAGGAAAAATAGCTCAGTGAGGAGAGGAAATAAGGAAATGAACTACTAAAGGAAATAAGGAAATGAACTACAAGAGAAATAATGAATATCAAATACATTAAGGCCAGTAACAACATCAAATTAGTTCTTCCATTTATAGACTATAAAAAATAAATAAATGCAAGAGGAAGAGAAATATGAAAGAAAAGTGTGCCCGAGCGTACCCTCAAGCAAAAGAACTCTACCGCAAGACAGTGGAAGATCATGGTACAGAGGCTATGGCACTACCCAATAATTAGAAAAAATGGTTGGAACACTTTACGAAGAGACGATTTTCTACGAGCGTTTTAGACAAACACGCCAATGCACGTATTTTATACGACACTGTAATACCACATATTAGTACTTACCACGTAATTCTCAAACGACAAAACTTCTTAAAAGTAGTTCCATAAGATTCCATGAGATTTCTAACATGAGCATTCTCAATGAAGTATTGCGGAGCCTTACAAAAGGTAAATCACATTTTATGTTCCATATGTATATTAGACTAGTTACAACTCAAAGAGCTATGGAAAGAATACTGATGGGAATAACACTAAGAGGAAAAGAGCAACACGGATAAGAGAGCAAACAAAAGTAGGCGATATGCTAACAACGTAAGATGATGAAATGGGCATGGGCAAAACATATAATGAGAATGACAGAAATAGATGGAAATAAAGAATAACATAGCCCGGTGAGGAAAGGAAAAGAGGAAAAAAAATATTTTAAGAACAGTAACAACATTAAAACAAATATTTCCTATATAAACTATAAAAACTTCAACAAAACAGGAGGAAGAGAAATAAGATAGAACAACATACCCAAATGTATCCTGGAGCAAGGGAACCCTAATCCAAGACAGTGGAAGGCCATAGTATAGAGGCTATGGCACTACACAAGACAAGAGAGCAATGGTTTGCTTTTGGAGTGTCTTTCTCCTAGAAGAGTTGCTTACCATAGCTTCTACCCTTACCAAGATGAAAGTAGCCACTGAACAACTAGGGTGCAGTACTTAACCCCTTGAATAAAGAAGAATTGTTTAGTAATCTTAAGTGTTGTTAGGTGTATGAGGACCAGAGGAGAGTTTGGAAAGAATAGGCCAGACTATTCGGTGTATGAGTAGGCAAAGGCAAAATGAGCCGTAACCAGAGAGAATGATCCAATGTAGTACTGGCTGGCCAGTCAAAGAACCCAATAACTCTCTAGCGGTATTATCTCAATAGGGGCTGATGCCCTGGCCAACCTACAACCTACTTCTGGCCATTTTCATCCTGACTAGTAAAGCTTTGCTAGTCATGACGATACACAAACCCTTTCACAACGTTAAGGTATCCCCACTCACAAAGAGACTGTACAAGTACTCGTATATAAGGTATTACATAGGGCTACATGAACTATCCATATACAACGTATACAAATCATAATCATTGCAACATTCGCTTATATGGAACAAAAGCTTTACAAATACAAATCCGTAATTTTTGTACTGTTTAATTTTCTAAAAATGAAGCTTACCAATACGTCAGAAAAAAAAAATACTAATTAAAACTGTGAGCCTGCATGAGAGTGGAAGTTTTTGCGTGCTCTCCGCAAGCAAAACAAGGAAGGGAGGTATTGTTAATGTATGTGTATGTGTGTGTGTGTGTGTGTAGTTGGGTGTGTGTGTACACGGCTGCATTGATCGTAAACAATATTATGTAAATAAAAGGATTGTAAGTTCCAGAATAAAATCTGGTAGTTTAAACATGTCTTATTACATAACATTAGCCTGTTTAAAGTAAGATTACGTAATAAGTAACTCTCTCTCTCTCTCTCTCTCTCTCTCTCTCTCTCTCTCTCAATGGCAACAATTTACTCTGCTTACTAGTTTTATGAGGACGTTATATGTTTTCTGTAATTTAAGGGTTCGAATAAGAGAAAATCAGGTATTATGAATTTTTTTCTGTAGATTGAGTTTACGAGTGCATATGTATTAATAGAAATGTCAATACAAATATATATGATTATGAATTAAAAGTGCTTGTGGCTAATAAGCTTACAATTATCTCTCTCTCTCTCTCTCTCTCTCTCTCTCTCTCTCTGTCATATTCTAAAGAATGAACCTAATGAGGCATGACAAAGAATTGTTGTATGCAATATTTCCCCCCAATCAATCCTATCTTATGCACTCATTAACAACTTTACAAAATTAAAACAGCACCGTGATATACATTATTGATTATTAAAGGAAATTATTCAATTGGAAAAGAAGAAGTTTACTGCTTATACATTATATGAGTGTCTGAAAAACATCAACCAACGCTGAAACAAACTAACAATAATCATAATTTGAAGTTTTGCCTGAAGGTGAAAATGACGAGAAATGCTGCTAATTAAAACAAAATTCATTCAAGACTTAGGACGTTACATAAACAAGGAGACTTTACATGAATTTCATGATAAAAAACTATGAATTAAGGATATTTAAAGGTTTCTCATGAATGACACAGGAAAAGAATAGGACAATGCCCTAGAGACCGAAGAATGACCTAGAGACTGAACATATATTATTATTATTATTAATTGCTAAGCTACAACCCTAGTTGGAAAAGCAGAATACTATAGGCCCAAGGGCTCCAACAGGGGAAACAGCCCAGTGAGGAAAGGAAACAAGGAAAAATAAATATTTTAAAAATAATAAAATAAATATCTCCTATGTAAACTATAGAAACTTTAACAAAACATGAGGAAGAGAAATTAGATAGAATAGTGTGCCCGAGTGTACCCTCAAGCAAGAGAACTCTAACCCAAGATAGTGGAAGACCATGGTACAGAGGCTATGGCACTACCCAAGACTAGAAAACCTTGGTTTGATTTTGGAGTGTCCTTCTCCTAGAAGAGCTGCTTACCATAGCTAAAGTCTCTCTTCTACCCTTACCGAGGAACGTGACCACTGAACAATTACAGTGCAGCAGTTAACCCCTTTGGTGAAGAAGAATTGTTAGGTAATCTCAGTGTTGTAAGGTGTATGAGGAGAGAGGAGAATCTGTAAAAAATATGCCAGACTATTCGGTGTATGTGTAGGAAAAGGGAAAGTGAACCGTAACCAGAGAGAAGGATCCAATGTAGTACTGTCTTGGCCAGTCAAAGGACCCAATAACTCTCTAGCGGTAGTATCTCAACGGGTGGCTGGTGTCCTGGCCAACCTACTACCTAAATATACATATGATCAGCGCCCAAGCCGCCTTTCCATCATGCAAGGACTAGGGAGGGCCAGGCAATGACAGCTGATGACTCAGAAAGTAGATATTTATGCTCCCTTAAAAAACCATCCTCAACTAACAAGGATACGTTCAAGCTTGAACGTATCCTTAACCACTATCCAACAGATTATCAGGCAGGAACGTTTCTGATAAGCTACTACAACATATCACGTTAGATAAATGTTGTTATTAATCAAAACAACACTACTGTAATTCAAAAAATGTGACGTTAGATAAATCAGGAAAATATACAGAAATGTAGATAATCTAAGTATTATTAATTCAAGATATCTAACGTTAGATAAATTACAAAAATGCTATTGATAAAAAAAAATCAAAGACAGGAGGTTAGATAAACAAAATACCACCAGGATAATACAACAAAAATAAAACCAACAACAAATGCAGCCGTTTCTAGCCAACTGTAGGGCAAAGGCCTCAGACATAGCAATTCATGTCTGGGATTTGACCAGTTTTTATCACTACGCTGGCCAGTGCGGATTGGTAATGGTGGGAGATTTTCGTCTCATCGGTCACAGCAAATCAACCTTGTGCAACTCCACCTAATACTGGTGACCCTGACTAGTAAGGCTTTTGCTGATCAAGACGATACGCAAACACTTTCACAACGTTAAGGTATACCCACTAAGGAAAATAGCCATAAACTAATCAGTAAAGCGTAAAATTTTAATCGAGAAACTAATCATTAGAAAATTAAGCGATAGCATAAAAATAGAAACCATAATACCCAAAGCTGAAGCAAGAGAGAAAGAGAGAGAGAGAGAGAGATCCCAACTTTTGGTTGTTCATGCCTCTTTGGCTTCTATCTCCCAGTATATCCTTCTATCCTTCCTCCTCTCATTCCTTATCTTTCTATCCTTCCTTCTCTCATTCCTTATCCTGCTATCCTTCCTGCTCTCCTTCCTTATCCTTCTATCCTTCCTCCTCCCCTTCCTTATGCTTCTATCTTTCCTCCTCCCATTCTTTATCTTATTCCTTGTCCTTCCATCCTTCCTCCTCTCATTCCTTATTTTTTTATCTTTCCTCGTCTCATCCCTTATACTTCTATCCTTCCTGCTCTCATCCCTTATCCTTCTATCCTTCCTCATCTTCTTTCCCTTCAGACGAAGTCATAAAGTGTGATATGCCACTGCCTGTTACTTATCTTCGAGTCAGTAACAAGAGAAGCATTTCCTCTGTCTGGTTCTCCAATAAATAAAATTTCCAGACTAGATGTTGTGTTCTTTTGTCCGCGACCGACGTTTGTCTATAACGCCGCTTGTTCCTGTCAACGTTTGATGAGAGAGAGAGAGAGAGAGAGAGAGAGAGAGAGAGAGAGAGAGAGAGAGAGAGAGAGAGAGAGACTATATGAAATTTACATTACGCAAAGGAGAAGGAATGAAGAGGTCAATCATCATTATCAATACCATGACCTTTATAAACACTAACAATGATTTCAGCGCTTCAATGACTACAATAACATTGGCAATGCTAAGAATTGCAAGTCACCAAAAAGCCCCTTCGTCTGATAAGTGTTTGCAAACGACGCAATCAAAACGAAATACTTTTATCCACAAAACTCCAAAAGTTGATTATAATAAAAAAACTAAAAAATACAAAGTTTGTTCACGGTATGCAACCCCTTTCCCACACCCTTAAAAAAAGAAGAAAAAAATATGAACAAACATGTTGGGCCGGAAAGAGTTTTTTTTTTTTTTTTTTTAGGTTCCCCTTTCCTAACCAACGTGAATTTCCCATTTTCTATTCCCATCCGTGTAGGTTTTTCTTTTGCTTTTTTTTTCCATTCTCTTCCAACAGCTATTCAAACGGTTACTTCATAACGAAGAGGGAAGTTCTATTGAATAGGTTTATGTTCAACGAATTAGAATTTTTCCCCTTAGAGAAAATACAATAAAAGAGACAATGAGACACAGTGAAGAAAGGCTCCCTTTCTTGGCTCTTTGTGGTAACAGGAAACATTTGATTCCTTGGCAGAGCATCAGTAAAAACAAAAAAACAAAAGTAAAAGAATTTAAAAAAAAAAATAGAACAAAGAAGATAATGCATTTTAAAAAAAAAAGAGCACCCAAAAAGAGCAAGCAATGCAAATGGATAGAAAGTAAATTAGGAAATATGGAGTAAAGCATCTACCATTGTGCACAAAATTGTCCTGAAGACTGAATGAGATAGTAAGATTAGCCTCGATCAATTGTGACATCAGTGATATGTAAACAAAACTGAAATAATTATACTGATTGATGGTAGCTTTGTTAGCGTTTATAAAGGTCATAATGTTAGTAATAACGATCCTGATTTCTTATATTTTCATTCATCCTCCTTGACTTGCTGTTAATGTCATATAGTGGAGCTAGTTCTCTCTCTCTCTCTCTCTCTCTCTCTCTCTCTCTCTCTCTCTCTCTCTCTCTCTCTCTCTCTCACTCTCTCTCTCTCTCTCTCGTCAAAATCACAAAAACATTATCAGAAGGTAGTTGCATAATAGTTGCATGACAGTTGTTAGTTCTTGGCTCATAATTCTGACCATCCTTCCCGTACACATCTTTCAATATTGTACAATATTGTACGTAGCACTAGGAATGCGGTTAATTCTAACAGTCGTGTCTTTTCCATTAGGCTATAAGACTTAATACTACACAGTAATCTATAAATTGCATTCACCCGTGAGCAGAATCTATAATGATCTTCCAAATATGGTGCTTGAATCGGAGACACTTCAGAAGTTCAAATTTTTTTGCAAATCATTTCCATTTTCATAGTTTATATATGACTGATTTAATTTCAACTTTGTTAAATATCTTATATGTTCTATTCCATTTTTCCT
>NC_090762.1:35657315-35662315 GCF_036898095.1 Palaemon carinicauda | reverse complement strand
TTTTACATTGATTTGGGAATCTACTATACAGAAGATTAATGTGCATCTTTTAGGGAATAATGATAATACCTAGTAACATACATCGTTAACGCCAAACTGGATTAAAAACAAAAATACTAAGCTAGAGGGGCACTCAGTAGAGCGCAGCAGCCTATTTCTTGACCTTTTTCTCGACCTTGACCTTGACCTTTGACCTTCACAAGTATTAATTGACATGGGTTTTCATACACTCAAATATATGAACCAAGTTTGAAGTCTCTGTGACAACGATGTCCAAACTTATGGCTGATTACGTGAATTGGATTTTTTTGCTTGACCTTTGACCTTCCAAAATATAATCATTTCCAGCGTTCTACATAACAGTTAATCCCTGCAAGTTTCCTTAATCTACGATTAAAATTGTGGTCAGGAAGCCGTTCACAAAAAAAACACAAACACACTCACAGGCAAACATACAAACGTGAGGGAAAACATAACCTCCTTCCAACTTAGTTGACGTAGGTAAAAAGCAATACCAACTAAACGAAAAAGTTTAACACATCCTTCCCAGTAGTCTAATAAATTTGCAATCTACAGCCCAATCATTTTTAAAAAAACAAATTACGCAGCTCAAAATAAATTTTGGTTTTTATGTTGCTTTCGATTGGGCCAGCTTTATGACAGCCCGGGGGATAAAATAAGTTCTGGTGTGGACCTTTGGATGCTTTCTAACACACAGATGTCAAAATAATAATCAAACAAATAAAAGTACTGCACTAAAATGGAAATTATTCTATTCACCTAAATCTATTTGACTATTAAAAACCTACGTAATTTGCCTGAAAATGTGTTGGCCAATGTATTACAGAGACAAAAAACTCCCTCTTACAAAAACAGACATTTCAAACGTCCTCGAAAATCAGTAGATTACATTAATAATGCAGTCATAATTATTCATCTACACGAAAGGGCTGTGGTGAACTATTGGTAACGTGCCTGCCCGGTAATCGCCAGACTGGGGCTGGAGTCCTGCTCAAACTCGTTGGCATTTTTATTATCTGCAACCTCACCATCCTTGTGAACAAAGGATGGGGGGTTTGGGGGAGTATATAGGTCTACCCAAGGTCTATAGTAATCTATAGACGTTGTGTCTACCTGATGAGTAGTAGCTGCCCCTCCTTGGTCCTAGCTTGGATGGAGAGGAGTCTTGGGAGCTGATCATATGTACATAGTGAGTCTCTAGTCTCCTGCTTGCTAGGGCAATGTAGGTCCCTTGCCTTTGCAATTCATGAGCGTCTATGAAAACTTTAAGAGGTCATACACTTTTAACCATCGCACCAAGCCCATGAGAACAAACAACTTCATTCATCTAAAATAATCACTAATACTCAAAGAAAACCCATTTAAACGTTTAGAGGCCGCTCATGAATGACGGCAAGGGACAGTGACAGTACCTAGCAAGTAGGTCAATGCCCTAGTGACTGACCGTTTATACACATGATCAGCGCCAGTGCCCACTCTACACCCAAGCTAGAACAGACAATAGCTGCTGAAGACTCAGCAGATAGACCTACAGGCTCCCAAACGCACCCCCTCCCCTTGCCTCACAAAGATGGTGAGGTTGCAGCGACCAAAGGAACTAACAAGTTTGAGCGGAACTCGAACCCCAATCTGGTGATCACCATACAGGGACGTTACCGCATCGGCCACCACGATCCTAACAACCGAAAAGCCGAAAAACTACAGCGATAAGAAACGCTCACAAATATGCAAGCAAAAACCTAACTTAATTGTTAAAATCTCATCCTAAACAATAACAGCACGGTTCTACAGAACTTCACAAAACACCAATAAAACTACATTTGCAAGAGATGTAATCTAATTCGTATAAACTTTCTTCGACAAATATGTAAATCTGTTCCTATAAAGTCTATTAAAAAAAAAAAAAAAATCTAAGGCAGCGTATAACATCGACAATACACTGACACAAATATCTTGAAAAAAAAAAAAGAACATCAAAGACTGCCGTCCCTCCTGCCCTACTATTTCGTCTCCCACCCACCCCTCCCCACCATCCCCCTCCCACCCCAAGAGATAAAGACAGACGAACAAAAAGAGAAGTTGTTGAACTCGAATAATGTACCGATGCTACGTCAACTGCAGCGTTCACTGGAGTGGAGAGAGAGAGAGAGAGAGAGAGAGAGAGAGAGAGAGAGAGAGAGAGAGAGAGAGAGAGAGAGAGAGAGAATGAAAAGGAAAATACAAGAAAAAAATTAAGAAAGAGGCTCGATAAAGATGTGGTACACGAGTTTCTTTGGATGATTACGAGAACTTGCCATAGGTCGAAGTCAAATGAGAGGAGTTTTCTATTTAACAACTACAAGATATATATATATATATATATATATATATATATATATATATATATATATATATATATATATATATATATATATATATATATATATATATATATATATATACAGTAAACACTAGTGTACGCGACCAGTCAACTTCCAGCTCAATATTTAAATATATATGCACACACGAACAGTGTACCTCTTGGGGTACCCCCTCTCACAAGGGTATGACTACCATCACTCGCCTCTTACCCGATGAACGTGGAGAGACCGAGTAGTTATGCGTCTGGTAATTCTACAGGGCGTGACCTGAAATATATATATATATATATATATATATATATATATATATATATATATATATATATATATATATATATATATATATATAGCCAGACACGTTGCTCTTTATTGTATAGGGGATATATATAAAGGTACGTATGGTGAAATGACAATGGGAAATAATTTACGAAATCATGAGAAAATAAACAACTTGACAAGCGAATGAAATTTCCAAAATTAATGAATTCACATATGGTCATAATATTTGTTATAATAAATAATACTTGTTTAGGGTTTCAATATTCTATTGTAAATATCCCTGCCCACCGTTCTACCAGACTGGGGTTCGAGACCTGCTCCAGTTGAGCTAAGGATGTGAGGTTTGTAGGAACCTATAGGTCTACTGCTGAAGTCATCAGCAGCCATTACCTGGTCCTCCTTGGTCCTAGCTTGGGTAGAGAGGGGGTTGGGCGCTGATCATATGTATACATGGTCAGTCGCTAGAGCATTGTCACTGTCCCTTGCCTTTGCCATTCATGAGCGATAAAAAAAAAAAAATTAACATTCGCCAACATCACATAGCCTAGGCTAATTCAAATGTCAATTGAATGTAATCACAGTTATGATGACTGTCTTATCGATATATGAATTCTACTTAATAGAGAATAACGCAATTTTGCAGAATACCAAAGTACTTTACCTCCGGAAGCAGCTTCACTAAACCAGTCTGTGACTATCATAGTACCTCGGATCATGCATATAAAAAAAAAAAATCGTGATTTTGCAAAATAGGCAAATATAATAACGGGTGTTGGGTAATGGTTACCAGCCTACCACACTTCCTCCATTATTTTATCATTATTTCAATTACTTTCAATTACAGGCGTAATATATAATCTCTTCGAAATTTTCAAAGTTTGTCGACCTTCTACATACTCCCTTAACCACATGCAAGACAACAGAAAATACATATTCAATAATTTTCAATTTCATTTTATAGTTCTGTATTCCATTTGAATGTAGATGGTATTCAAAAATATTTATAGCTAATGAGTGTAAAAGATATTTGACCCCAAAGCTCGCCACAGGGTCGAATGTTGACAGCGAAGAGAAGACCGATAATGTTTTACAAAGTGAATAAATATAATAATCAAGAGAAAGTTTAATAGCATGATGAAGCAACAAACATCTGCGAGAAAGAAAATAAGATAAAATGTAAATCAAATCATAACGACTCTTCAGAATCATACCAAAAACTTGAAAACTAAATCTGTCCCATCATCCCCAAACTGGATCCCACCGACAGATCCAAGTCACAGCGAAAAAGGTGTTTTCAGAAACTAATCCGCAAAAGGCAAAAGAGGAAAAGGGAGTATTTTGAATCCAGTCCTCACCATAAAGAACGCTCGGTAGCTCTTTTAAAGCGAGCGTAAATTAGGATGGGCCAAACTTAAAGAATGCACCGTTCGCGGAGATCTGCTGCTCCTTTTCAACGGGAAATGGAGGACCTGGAGAGGCGTGGCTTAATAGGAGAAAAACGTGGGGATGAGGAAGGTCCTTTGGATGGGGACTGGGGAGTGTCTTCGTGGAAGATACAAGGCAGAGGTCGTTTGTTACATGTTCTTCTCGTGTTGTAGCTTTATGATGGCAAACATCGCCTTTTATCGTAGCGCAGACGGTCGCCGTGTTTTCGTGAAGACATTAAAAGGGAGATTTCCTTTTGCACTGGCATTAAATATTTTTAATTTTCGCATTACACTGTAGATAAGCATATGATATCAATTATAAATTTCGCATCACACCGCGATATGCATATGATATCATTATTATCATTATCATTATTACTAACTAAGCTACAACCCTAGTTGGAAAAGCAGGATTCTACAACCCCAAGGGGTCCAACAAGAAAAAATAGCCCAGTGAGGAAAGTAGATAAGGAAATAAATAAACATATATTACAATTCTATTGAATAAACTCCATGTACATAAATTGAATGGGGAATAATCTCCCAATTTCTTTTTATTATATTTCAAAATTTAATTGTAAATGAAGAGACTATAACAAAGCTATAAATAAGAAGAAAAAAAATCAGCATAATAATCTAATAATGGTAATAGCATTAATCATTCTTAAGAGAGAGAGAGAGAGAGAGAGAGAGAGAGAGAGAGAGAGAGAGAGAGAGAGAGAGAGAGAGAGAGAGAGAGAGAGAGAGCGAGTTACAAAACTTTGTTTTGCCCAAACCCTTCAATAAGAAATATTCTTTTAGTATCTTTCGCAATATAATTCAGCATTAACAAAAAATAACAATAATAAATACAGCGGTTACTAGTCCACTGCAGTACAAAGGCCTCAACCATGTCAATTCCTATCTGGGGTTT
>NC_090762.1:35639815-35654815 GCF_036898095.1 Palaemon carinicauda | reverse complement strand
AGAACAACAAATACAGCCGTTTCTAGTCCACTACAGGACAAAGGCCTCAGACATGTCTTTATTCATTTTGGGGTTTGGCCATTTACATCACCACGCTGGCCAACACAGGATTAGTGATAGTGGGAAACCTTTATCTGAGTCACAGCAAACCAATCTAGTATGGGCGTCCCTCACTTGCACAGCATTGCTGACCATGACGATACACAAACCATTACACCACGTTAAGGTGGTTTCGTTAATGTAATCTAGCGTCACAAACATTGCTTTAAACGTATAAAGGCAAAAACAATTGCAACTCATATCGTACAAGTTTAAGAGGATGTCTACAACGACACTCACTGCTATTGACGTTGTCTGACATCCCCGAAACAAAGATTATCAACACCTGTTCGCCTCGGCTTTCCGTGTTAACAGCATTCCTCTTCGAGGCTTCGTCCGAAGCCCCTCCGACAATTCCACAATCCCATTAGTGATTCAAGCCAAAGGATATTTGTAATTTTCAATGAAGTCGCGACCATGGAGGTGTGTGTGTGCGTGTGCGTATTGTGTGATCGTGAGTGGAGGAAGAGAGGGGAGATACTAGGATTAATCTAATGTTACATACTAGTGTAGTACAGAGAGAGAGAGAGAGAGAGAGAGAGAGAGAGAGAGAGAGAGAGAGAGAGAGAGAGAGAGAGAGGGAGAGAGAGAGCTTTTTTTGCAAGAGGGAAAAATTGATTCATTGAGAGAAAGGAGGTAATGTTGAAGAAGTGCTATTCGTTCGGTATTAAGCTAATTAAACAGACATTTATCCATAGAAAAAAAAATTATATAAATATATATATATATATATATATATATATATATATATATATATATATATATATATATATATTATATATATATATATATATACAGTAGGGTCCCGAATTATGCGAGAATTTGGTCGATTAATGACCTCGTGTAAATGGAAAATCGCGAATTTCGAAACACACAACAGAAATAATTCCATTGCGGCCATGGCAACCAGCAATTTGCCTATTCAAATGTGTTTACTACCCATTTCCAATACTTTCTTTGTACTATACTGCATTTCTTTATAATATCAAATTGTTTTTGTAAGTAAATAAAACATTTAATATACTTTAAAGTTCTAATAACTTGAAAAATGGTTAAAATTACAACCATGATAGGTGTAAACACCATATATTTCCCGTTATAACACAACCCAAAATACAGACAAATTTTAATGTTTGTCATATCTATTGTATAATACAACTGGTGAATAGCAAAACCATCACTCTATAGACTAGCTTGTTGTATGATTGAAAATCCAGAATTATCAAAATAAAGGCGATTTTATATCATGCGTTTCCTAAACACGCTAAAAAGCACAATCGAAAACGACAACCAATGTTTTGTTTACGTTTATCTCTGATCACAACGAAGAAACAGACGCATTTATACATCTGTGTTTTTGAATTGACAGCAATTTTACCAAGTATAGATTATATGTTGAATTTGTTATTACCAATGTTCTAATTATTTTTTATTAGAACTTTCAAATAAATGAAATGAATGCCATTTATGAAATGTTTTTCTTTATGATGCCGCCTGAAACGGAAACCTTCCATTTGTTTACGCTCCATCTTCGATCATAATAAACAAACGAATGCATTAAACACACATGATCTAAGTCATAACTAATGATATTACAAACATTTAGTAAACATTATGTTATTACAAATATTTTACTTACCGTATCCATATAAATTCCTAAATTCGTAGCAAAGCTGGAAATTTTTTTTTCCTTATGCGTTTAATCCACAATAGCAAACTGCCGCTAACGACAGAGTGATAACTTACGATAATTCTAAACTGTTACGAAAGATAATTGTCCTTTCCATATCCAAAATACTTTTCCTAACTTCAGTTATAAGTCAACTTGTACCCACCTCAATTATGGAACCATATGCAAAAAAGGTAAAAGAAGAAAGTACTAGGCCTATTTTTAAAGTCACCGAACAATTAGGTTACCGCTATAACGTTCGATGAGAGAGAGAGAGAGAGAGAGAGAGAGAGAGAGATGGTTTTAAAGTACTAAACAATAAATATGATAGGTTATAACACATTGGTGTTTATGTAATATTAACTGTATAGATGGTTTGAATAAGTTAAGAAATGGTGTAAACAATTCTTTGTTATTGTATTCGCGCGGAAGCTAGACATCAGCTGATGTGATCACAGCCAAAAGTAAAACAAAAATAAGTTAGCAATACTCGATTTTTAAAACACACCCGAAATTTAACAACATAAGTACATGTTTTAATTATAGCGCAATTGACATTTAAAGAGTAAAAATTTTCTGGAATAGAATGGTGTTTCCTAAAAAATAGTGGTTTGCAGACGAAATCGGTTACCGTATTTTAAGCTATGATTGAAATGGATGTATACACGGTATAATTTTTTCTTTTTGTATTTAATTGACACTTCAAGAAAACCGATCTTGGTTTCTTCGTCTATTTGTAAGTATTATATAACGAGAGAGAGAGAGAGAGAGAGAGAGAGAGAGAGAGAGAGAGAGAGAGAGAGAGAGAGAGAGAGAGAGAGATATTATGACGCAGAAGGTTACAGACCTAGAACAGGGGAGGATGAAGGGGGGGGGGGGGGGGAGTGATGAGATAGGCTGGGTGGACTCGCAGGGGAGACGGTAGGAGACGGGGGAAGGGGGGATTTGGTTGCCAGTGGCTAAAAATAGATTCTGAAAGACGGTAAAGGGAAAAACGAATCCCATCGAATAAACAGAATAAGGAAAGGGAATAAGATTCAGAGGAATAATAGATATAATGGAATGAAAATGACTAGATGGTGTTAGTTGTGATAAGAATAATTTAGATATTTGAAATAAGAGTGTCTGAGGAGGTATAGAAGGAATTCGTGATAAATATAGAGGAATATCAAAGGATACAGTTAGTTTGCATTAAAGGGTTTGTTATCGTTTATCGGCAGTGAATAGCCTAAACTTCGGTAACGAGTCGTCAATATTTTGTCATATTTTAAACAGTATACATTTGATTTGCAAACATTGGTTTTGTAGAGTAGACGGTAAAATAAAATCTAGAGAGAGAGAGAGAGAGAGAGAGAGAGAGAGAGAGAGAGAGAGAGATTTCTGCCATCAAATCTCTCTCTCTCTCTCTCTCTCTCTCTCTCTCTCTCTCTCTCTCTCTAGATTTTATTTTACCGTCTACTCTACAAAACCAATGTTTGCAAATCAAATGTATACTGTTTAAAATATGACAAAATATTGACGACTCGTTACCGAAGTTTAGGCTATTCACTGCCGATAAACGAACCCAGTCTACTCGTGAAAACCTTGAACGCCCAGAGGGAAAAATAAGGCTTTTAAATATACTGTACTAAACAAAAATAATGCTTTAATATACCATCATTATTACTACCATTACAATTATCGTAAGGTTGGAGAAAGATAAAGATTGCCGAGAACGTAACCACATTTCTGTTTACATTTTGTCAGCTGGACTCGCACAGTTAACAGTTGATTTCATTGTTGATGTGGAATTTTATCCTTAAATAGGCTATTCATTATGAAATTATGTTAATGAAATGTAATGTTAATATTGTTTTGTAACATTTATTATAAATCACCGTATTTAGGGCTACCAATATACTTAAAAAGACTATAGATTTGATACATTTTGTAGTGCTTGACTCGCGAACTTTGAACAGCCTCGTGGATACAGAAAATTTATTTTTGAAAAATAGCGATCGTGGAAAAGGGGAATCGTGTAATTCGAACACGCTTAATTCGGGACCCTACTACGGTATAAAATGGCTTATACTCATACACCTATGGGTATATACATTTTGCTTTCACATAGTCTATGCAGGTAATAAAAAAATTTATTATAGGAATATAGGCCTAATTAGGTGGTAATTGTTTTTTTTTTAATTATATGGATATAAACATGAACAAAAAAAATGTTATACTTACACACACAAACACATATATATACCCATATACTGTATATATATATATATATATATATATATATATATATATATATATATATATATATATATATATATATATATATATATATATATATATATATAAAGAACAACAAATACAGCCGTTTCTAGTCCACTACAGGTCAAAGGCCTCAGACATGTCTTTATTCATTTTGGGGTTTGGCCATTTACATCACCACGCTGGCCAACACAGGATTAGTGATAGTGGGAAACCTTTATCTGAGTCACAGCAAACCAATCTAGTATGGGCGTCCCTCACTTGCACAGCATTGCTGACCATGACGATACACAAACCATTACACCACGTTAAGGTGGTTTCGTTAATGTAATCTAGCGTCACAAACATTGCTTTAAACGTATAAAGGCAAAAACAATTGCAACTCATATCGTACAAGTTTAAGAGGATGTCTACAACGACACTCACTGCTATTGACGTTGTCTGACATCCCCGAAACAAAGATTATCAACACCTGTTCGCCTCGGCTTTCCGTGTTAACAGCATTCCTCTTCGAGGCTTCGTCCGAAGCCCCTCCGACAATTCCACAATCCCATTAGTGATTCAAGCCAAAGGATATTTGTAATTTTCAATGAAGTCGCGACCATGGAGGTGTGTGTGTGTGTGTGCGTGTGCGTATTGTGTGATCGTGAGTGGAGGAAGAGAGGGGAGATACTAGGATTAATCTAATGTTACATACTAGTGTAGTACAGAGAGAGAGAGAGAGAGAGAGAGAGAGAGAGAGAGAGAGAGAGAGAGAGAGAGAGGGAGAGAGAGAAGCTTTTTTGCAAGAGGGAAAAATTGATTCATTGAGAGAAAGGAGGTAATGTTGAAGAAGTGCTATTCGTTCGGTATTAAGCTAATTAAACAGACATTTATCCATAGAAAAAAAATTATATAAATATATATATATATATATATATATATATATATATATATATATATATATATATATATATATATATATATATATATATATATATATATAAAACACAAATAAAACAACTATCAAAGCAGAACCCTCACACACAAAACCCGTAACATCTCAAAGCGCCACACACCAGCTTCCTGAAGGACGGACATGAAAAAAAACACGTCCTTTATTTTACACGGACGTAAAACAAAAGACAATAATCCAAAATTACTCAATAACTTTTATTGATAAGTTCCAAAAGCCGCACGCCCGTCACTCTACAGCTGACAAGGGAAGAGCGAATTTACAACACGGCCTGCCCATCGGGACAGTTATGAGTCCAACTCGTCCGAATGCCTTCGTCCCCGGCTTCCTCCCACGAAGGTGCAGATAGGAAGTGCCGTATCCCGACAAGAGAATTGAAATACGGCGAAAGCTCCTTCTCCCCGGAGTGCTAACTTCCGTGATTTCCACTGAAGCCTGAAAATTTCTATATGTCGTCTCGACGATTCTTGAGAACGAGCGATGGAGGAACACTTTCGGTGGGGGATGTTCTACGAGGAATTTGGTCGAGTCAGCATCGAGTGAACAAGGATTTGTCAAAGAGAACGACTTGAGATAGGAACAGCTGTTGCGGAGAGAGAGAGAGAGAGAGAGAGAGAGAGAGAGAGAGAGAGAGAGAGAGATAAATGATTTACAGATAAATAAGTGAGGTAATATGTCTGCTAGTGAAGATATATATAAACATTCACTTGATATCGTTGGGGGGAAAAATATCTTATGAAATAAAATGTTGAAAAGAAAGAGGAGCAATAACTAAAAAATAAAGAGAGGCAAATAGACGGATAGAAAATGAAAATAATTAAAAAAACAGACAATATAAAATCAAACAAATGAGAAAATCAACCAAAGCGTGAAGCGTATGAACAAAGGAAAATCGCTAGAGATAAAAATATGACCAAAAATCATTAGCTATTCACATCGGAGGGATGAATGATAAAGATTAATATTCTGTAAATACATTAAACTTTCTACCAGGAATAGAAACAGAACTAGAAACAGTTCATCATTAAAAATGTTTGCATAAATGTACAAGATTAAAAGATCATTTAATTGTTTAGGCAAAATCCCAAAAGACTAGTGTCCGTTTATGAAACCATAGATAAAATTATAGAATAAATCTCAAAAATGAAAATATTAACAAATCAATGCACATGAATAAATAACCTCATGAATATGCCAGAAAAAAAAAAAAACTTATTTTGATTATGCCAGAACAAAAACTAAATCGGTGTATGCCAGAAAAAAAATTGAATCGGAGTATGCCAGAAAAAAACTAAATCAAAGTATGCCATAAAAAAACTAATTCGGAGAATGTCAGAAAAAAAAACTGAATCGGATTATGCCAGAAAAACAAACTAAATCGGTGTATGCCAAAAATCTAAATTAGAATATGCTAAAAAACTATATCGTAGTATGCCAGAAAAAAAACTTATTCGAAGTATATATGCCAGAAAAAAACTAAATCGGAGTATGCCAGAAAAAAACTAATTCGAAGTATGCCAGAAAAAAAATTTATTGGGGTATGCCAGAAAAAAAACTGATTCGGAGTATGCCAGAACAAAAACTAAATCGGAATACGCCAGAATAAAATCTAATTCGGAGTATCCCAGAAAAGGAAAATGAATCGAAGTATGCCCGAAAAAAACTAAACCGGATTATGCCAGAAAACAAACTAAATCGGAGTATGCCAGAAAAAAACTAATTCGGAGTATGCCAGAAAAACACTAAATCGGAGTAAGCCAAAAAAGAAAAAAAAACTAAATCAGAGTATGCCAGAAAAACACTAAATCGGAGTAAGCCAAAAAAAGAAAACTAAATCGGAGTATGCCAGAAAAACACTAAATCGGAGTAAGCCAGAATAAAAAAAAATCAGAGTATGCCAGGAAAGAAAACCTGAATCAGAGTATGCCAAAAAGAAAAAACCTGATGCAAATATAGAGTATAATTCTCTCAATTTCCTCATTGAAAGCAACACCTTATCGAAGTCATCTCCCCGCCTTCCACGTTCTGGTAACAGTTACGTAACAATCCAAACGTGTTCAATACTAACCCACTGAGGCGAGAAACAAACTAAGCAATTTCTAAGTCTCAATATGAATGAAACCATCGACGCTGGGTTTGAGGGAAAACAAATTTTGTAGGGCCTTTTTATTCTCTCTCGTTCCTTGTTTTATATAAATATTTTTATCTCCAGGCTTTAAATAACAGAAGGCATTCATGCCCAATATCCGAAAGGGATAGAAATGCCGGACGCGATGTCGTGCATCTCAAAGAATATCAGTCTCTGCGTGGCATTTCTTTGGAATGGCAGAGAGGGAGCACTCTTTCACCTTTTTTTATTATTTTCATCCTTTTTTTTTTTTTTGTATTTTGTTCTTGATTTATTGAAGGGCCAAGCTGTGTCTCGCAAATAAAATAAATAGATAAATAAGCAAAGAAGATGTGGGGGTCGGTACACCTCCAAGACATACTGTACATATGTCTTGTTACCTCTTCCATTGCTTGACTTTTGAAGATCTACAAAAGATAATTTTTAGTTTGACATTTCTTACTTTCGTGTAGGCCGAGATTATAATGTTCTGTCAGACAGGTATTAGATTTATTAGCGATAAATGCAGGTTGTAAATGAAAAGAAAATGCCCTTTGGCATCACTAGCCCAGCTACAAGCCTTATTGGAAAAGGATGTTGCATTAAGCCAAAGGGTTCACACGGAGGAAAATCAGCCCTGTGAGGAAAGGAAATGTTGACATGAAGAATACAGTGTGTTTGAGAAATAATGAAATAAATCAATAGACATATTAAGATCAGTAACAATGTTAATCTTGCTTGAGGGTACAATCAGGCACACTATTCTATTTAATTTCTCTTCCTCTTGTTTTGTTAAAGTTTTCATAGTTTATATAGGAAATATTTATTTTAATGTTACTCTTCTTAAAATATTTTATTTTTCCTTCTTTCCTTTCCTTACTGGGCTATTTTCCCTGTTGGGGCCCCTGGGCTTATAGCATTTTGCTTTTCCAGCTAGGGTTGTAGCTTAGCAAATAATAATAATAATAATAATAATAATACATCAGTCATACAGTATACAAGCTATGAAAAGAGAAATATTCAGCCTGTTCAGCAGAGAAGATTGCGCAATTAGTTTAAACTTTTAAAGTTTCACAGATTCAACTACCACATTAAGATCACTCCACAATCTAATCACAAATGGAATAAAATTATATTGTCCAGTATTAAGCCTTATGATGGAAAGCACAAGACTGATAGAACTAACTCCATACCTAGTATCACGTAGGCTACAGGAGGGTACAGTTTGGGAAGATCTGAATGCAGAGGATGGTCCGAATAATGAAAAACCTTATACAAAATGCAAAGAAATAACTTAACGACGGTGCCAGATACAAATATTCAGACCAGGGTTAAGGACTTTAATAAACTGCAATTTTCAATACAACAAAATAAGAGGGGGGTCAGCAGCTGAAGACCAGACAGGAGAACAATACTCAAAACAAGGTAGAATTAATGAATTAACATATTAATTTGTAACCAAGAATCATATCTACAATTTTGAATGAGTAGTATATAATTATAGACATCATCAATATAAAAATCTGGATGCCGACCTACTTACAAGCATACTTTAATTTTTTTTTTCAACTTCCCATAATTTGCACCTTTCACTAATATTAGCTGGATGTCTGCTAAGATATTCAACAACCATAGGTCTATATTAAGGATATGGAATTACTGCAAGGCGAGTAGTATCATCTGCATAAGCAAAGCGCTTGCTTTCAATGTTAAACCACTTAACATGCATATACTACATTCCTATAGTATAGTCACTATGGTTCCCATCAACAACTAGACTTTGCAAGCTATCGCTTGAAAGTTGAATAATGATGTTAAAAAAAAGAGACACTCATTCCCTCAAATCTTTAAATGTGAAAACAAGGACCTCGTGATTAACACAGTCAAAGGCAACACTAGAATCCTTCCTCGTCACGATCACGGGAGTTCTGTACAGCATTGGAGATTATAAGGACATCACATGCTACAAGGCCTTTCCAAAAGCTAAATAATAAATTAGGAAACATTTTATTACCTTCAGCATACCAATCTGGACGTTTTGGTATTTCAACACGAGAGAAGGAATGCACTTACTGTACTATGTTGACCGGATTTTAATTTAGCCCAATAGGACAGACTCTGGCCTTTATACAATTGTGCCCATTTCAAATGTAAAGTCTCACTCAAAATGCCATTCCAGTCTGCTTGAGATTTTATACATCTTACAATAGTATGACACATCAGGGACAGGCTACTTGGTCGTAATTATTAACGAAACCAAAACAGGATTAGACATCGTTATAAAACCAAGAGAATCAGTGTATCCTAGGTTCAAACAATTACTTGTGTTTAATCTTATTTAAGAGTTGCTCGCAGCCTCATTCAGAAGCAGAGTCAATACCTCTAGAGAGTCTAGAGCCATGGCGATCAGTAGGAGAACAGAATTTCACCACTCCCTATGGTGATTATTGAAATCACAATCGGCCTAATCATCACCTCCTCCTACGCTTATTGACGCAAAGGACCTCAAATCATAATAATCATCTTATAATTTAGCCATTGTGTTAAGAGGACAATCGAATAGAGAATCATCCAAGTTTGGATTCCGATATATGGAAAGCGAATATAAGTTGTTATGCCTGCCATAAACTTATATGTCCTCAATCTCACTACATTTACATTCATTGCATGATTTATGTGTACCAGCATACGCAGTCATAATTTGGTCAACATCGTGGAGGCAAAACATCATGCAAAGCTTAGTATCATCCAGGATAGCCCCTTCAACTACAGGAATGAGAGTAATGTTGGTTGTGAAAATTAAAGCTATAGAGGAAGATTAAGGAACGGATAGGGAAAAGGCAACCTTTTGATTAAGCTCCAACATTTTTGGCCCACTATTATTTAAATCTGCCCAACACTACGTTTAAAAAAGAAAAAACTTCCTTTTTTCGAAATCTGTCAAAGTGTGAAGTATTTCAAAGAGCATTTCCCCTTACACATCCTTTAAATCAAGATATAATCAGTCAACTGGATTTCTAGATAACGTTGTTCCCTTTGTTCAATAAATACAATGACCGTGTGGTCTATAAGAACATTCCAGCGACATTTCAAAAGACGACGACTGCATTCTTCGATCTGCGGTCACCCAGCAACCTTTGAAAACGAAGAGAAATACAGTTGCTTATAATTCTTTTTATAAATAGGGATCAAGGGCATCTTGGAAAATTCCAGACAGGATGCAGGCCTTTTTTTATGGAAACATTGCGAGTAATGTAATTCCACTCAATCAAGTATTTTCATCTTTTTTTATTGAAAACCATTATTATCTTTTTAACCATACACCTATTATATTAACCTATCGTCAAATAACAAGACAACGGTCGAAAAGGAATCTGTATGAGGGGTCAACAGGTTTGAAAGGAATGAATGTAAGCTATATACTACTGATATATTGAAAATCAGAACTAAACTCACATGTTTTTTTTTTTTTTAAATATTTCTAAGTTAACGGTCATTCATTCATGAAAAAAACTTGGGCATTGTCCCGCCCACCTCCTCATGCATATGAAACTCATTATCATTTCAAAAACTTTCATCGTGCGAAATTAAACTAGCAGGTCAATATTTCTTTCTTGTCCATATTATAACATCACCACTAGGAAAAAAATAACGAATTTCTCAGGTTTGGAACTGAACGGCAAGCCATGTGTTCAAACTAGCCACGGCTACACATAGCCTGCAGTAAAGTGTGTACTACACCAACCGGCCGAGACTCCACTGATCGTTTCCTTTTTTTCCGTTGCCACAGGTGGGTTGGTTGAAGGTGGACTCGCAGACCATCCTGAGCCTGCAGAAGCGAGTCGTCACTCACAACACTCGCATATCGGTGACGCACGACGAGCACCGTACCTGGAACCTGCACATACGACAAGTGAAGGAATCGGACAGAGGCTGTTACATGTGTCAGATAAACACGCCCATCATGAAGAACAGGGTCGGGTGCATAGAAGTACATGGTAAGTCATCATTCTTTATAGCATTATTCGTCTGTCTTTTCACTATTTCAGAGACAGGATCAGAAGTCGAAGTCCATAATGAAAGCGTCGAATGCAATGGAGTCCTTAGCGCATAGTGTTTCATGGATAACTAGGCCTATTGGGCATGTGGCAGTATCTGGTAGTCCTTTACACGTATTGATTTAGTTTCAGCCCTATCTGGATCACGACTTATTTAACATCGTTACAGAGTTCCAAGATGAATTAACATTCTTATATTTTAGAAATAAACCGGTCATAAACATGTATAAAGTCCATGAGAAGTGATTTACTTAATAACCTTCAATAATTGCACCTATGATATACAGCTATGGAATATGACTTTGAAGATAAAGGTAATTTTTTCTCACATTAGGATTTCAGGACTACGACCATCATAGACAGAGCCGGACATGTATTCAAATTTTCAGAGATACGCCTATTAAAAAAAACGTAAGATAAATAATAACTTTTTAAATAGTTACTGGTATCAATTTACCAGTTATTTCTGTTATCCATTGTCCTTGATTAAATCTCTTACAATGTAGCGCTGTACAGTAACCCGTTGTATTTATATAGGCATATAAATTTGAACTTCCAGACAGCGGAAGTGTAAAGGCTCCGGTGTAGAAGTTTGGGACGTTTTTGTAACAAACTCTTTAAAGGAAGCTTCCAGACAAGAGTACGATTGAAATACCCTATTATACAAATTATGTTCAGTAGGCTAACCCTTTAGACATACTAACGAATGCTAATAGCGATAAGAAAATTAATCATAAGCAAGGATCGCAAAATCTTGCATACATCAAGACCAAAACTCTAGTCTAAAGCTTTCAGACATCATCACCCAAATTCAAGTCTAAAGCTTTCATGCATCAACGAGCAGAGTTAAGTCTAATTCTTCCATAAATCAACACCGATATTAAAGTTTAAAGCTTTCACACACCAACACCCAAATTTAAGTCTAAAGGTTTCATACATCAACGAGGAGAATTAAGTCTAAAGGTTTCATACATTAACGAGGAGAATTAAGTCTAATTCTTCCATAAATCAACACCGATATTGAAGTCTAAAGCTTTCACACATCAACACCCAAAATTAAGTCTAATTCTTCCATATCTCAACACCGATATTGAAGTCTAAAGCTTTCACACATCAACACCCAAATTTGAGTCTAAAGTTTTCATACATCAAGGAGGAGAATTAAGTCTAATTCTTCCATAAATCAACACCGATATTAAAGTCTAAAGCTTTCACACATCAACACCCAAATTTAAGTCTAAAGCTTTCTACATCAACACTGAGATTTAAGTCTAAAGTTTTCACACATTAACGACGAGATTTAAGTATAAAGCTTTCATATATCAACACCCCAATTCAATTCAAGTCTACAGTATAATGATGATGCTTTATATATAAAGTCATCTTTTATTCCTCATGGAAGTGGGCAATGCAAAGAAAGTTCTCGGAGATTTCTCATAGTTCAACAGAGAGGGGTTTAGACATCAGCAATGAAATGTAGGCTTTTAGCCTAGTGTTAAGTATAACGTAAACTTTTAAACAATGATATCGTTGTTTTTAGACTCGTGAATCGTGATGTGAAGTAAATTTCTAAACACCGATGTGTGGTCTACTTAACGACATTGTGTACAGTAAAGCCAAACTACTACCTCAGAACACTCGAGAGAGCGCTTTCTTTATTAATACTATCCAAGCTACAACTCTAGTTGGAAAAGCAGGATGATGCTATAAGCCCAAGGGACCCAACAGGAAAAAATAGCCCAAGTGAGAAAAGGCAATAAGGAAATGAATAAACTGCTAGAGAATTAATGAACAATTGAAATAAAATATTTTTCATATATAAACTATAAACTACCCAAGACTAGAAAACAATGGTTTGATTTTGAGTGTCCTCCTAGAAGAGCTGCCTACCATATTCCAAATATTTTCTTACATTTAACGAAATTGATTTAGTTTAATTTCATACTGAAATTTATTAATGTTTATAATACACTTTCATTCAAAAGATGATACGAGCTAAGCCACTCATAACCAATTCTCCAATTTCACAATGGACACGATTGTCGCCTGCCGCCTGGTTTAACAGCCTCGTGCATTACACGTTTTTCTTCTGCTTTTTACCGCCAATACGATTGCTTAATTTATTGCGTTTCTAACCCCTTTGATAAGTGTGTTTCATGCCTGACATGCTCGATACAAGGGTGATTGGTTTTTCATTCGGACGCACTTTATTCCATTTCAAAATGAGCGTCTCTTTCGAATGCACATCCTAGTTATTTTGCAATATCGAACGCGTTCTTCTTTTGTAAATACTTCCGTACTGTTTTGTTCTGAAAATTTCTTTGTATATATTTGTAAGGATTAATCATTCAAAATACATACAGCATCCGTATAAAAATACTTATGCATTTATTAAAATGCAATTATATACTTAGAATAAATAAGAGGTTTATTTGATAAAAACAATCCATACTGTATATATATATATTATATATATATATATATATATATATATATATATATATATATATATATATATATATATATATATACAACAAATACAGTAGTTTCTAGTTCACAGAAAGACAAAGGCCTCAGACGTCAATTCAAGTCTGAGATTTGTCCAGTTTTCATCACCCCGTTGGCAGGTGCGGATTGGTGATGGTAGGAGATTTTAGTCTGATCGCTCACAGCAAATCAAACGGGCATGGTGATAAGCAAACCCTTCTACCACGTTCGGGTATCCACTCATAGTAAAAAATGCCGTATATATTTGACATTATAGTAGAGTAACAAAATTTATCAAGTCCAATTGCATTTATCATTTGAGGTTCTGAGTATAGATAGATTTGCTCTGCGCTTGAGGGAGCATGATGACTAGAGCTACTGAGTGATAAGATCTAGTTTTTATTTTGATTGTTGTGACATAAATATACGATTGAATAAGAATATCAGACAAAAAAAATGAAGACACTTAGATAATATAAGAATAACTAGGCCCTCAGTTAATGTAAGGATAGACCTAAATATGCCCACATAAAGAAACCTACACTGAAAAGACACTTAGATAATATAAGAATAACCAGGCCTGTCAATGCAAGCATAGGCCTAACTTTGGCCAAAAAAAAATAAAGTAAACTTACACTGAAAGAGTTAATATAAGAACAACTAGGCTGTCAGTCAATGCAAGCATAGGGCTAACTAGCCTATGCCCACAAAAATAAACCTGCATTGAAAAGACACTCAAATAACATAAGAATAACTAGGCCGTCAGTCAATGTAGGCATAGGCCTAACTATGCCCACAAAACTGAACCTAAATTGAAATGCATTCGCATAAAAAATAGATGGGTCTACTCATTCCCCCTTAACAACATTTAAAAATCATAAAATGAGGACTGATTATATATGAATTAATTGGTGTTGCGTGTTATGATACCTGGAGTCGAGATGCCGCTAATGAGCTTACACACCGAACGTCGGTGTATAAAACTAATGAATGCGAAGTAGGATTGGCTACCTATTCCACACGTCTCCTTTTCATTGCACAAAGTACATCATATGTTCAGCTTGGAGCTCATAAATAAAAAAAAAATAGTGACAGATTATTATTATTATTATTATTATTATTATTATTATTATTATTATTATTATTATTACTTGCTAAACTACAACCCTAGTTGGAAAAGCAGGATGCTACACGCCCAGGGGCTCCGACAGGGAAAATAGCCCAGTGAGACAATGAAACAAGGAAAAATAAAATAAATATCTCCTTTATAAACTATACATAATTAACAAAACAAGAGGAAGAGAAACAAGACAACTGCGTTCCCAAGGTGTACCCTCAAGCAAGAGAACTCTAAACAGGATGTAAC
>NC_090762.1:35634815-35637315 GCF_036898095.1 Palaemon carinicauda | reverse complement strand
TTCTGCTTATTAGGAGTACTCACCAAAACATCGTCCTAGGCACCACAGTGCCTGAGCCATTCACTTTTGTTCTTTTATAACGTTCCAATTATTTTCTCCAAGCGGTAATTCTTGCTTCTTGCTTACTATGTTGCTAGTAATATATCCATAGAGTACAATGTGATAAAGCTGGTTATATTGTAAGCGAAATTACTAAGCTAGGTTAGGTATTGTTGATCACACATTTCCTATGTTTACACTGGAGCACCAATGCATAAACAACATACTAGTGTCCAAACATTTTTTAAAAGTCGTGTACACACATCTTTTAAAAATTTCGATGGTAATTGAAATGATGCATTTTAACATATCACTGGTAATTAGAATGATCGATGAACGTATATAAAATAAAACGTTGTTTAATGCAAAACAATATAATATAGTCCTTTAGAGGATGAGGATGTTTCGCTGTGTTGGATGACGTTGAACCACAGTAGCCTACACTTTTCGATTTGGAAAACATTTGAAATGATGTATTTTTAACATTTCAATGGTGATTATAATGATTCATGGACGTATAAAAACGTTATTTAATGCAAAACAATATATTCAAATAAAACAGACCTTTAGAGAATGAGGATGTTTCCCTGCCTTGGATGACGTTGAACCACACTCAGCCACAGTACACTTTTCGAAGTTTTCGTAGACCGTCCAGTAATGCAGGGACTCGGGGAAATACTTCAAGTTCTGCAGATTGTCCTTCTCCCGACTGCAATGCAATCTCACATTATCAGGTGCTGAAACGTGAGTGATAACTTAATTTGGTAGAGAAAATGCCACAAGTTTCTTCTTTGATGCAATGGCGTATGGAGAACTTTTGCTCTCTTCTCCCATTGGTTGACGGCGTAAAGGGCTTCCAGTGTCTCTATCGATCACGATACCTAAAACTAAACACAAAGCAAGCAAAACAACAGTTATATACAAATATTAAACATTCTTCCTTTTAGCAGAGGAACAAAACATACCAAGGAAAGGATAAATGCATTGAATTATGAAAGTTTAACTTTCACCTTAGACCTAGGTCTATAAGGATGGTCATTCACACTAGCTATCAGTATCGTCAGTTCATTTTTTTTTTATTTCATAAGTAGGCCTATCAAGTTGAACGATGCTTGCCGATGAAATTTTGCCGATTTGTTATGATTTTGGTGAATTTGGGTTAGCTACCTCGTACGGCGTCTTCAACCAGGTATGAACTAGGCCTAGGCAGAGCACAACCAAGACATAAAATAACTTTACGGTTGCATTTAAACTCGATTTCACTCTTCTGTCATACACTGCAGTTTATTTAATAGTTATCAATGCACTAGTAATCACAAATTATAAAAGACACTTGAAACAAGAGGGAGAGCCGACGCAATGTGTCAAACAGTCAGATCACTTCCACAACTAATTAGTAACTGAGTTACCGGATGACCTCTTAGGCTCTTCAGTTTATCGGAGTAACCCGCCTTTCAGGAAACTTAGAGAGTTGCCAGATGTTTACATTTATGCATTCTACATAAGTTTTCAAGTTTATTTAACTTTTATTTTCTTTGTCGTTAAAGTATGGTTATAATTACATTTAGTTATGTATGGCTATCCACAGAAATTAATCTTAGAGTTTTTTTTAATGGTTTATTTGTTTCCATTGGCTGGTTCTCGATTGCAATACGCTCTGATTCGTGTCCAAATAAGTAGGTTGGACTTGTCCATTGCTGTAGTTTGAAAGCAGAGTTGAAATCTTCGTTTAGTAAGTGTGTGTGTGTGTGTGTGTGTGTGTGTGTAACATTCTCGTCTGTAGAGGAACACGAGACCCAAGTTTGAATTCGTCTCAAAATGACGTTGCTAGACAGTCTCCCTCCACCCTCGTAGCAACTGGCCACAGTTGAACAACAACCAGATACGTAGATCTGTGTTCTATTCGGCATTGTCTTAATTACTATAATATGAAGAACAAAGTAGCTTAGGCGTTATTTCTGTTAAGTTCCCGATTAGGAAGAGTGACCAGCACATAAACCCTTTCAACATCCCTACATACATTTACTAAAACTTAGATTTTACCACCTTCTTGAGCCACTCTCTGCAAGGACTTTGTTTAAATAAATTGTGTACACAGCCCGTCACAAATGACGGCTAAATATTTAGATAGATGTGCACACACAGATTCAACCCTTCCTCCTTTCTTAACTATCACCGGGGTATGACTACTGTTCCCTACCCGACGCATGGAAGAGACTGAATAGTATTGTATGCCGATATATATATATATATATAATTATATTATATATATATATATATATATATATATATATATATATATATAATGTGTGTGTGTGTGTGTGTGTGGTGTGTGTAAAGGTTTGCTGGTGCAGTATGGACTACCATAGCACAGCCATGATAAACAGTCGCAAGTGAAAGGACGTGTCTGAGGCATTTGTCCTGCATTAGACTAACAGCTGCTGCTGCTAATGATGATATT
>NC_090762.1:35611005-35634315 GCF_036898095.1 Palaemon carinicauda | reverse complement strand
CAAACTAACATGGAGGAAATTAACCGGAAATTCCCGGCTACCATTCGTGGGGGGCAAAACCAAAGCAAAGGATGGAATAATATCCCAAAAGCTCCCCAGAGCTCGTCAGCTTTTCAGAAAAGCTCCCACAGGAGATTAATTGGTAAAATGCTCTCCACTCAAATGGCAAAGCTAACATTTTTCACAGTTTGATCATAATGAAATCATTAGTTTTGATGAACCATAAACCCCGTAGATCGTTGTCACTAAGTGGCGCTTGATTGGTTGGTTAATACAGACTGTTCATAGACCAATCACGGACGCGTATAGGCTTCTGTTAGAGAAACCATGTTTCTTTAGCGGTTGAAGGTGGAAGGAAGTTTTGCCTGTCTAGTTTTTCTGTCTGGTTGTTTGCATTGCCTGTCTGTTTTTTTCTATCTTATTTGCCCTGTCTGTCTGATTTTCTGTCTGGTTGCTTGCCTTGCCTGTCTGTTTGACTGTCTAATTATGTGCCTTGCCTGTCTGTTTTACTGTCTAATTGTGTGCCTTGCCTGTTTGTTTTACTGTCTAATCGTGTGCCTTGCCTGTCTGTTTTTCTATTTAATTGCTTGCTTTACATGTTTGTTTTTTCTGTCTAGCTGCTTGCCTTACATGTTTGTTTTTCTATTTAGTTGCTTGCCATACATGTTTGTTTTTCTATCTAGTTGCTTGCCTTGTCTGTCTGTTTTACCATCTAATTGTTTGTTTTGCCCGTCTGTTATTCTGTCTATTTGTTTGCATTGGCTGTCTGTTTTTCTGTCTAGGTGCTTGCCTCGCTTGTGTGTTATTCTGCCTACTTCTGTTTTTTTTTTTTTTTTTTTTTTTTTTTTTTTTTTGCCTGTCTGTTTTTTCCTCTCTAGTTGCTTGCCTTGCCTGTCTGATTTACTATTTACTTGTTTGTCTTGCTTGTCTGTTTTCCTGTCTGTTTGCCTCGCCCGTCTGTTTTTTCTGTATAACTTGTCTGCGTTGCCTGTCTGTTTTTTGTTTTTTTTTTGTCTTAGTTATATGTCTTGCCTATCTTTCTTTTGCCTACTTGTTTGCCTTGCCTGTCTGTTTTTCTGATTTACTTGTTTGCCTCGCTTGTCTGTTTTTCTGCCTTACTTGTTTGCTTCACTAGTACAGTTTTTCTGTCTACTTGTTTGTTTTTCCTCTCAGTTTTCCGTCTACTTGTTTGCCTTGTCTGACAGTTTTCTGTCTACTTAATTGCCTTGCCGGTCTGTTTTTCTGCCGACTTGTTTGCATCGCTTGTCTGTTTTTCTGTCGACTGGTTTGCCTTGCTTCTCTGTTTTTCTGTGTACTTGTTTGCCCTGCTTGTCAGTTTTCTGTGTACTTGTTTGCCTTGCCTGTCTGTTTTTCTGTGTACTTGTGTGTCCTGCTTATCAGTTTTCTGTGTACTTGTTTGCCTTGCCTGTCTGTTTTTCTGTGAACTTGTTTGCCCTGCTTGTCAGTTTTCTGTGTACTTGTTTGCCTTGCCTGTCTGTTTTTCTGTGTACTTGTTTGCCCTGCTTGTCAGTTTTCTGTGTACTTGTTTGCCTTGCCTGTCTGTTTTTCTGTGAACTTGTTTGCCCTGCTTGTCAGTTTTCTGTGTACTTGTTTGCCTTGCCTGTCTGTTTTTCTGTGTACTTGTGTGCCCTGCTTATCAGTTTTCTGTACACTTGTTTGCCTTGCCTGTCTGTTTTTCTGTGTACTTGTGTGCCCTGCTTGTCAGTTTTCTGTGTACTTGTTTGCCTTGCCTGTCTGTTTTTCTGTGAACTTGTTTGCCCTGCTTGTCAGTTTTCTGTGTACTTGTTTGCCTTGCCTGTCTGTTTTTCTGTGTACTTGTGTGCCCTGCTTGTCAGTTTTCTGTGCACTTGTTTGCCTTGCCTGTCTGTTTTTCTGTGTACTTGTGTGCCCTGCTTGTCAGTTTTCTGTGCACTTGTTTGCATTGCTTGTCAGTTTTTTTGTCTACTGGTTTGCCTTGCCTGTCTGTATTTCTGTGTGCTTGTTTGCCCTGCTTGTAAGTTTTCTGTGTACTTGTTTGCTTTACCTGTCTGTTTTTCTGTGTACTTGTTTGCCCTGCTTGTCAGTTTTCTGTGTACTTGTTTGCCTTGCCTGTCGGTTTTCTGTGTACTTGTTTGCCTTGCCTGTCTCTTTTTTTCTATCTACTTGTTTGCCTGTTTTTATCAGAAATGATTTCATTGGACGGACGCACGGACTTTGTTTTTAATTAAAAGGAAAACGTAGAAAACTTAAAAAAAAAGTTTTATCACCAATCGCTCCATATGTATGTTATTCTCGCATTCAAATTACTTCCCCAATTAACAGACGTGATTGAATGATAACGACGGGAGTTATTTTACCGCTCTGATTACCTCTCCCCCTCCCTCCCACCTACACCCTGCCCCCACCTACACCCTATCCACCACCCACCCACTACCCCTTACTGCTACCTACCCTCTACTCCCTACCCCCTACTCGCTACCCCTACCAACCCCCTGCCCCTTACTCCACCTTTCCCCTACCCCTTACCCGTACCTACCCCCTACTCCCTACCCCCTACCCCTACCAACCCCTTGTCCCCACCTACCCCTAACCTCCCCCTCCTCCCCTTACCCGCTATCCCATACCCGCTACCCCTACCCCTACCAACCCCCTACCCTCTTACCCCTACCCCCACCTACCCCTACCCTCTTACCCCTACCCTCTTACCCCTACCCCCACCTACCCCTACCCTCTTACCCCTACCCTCTTACCCTTACCCCTAACCTCCCCCTCCTCCCCTTACACGCTATCCCATACCCGCTACCCCTACCCCTACCAACCCCCTACCTTCTTACCCCTACCCCCACCTACCCCTACCCCCACCTACCCCCTGCTTTCCACCTACCCTTAAACTCCACCTACCCCCCCCTACCCCTACCCCTCTACCTCCCACCTACCCCAGCCCCTCCCCCACCCCAAGTAAAATCCTCATTACGACCAGGTAATTCCTTTTCGGGAAAATATGTTCTTTGATGCAAATCAGATCGAAACCTTGAATGATTTTGGAGGTTGACCTTGAGGTAATTAGCTTTCAGAGGTGTTAATTGGAAAAACTGGGATTCAGTTCGCGCGATATCGGATTAGAGGTATTATTGTCATTCTCGGATTAGTATGGGGGATTTCCCATTTATTGGATTTTTACATGGAGATTTTTTTTCACAATTGAAATTAATGTTAAAGATGAAATCCGTTTATGGATTTATTTTAAGGACGTATATATTCGTTGGATTTATGTTTATTCATCTATTCATATCTATTTCATGATCTGGAATTTTTTAAATAGTGGGGTTAATATTAAGGACAAGATCAATTTAGGCTAAGAACAACGGAACTGAAACCCTTCAAATCCAACAACAACAAATGCAGCTGTATCCACTGCAGGACAAAGGCCTCAGACCTGTCTATATTCATGTCTCGGGTTTGGTCAGTTTTCATCGCCACGCTAGTCAACTGTGGATTGGTGACGGTGGGAGACTTTAGTCTGATCGCTCACAGCAAACCAACCCAGTATGAGGGGTTCTAACTACACGTTAAGTTATCCTCACTCAGAAAGGTAATATATATATATATATATATATATATATATATATATATATATATATATATATATATATATATATATATACATATGTATATATATACAGTACATATATATATGTATATATATACATATATATATATGTATATATATATACATATAATAGCCCAGTGAGGAAAGGACACAAGGAAAAATGAAATATTTTGAGAACAGTATCAGCATTAAAATAAATATCTCCTGCTTAAACTATTAAACTTTAACAACACAAGAGGAAGAGAAATAAGATAGAAGAGTGTGCCCGAGTGTACCCTCAAGCAAGAGAACTCTAACCCAAGTCAGTGTAAGATCATGGTACAAAGGCTATAGCACTGCCCAAGACTAGAGAACAATGGTTTGATTTTAGAGTGTCTTTCTCCTAGAAGAGCTGCTTACCAAATTTAAAGTCTCTTCTACCCTTACCAAGAGCAAAACAGCCACTGAACAATTACAGTGCAGTAGTTAACCCCTTGTGAGAAGAAGAATTGTTTGGTATTCTCAGTGTTGTCGGGCATATGAGGACAGAGGGAACATGTAAAGAATAGGCCAGACTATTATTCGGTGTGTGTGTGTGTGTGTGCGTGTATGCGTGTGTAGGCAAAGAGAAAATGAACTGTAACCAGAGAGAAGGATCCAATGTAGCGCTGTATGGCCATTCAAAGAACCCCATAACTCTAGTGGTAATATCTCGACGGGTGGCTGGTGCCCAGGCCAACCTATTACCTACAAAACACACACACACACTCATATATATATATATATATATATATATATATATATATATATATGTATATATATATATATATATATATATATATATGCTCTATATATATATATATATATATATATATATATATATATATATATATATATATATATATATATATGTATGTATATTGTGTCTGTGTATGTGTACACTTATGTGTTGTAAACATATATATATATATATATATATATATATATATATATATATATATATATATATATATATATATTGTGTTGTGTGTATGTGTACACTTATATGCTGTAAAACTGTTGGAAATTGGTAAGAGAAATGTATCGACCGAAGTGTTGTTTATTGTAGGTAATAAGTAAGGACGTGTGCTTCCAGAAGTTAAAAGTGTTGATATAAAGGCATATTTCAAGCCAGCGATAAGGGTATCGCCAATAAAGGATGTCGGACAATTCGTCATTTTTAAAGTTGCTCTTTCAAGGATTTAGTGTTGGAGATTAGGCGAACGTTTTTGTGTTGAGCTGGCTGACTTTAAGTATCTCTTTGTAGTTTATATATGAAAGACATATTTCAATGTTGGTACTGTTCTTAAAATATCTTATTTTAATTGTTCATTACTTCTTTTGTAGTTTATTCATTTATTTCCTTATTTCCTATACTCACTGGGCTTGTTTTCCCTTGGGATTATAGTATCTTGCTTTCATAAGTAGTGTTGTAACTTAGCTAATAATAATAATAATAATAATAATAATAATAATAATAATGAAATATTTCTAAATAAGAGGAGTCACTAGAAAGATTAACATATAATCAATTCAAAGAAATTTTTTGGGTTTATTTTTATCCAAATTTAACAACAACATCATCAACAACTTACATCTTCCTGTTGCTAAATTTTCAGTAGTTCTCAAGGAAAAGAAAATTATCCAAATTAAAGACATTATTTTGCTTTATTTTATTTTATTCAAAATTGCACAAAGACAACAACAACAACAACAACAACTTCTACTATCTTCCTGTTGCTAAATTGCCAGTAGTTTTCAAGGATAAAAAAAATTTATCAAAGTCAAAGACATAATTTTGCTTTAATTTATTTTCTTCAAATTTCACAAAGACAACAACAACAACAACAATAACAACAACAACAACAATAACAACAACAACAAGTATTATCTTCCTGTTGCTAAATTGCCAGTAGCTCTCAAGGGTGGTGGGGGGGGGGGGGTGATGATCGGCGGACGAGGAGGGGCCAATAATATGGAGGGGAAGGGGTATTTGGAGAGAGTGGGTATATAGATGGGAGGTAGTATGCACAAGGCACCAGGTGCTACAGTCTCGGGATTTCCATTCCTTACCATTCACTTAGTCTCTGTCTTTATAAATTTATTCCCCTCTCTTTCAGAGGGACGTCCTATTAGCCAAGATTCTTTGTCTGTTCGTCTGTCTGTGTGTCCTATAGAAAGATTCGGCAGTTTCGCTTTGTAATTTTGATGTATTCCATGAGCAATTTGTTTATTATTATTATTATTATTATTATTATTATTATTATTATTATTATTATTATTATCACAAGGAAACTGGCAAAATTTTTCATAGTCTTTGACCTATTTTCGTGAGAGTATTATCATTATTATTATTATTATTATTATTATTATTATTATTATTATTATTATTATTATTATTGCTGTTGTTGTTGTTGTTGTTGCTGCTGCTGCTGCTGCTGCTGCTGTTATTATTATATTCAAAACTAAAGCCTTTGTTTCGAGTAATGTTATTCTTCACATTCTTCAGGCACATTAAATATTAGGATTTTTAGCCATTACCCGAAAGCATAATTCATCTTAAAAGTTGACGCTCAAAATCTACTCTGAAAGTACTCTATAACTATACTCAATTTTTTTTTTTATTGAGGCGCATTTGCACCGACTCGCAGCGGTGCCCTGTAGCTCGGAAAAGTTTCCTGCTATTTGATTGATTAGAATTATCTTGTCCAACCAATCAGCGATCAGGAAACTTTTCCGAGCTAAATGGACACCCCTGCGGGTCGGTGCAAATCTGCCTCACTAAAAAGAATTGACTATATGTCTGAACCTACTCAGAAACTACTCAAAATGCTCAGAAACTACTCTGAAACTATTCTATAACTACGCAGAACCTACTCTGAACCTAATCAGACAACTCTGAAACTTCTCTGAAACACTCTGTGGTGGTGTCTGAACCTACCAAAGATCTAGTTCCAGTTTTAGATCAATATTCAACCTTTGAGAAAGTCTAGTCAGGCACCAACCTACCACAAATGCGTGAGGCCAAATCCTATCATGTGCTGTGGAATGTCCTTAAGTGTAACTTGCCCTAAGTACCCTCTAATTTCACTCGCTTTTATGGACCCCCTGAGTGTGATTGATGATCCTGAAGCATCAAAGACCTCTCAGTTAAATCCTCCTTAATTAATATACATTGTTTTATTATAAGAGGGTTTTCAAAAGGGAATAATTCCATCAGTGTTTGCATTTCTTAAATCGTCGCATTTAGAACTTTTGATATAGGTGATAATGACAGAGGGACTTTGAAGCCTAACTTTCGAGGTTCGTTTCTAATCATATGCTCTTTGCAACACACGACCAGTTTAATGGGCTTTTGGTCGTGATATACACGACCAGCACATAATCGTTCTTTCTTACACGACTAGTACGAACCATTCTTTTTATCGCAAGGAAATCCTCGTTTAATATGCTTTGGGTCGTATTATACACGACCAGCACGTAATCGTTCTTTCTTACACGACCAGTACGAACCATTCTTTTTATCCCAAGGAAATCCTGGTTTAATGCGTTTTTGGTCGTGTAATCATTCTCTCTTACACGACCAGTACGAACACATGTTTTTATCCTAAGGAAATCCTCATTTAACATTATTTTGGCCGTGCAATCATTCTCTCTTACACGACCAGTACGAACACAATTTTTTATCCTAAGGAAATCCTCGTTTAACATTATTTTGGCCGTGCAATCATTCTCTCTTACACGACCAGTACGAACACATTTTTTTATCCTAAGGAAATCCTCGTTTAACATTATTTTGGCCGTGCAATCATTCTCTCTTACACGACCAGTACGAACACATTTTTTTATCCTAAGGAAATCCTCGTTTAACATTATTTTGGTCGTGCAATCATTCTCTCTTACACGACCAGTACGAACTCATTTTTTTATCCTAAGGAAATCCTCGTTTAACATTATTTTGGCCGTGCAATCATTTTCTCTTACACGACCAGTACGAACACATTTTTTTATCCTAAGGAAATCCTCGTTTAACATTATTTTGGCCGTGCAATCATTCTCTCTTACACGACCAGTACGAACACATTTTTTTATCCTAAGGAAATCCTCGTTTAACATTATTTTGGTCGTGCAATCATTCTCTCTTACACGACCAGTACGAACACATTTTTTTATCCTAAGGAAATCCTCGTTTAACATTATTTTGGTCGTGCAATCATTCTCTCGTACACGACCAGTACGAACTCATTCTTTTCACCACAAGGAAATCCTGGTTTAACGTGCTTTGATCGTGCTGTACACGACCAGCACATAATCGTTTTCTCTTGCACGATCAGTGCGAACACATTCTTTTTATCACAAAGAAATCCTCGTTTAACGTGCATTTTGGTCGTGCTATACACGACAATAGCAAATACGTTTTCTCTCAGAGCATTACTTGTTTAGCGTTTATTTTTGTGTATGTATGTGTAGGGTTGGGACTATAACGTGCTTCTCGTCGTGTATAACGAATACGTTCTCTCTCTCTCTCTCTCTCTCTCTCTCTCTCTCTCTCTCTCTCTCTCTCTCTCTCTCTCTCTCTCTGCTATGACAAATGATATCTTGATAATATCATGTAATCTATAACTATTAAGGACATCGAAAAGTCTAGATTTGGTGAAAATAAGAAATAGAATAAAAATGGGAAACTGGGATTAATCCCAAAGGGGTACTTATACCCTTCCCTTGAGGCAAGGTGAATTGAAGGAAACAATGGATACAGAATGTTTCGATGTGTGTATGTGTGTTTTTGTGTGTGTACACATGTATTTACACAATTATATATATATATATATATATATATATATATATATATATATATATATATATATATATATATACGTATATATATATATATATATATATATATATATATATATATATATATATACATTTATATATATATATATATATATATATATATATATATATATATACATATATATATATATATATATATATATATATATATATATATATATATATATATATATATATATATATATACATATATATACATGTATATATACGTATATATATATATATATATATATATATATATATATATATATATATATATATATATATATAGAGAGAGAGAGAGAGAGAGAGAGAGAGAGAGAGAGAGAGAGAGAGAGAGAGAGAGAGAGATGCATGTACAAATCGAGTATGATTTTCAATATACGTACATTCGAAAGCTCTCGCACACAGAGACGAATTGTACGCCCCAATTCGGACGACGGGGGCATATGCTTGCATCCTGTTAAATGGAATATCCAACTTGTACATCAGAACAAATACCGTCTCGTGAAATGCCTTTGGCCTCGTGACATGGGAGTGCCTCCACTTTGTAGCCGGGCTAAAAGGGATCTTTGGGAATATTGAAAGCTGTTCTATCTAAGATTGGATCTCCGGCCGGGAGGGAGACCTCCCGCGGGGCAATGGTGTTCGCTGCTGTAGTCTGAGCGTAGATTGTTTCTAGGGTCTTCAAACTACTTTATCTGAAATCATTCTGGATTTTGTAGTGGTTAAATGACTGCGTTGGGTTTGATATTCTGAAATAAACAACAACCAACAACAACAATGATAATAATAATCTCCCCTATATAATATAGTTTAAATGTTATTATTAAACTGGGGTCCCAAACTTTTAACTGGGCTATACAATGCACTAGAAGAGTTGGAAGACCCAGGCCTATATGGCTGATGACTATGAAGCGTAAAGTAAGAGATGATGAGCTTAGAATTTCTTAATTAAAAGCTCAAGATAGAAACGACTGACGAAATCCAACCGAGGCCCTTTGCGTCAATTGGCGCAGGAGGTGATGATGATGATATAATAAAGAGCAACTCTCTCTCTCTCTCTCTCTCTCTCTCTCTCTCTCTCTCTCTCTCTCTCTCTCTCTCTCTCTCTCTCTCTCTCCGGTAGGGGAAGAGGGATTATTCATACCCTGGTGAGAGGGGGTGTATTAGCGTGTGTGTGCATATCTATATAAATATATAGCCGCCGTTCATGACCGGTCGCGCACACTAATAATAATAATAATAATAATAATAATAATAATAATAATAATAATAATAATAATCTTCCTTATATCATAAAGTGCAATTGTCTGGATATATATGTATATATATATGTATGTATATATATAAATATATATATATATATATATATATATATATATATATATATATATATATATACATATATATATACATATATATATATATATATATATATATATATATATATATATATATATATATATATATATACTTATATATAAAGTGTAAGTGTCTCGAGATATATATATATATATATATATATATATATATATATATATATATATATATATATATATATATATATATATATATATATATATATATATATAGATAGATATTCCTTTCGCTCCCTGGGGGGAGAGAGAATAGTCATACCCTGATGAGAGGGGATGCGTGTGTGTTCACATATATCTAATGATTTAGCCGTCATTGTTGACTGGTCGCCTACACTTGTAATAATAATAACATCAATACAGTAGTAGTATTGATAATAATATCTTTCATTAATATTTCGATTTTGCAACCATAGAAAATTACTGTGAAAGTTAGAAAAAACGGTTATTGACTTATATTGTGAGTTGATTATTCAAAAAATTAACTCATGAAAACTATGAAAAAAATTAAAAATGAATATATTGGAAATGTTTGGAAAAATGAAAAAAAAATATCTAGCTGATTCCCTAATGAGGAGATACCCTTTATAAAAAGAAACTTTCCCTGAATATTTCTGCAACAATCATAGTTTTAGTGGAAATTAATCCCCATTCCTCTCTTTAATTTCCTCTCCCCTTAATTTGCCCTCCCCTTAATTTTCCCTTCCCTAATATCCCCTCCCCCTATTTCCTCCTCCACCACTTTCCCCTCCTCCCCTACTTCCCCTTCCCTTTCCTCCTCCTTCTTATCCCTTCCCTTTGGTGTGGGGGAGAATCATTTACCCTCCTCCCTCCCCACTTCCCCCTCCCCCTCCTATCTCCTCCTTCCCCTTCCCCCTCCTTCCCACCTCCTTCTCCTTATCCCTTCCCTTGGGTGTGGGGGAGAATCATTTACCCTCCTCCCTCCCCACTTCCCCCTCCCCCTCCTATCTCCTCCTTCCCCTTCCCCCTCCTTCCCACCTCCTTCTCCTTATCCCTTCCCTTGGGTGTGGGGGAGAATCATTTACCCTCCTCCCTCCCCACTTCCCCCTCCCCCTCCTATCTCCTCCTTCCCCTTCCCCCTCCTTCCCACCTCCTTCTCCTTATCCCTTCCCTTGGGTGTGGGGGAGAATCATTTACCCTCCTCCCTCCCCACTTCCCCCTCCCCCTCCTATCTCCTCCTTCCCCTTCCCCCTCCTTCCCACCTCCTTCTCCTTATCCCTTCCCTTGGGTGTGGGGGAGAATCATTTACCCTCCTCCCTCCCCACTTCCCCCTCCCCCTCCTATCTCCTCCTTCCCCTTCCCCCTCCTTCCCACCTCCTTCTCCTTATCCCTTCCCTTGGGTGTGGGGGAGAATCATTTACCCTCCTCCCTCCCCACTTCCCCCTCCTCCTCCTATCTCCTCCTTCCCCTTCCCCCTCCTTCCCACCTCCTTCTCCTTATCCCTTCCCTTGGGTGTGGGGGAGAATCATTTACCCTCCTCCCTCCCCACTTCCCCCTCCCCCTCCTATCTCCTCCTTCCCCTTCCCCCTCCTTCCCACCTCCTTCTCCTTATCCCTTCCCTTGGGTGTGGGGGAGAATCATTTACCCTCCTCCCTCCCCACTTCCCCCTCCTCCTCCTATCTCCTCCTTCCCCTTCCCCCTCCTTCCCACCTCCTTCTCCTTATCCCTTCCCTTGGGTGTGGGGGAGAATCATTTACCCTCCTCCCTCCCCACTTCCCCCTCCCCCTCCTATCTCCTCCTTCCCCTTCCCCCTCCTTCCCACCTCCTTCTCCTTATCCCTTCCCTTGGGTGTGGGGGAGAATCATTTACCCTCCTCCCTCCCCACTTCCCCCTCCCCCTCCTATCTCCTCCTTCCCCTTCCCCCTCCTTCCCACCTCCTTCTCCTTATCCCTTCCCTTGGGTGTGGGGGAGAATCATTTACCCTCCTCCCTCCCCACTTCCCCCTCCCCCTGCTATCTCCTCCTTCCCCTTCCCCCTCCTTCCCACCTCCTTCTCCTTATCCCTTCCCTTGGGTGTGGGGGAGAATCATTTACCCTCCTCCCTCCCCACTTCCCCCTCCTCCTCCTATCTCCTCCTTCCCCTTCCCCCTCCTTCCCACCTCCTTCTCCTTATCCCTTCCCTTGGGTGTGGGGGAGAATCATTTACCCTCCTCCCTCCCCACTTCCCCCTCCCCCTCCTATCTCCTCCTTCCCCTTCCCCCTCCTTCCCACCTCCTTCTCCTTATCCCTTCCCTTGGGTGTGGGGGAGAATCATTTACCCTCCTCCCTCCCCACTTCCCCCTCCTCCTCCTATCTCCTCCTTCCCCTTCCCCCTCCTTCCCACCTCCTTCTCCTTATCCCTTCCCTTGGGTGTGGGGGAGAATCATTTACCCTCCTCCCTCCCCACTTCCCCCTCCTCCTCCTATCTCCTCCTTCCCCTTCCCCCTCCTTCCCACCTCCTTCTCCTTATCCCTTCCCTTGGGTGTGGGGGAGAATCATTTACCCTCCTCCCTCCCCACTTCCCCCTCCTCCTCCTATCTCCTCCTTCCCCTTCCCCCTCCTTCCCACCTCCTTCTCCTTATCCCTTCCCTTGGGTGTGGGGGAGAATCATTTACCCTCCTCCCTCCCCACTTCCCCCTCCCCCTCCTATCTCCTCCTTCCCCTTCCCCCTCCTTCCCACCTCCTTCTCCTTATCCCTTCCCTTGGGTGTGGGGGAGAATCATTTACCCTCCTCCCTCCCCACTTCCCCCTCCCCCTCCTATCTCCTCCTTCCCCTTCCCCCTCCTTCCCACCTCCTTCTCCTTATCCCTTCCCTTGGGTGTGGGGGAGAATCATTTACCCTCCTCCCTCCCCACTTCCCCCTCCCCCTGCTATCTCCTCCTTCCCCTTCCCCCTCCTTCCCACCTCCTTCTCCTTATCCCTTCCCTTGGGTGTGGGGGAGAATCATTTACCCTCCTCCCTCCCCACTTCCCCCTCCTCCTCCTATCTCCTCCTTCCCCTTCCCCCTCCTTCCCACCTCCTTCTCCTTATCCCTTCCCTTGGGTGTGGGGGAGAATCATTTACCCTCCTCCCTCCCCACTTCCCCCTCCCCCTCCTATCTCCTCCTTCCCCTTCCCCCTCCTTCCCACCTCCTTCTCCTTATCCCTTCCCTTGGGTGTGGGGGAGAATCATTTACCCTCCTCCCTCCCCACTTCCCCCTCCTCCTCCTATCTCCTCCTTCCCCTTCCCCCTCCTTCCCACCTCCTTCTCCTTATCCCTTCCCTTGGGTGTGGGGGAGAATCATTTACCCTCCTCCCTCCCCACTTCCCCCTCCCCCTCCTATCTCCTCCTTCCCCTTCCCCCTCCTTCCCACCTCCTTCTCCTTATCCCTTCCCTTGGGTGTGGGGGAGAATCATTTACCCTCCTCCCTCCCCACTTCCCCCTCCCCCTCCTATCTCCTCCTTCCCCTTCCCCCTCCTTCCCACCTCCTTCTCCTTATCCCTTCCCTTGGGTGTGGGGGAGAATCATTTACCCTCCTCCCTCCCCACTTCCCCCTCCCCCTCCTATCTCCTCCTTCCCCTTCCCCCTCCTTCCCACCTCCTTCTCCATATCCCTTCCCTTGGGTGTGGGGGAGAATCATTTACCCTCCTCCCTCCCCACTTCCCCCTCCCCCTCCTATCTCCTCCTTCCCCTTCCCCCTCCTTCCCACCTCCTTCTCCTTATCCCTTCCCTTGGGTGTGGGGGAGAATCATTTACCCTCCTCCCTCCCCACTTCCCCCTCCCCCTCCTATCTCCTCCTTCCCCTTCCCCCTCCTTCCCACCTCCTTCTCCTTATCCCTTCCCTTGGGTGTGGGGGAGAATCATTTACCCTCCTCCCTCCCCACTTCCCCCTCCTCCTCCTATCTCCTCCTTCCCCTTCCCCCTCCTTCCCACCTCCTTCTCCTTATCCCTTCCCTTGGGTGTGGGGGAGAATCATTTACCCTCCTCCCTCCCCACTTCCCCCTCCCCCTCCTATCTCCTCCTTCCCCTTCCCCCTCCTTCCCACCTCCTTCTCCTTATCCCTTCCCTTGGGTGTGGGGGAGAATCATTTACCCTCCTCCCTCCCCACTTCCCCCTCCCCCTCCTATCTCCTCCTTCCCCTTCCCCCTCCTTCCCCCTCCCCTGTCCTGGAAACTTAGGATTAATGGGACGGGCATTGTTCGGATTAAAAGGGATTCGTCCTGTCATTGTCCAAATCTGTAATATAAAACCTTCTGATAAATAGATGGCGGTGGGCTGAATGTGCCCTTTCCTTTCGCTAATACGTTTTGCTTCCTTTATTACCTCCGCCGACGAAGTTGGAAGGAGGCTATGTTTCACCCCTTATTTAGTGTGTTTGTTTCTGTGTTTGTTTGTTTGTGAACAGCTTCCTGGCCACAATTTTAACCGTCGAATGATGAAACTTTCAGGGATTAACTGAAATGTAAAGAACTGGAAATTATTAAATTTGGGAAGTTCAAGGTCAAAGGTCAAGGTCCCGACCAAGCTAAATGTCCAATTCACGTAGTCGGCGATAAGTTTGGACACCATTGTCACAGAGACTTCAAACATGGTTCATATTTGAGCGTATGAAAATTCACTCCAATTAATACATGATTAGGTTAAAGATAAAGGTCAAGGTCGAGCAAAAGGTCGAGAAATGCGCTTTACTGAGTGTGCCAAGGTAACGGCCAAGCGAAATGTCCAATTCACGTAATCGGCGATAAGTTTGGACATCATTGTCACAGAGACTGTAAACTTGGTTCATATGTGAGCGTATGGAAATCCACGCCAATTAATACATGTTAAGGTCAAAGGTCAAGATCAAGGTCGAGCAAAAGGTTGATAAATGCGCTCTACCGAATGCGCCTCTATTTACGATTATTATCGCTATTTTTCCCTTATTCCTCCCCTTAATTTTTTTTCATAATAGTTTTTCTTTAATGTTTACTTGGGATTCTTATATGTGCTCATTTTCGAATATTCCTTAGTGTAGTATTGATATTCGATCACAAAAGCAATTGAACTTTGAGCGTAAATGGAAATCCTTCTTCTTCTTCCTCTTCTTCTTCTTCTTCTTCTTCTTCTTCTTCTTCTTCTTCTTCTTCTTCTTATTATTATTATTATTATTATTATTATTATTATTATTATTATTATTATTGGTGTTGTTGTTGTTATTATTATCATTTATTATTATAATAATTATTGTTATTATTGTTATTATCATTATTATTATTATTATTATTATTATCATTATTATCTACGCCAAGGAGGTTATAAGATGAACTGCGTTTATTTATCTGTCTATATATATGTAAGCAGGATTACGGTAAACCTTCTTGCGCATTTTTCACCAAATTTGAACAACGGATAGATATTATGCTCCGGAAGAACCCATTCAATTCTGTTTATTATTATTGTACAGCCGATTCATTCATTGCCAACATATGAAAAGGGGAGAGTTTGGTCCGTAGACTTGCGTAAAATGTTGACAATCTTCATTGGTGGAGGTCTGAAATCTCTGATTGCTTTTTCTACTTATTATTATTATTATTATTATTATTATTATTATTATTATTATTATTATTATTATTATTATTATTGTTGTTGTTGTTGTTGTTATTATAGTACTTGACTATGAAGTAGGAAATTTTATTATTATTATTATTATTATTATTATTATTATTATTATTATTATTATTATTATTATTATTGTTGTTGTAAATAATAATCATAGTAATAATAATAATATTAACAATAATAATAATAATATAAATATTACTATTATTATTATTATTATTATTATTATTGTAACCATTATTATTAGAATCATACTAGTTGACTATGAAGAAGGAAATTTTATCAATATCATTACCATGTTATTATTCTTATCATTCCATTGCAGCAGTTGACTGGGTAGCTGGGGGTAACCTGACGTTAGAGAACGTGTCCAGAAACCAGATGGGAGCTTACCTTTGCATAGCCAGCAACAAGGTCCCTCCTTCTGTCAGCAAACGTATTATCGTCAATGTTAATTGTGAGTTACATTATTGTATTTAGTTATGTAGTGTGTGAATATATATCAATAATCCAGGTGTGTGGTCTATATGACTGGAAGCATATATATATATATATATATATATATATATATATATATATATATATATATATATATATATATGTGTGTGTGTGTGTGTGTGTGTGTGTATATATATATACATATATATTTATTTATAAACATATGTGTAAATTATATGTATATATAGCCATACCTACATATAAATATGTGAGTATGTATGTACTGTATATGTAAATATACTTGTACCGTATATATATATATATATATATATATATATATATATATATATATATGTATATATATATATATATATATATATATATATATATATATATATATATATATACATTGATATATGCATATATGAATATATGGATACATTCACATTTATCTATTTCTCTATCTATCTATCTATACACACACTCACATATATGTATATATATATATATATATATATATATATATATATATATATATATATATATATATGTGTGTGTGTGTGTGTGTGTGTTAGTGTGCATCTATAATCCACAATTACATATACAAGCACACATACATTCACACACTATAACTATCTTATTTATGACATATTCGGACAAAATTTGATTTAGTACCACACAGCTTCCCAAATCTCTCTCTCTCTCTCTCTCTCTCTCTCTCTCTCTCTCTCTCTCTCTGCGCACGAACCCTTCCTATTCATTTCATATGCCATTAAGATAAATGCATCGAGACCTGCACTAATAAATCGCTTCTCCTAAATTTCCAGTCTCCCCCGTCGTAAAAGTGGACAACCAGCTGATCGGAGCGCCCCTCGGCACTGCCGTCACTGTGGAGTGCAAGGTTGAGGCTTTTCCTAAGGCCGTCAATTACTGGGAGAGAGAGAACGGCGAGATGATGCTTAATAAGTAAGTGTTCTATTTTCTTTATGTTTTAAAGTTTTAAAGGCCCTGCGTGAATGGCAGACGCAAGGGACAGTGACACTGCCATAGCTAGCACGACATTACCCTAGGCACTGACCATACAGTAGTTGATTAGCACCCAAGACCCCTCTCCACCCAAGCTAGGATCAGGATATATATATATATATATATATATATATATATATATATATATATATATATATATATATATATATATATAGATATATATATATATATATATATATATATATATATATATATATATATATATATTATTTATATATATAATCAGTGCCTAATTATATTCACTGACCATAGTTGTTTTGGCTAATTTTTTCATGGCCGGATGCCCTTCCTACCGCCTACCCTCCCCATTTACCCGGGCTTGGGACCGGCACCAAGTTGAGGCTGGCTTGCCCCCCTCAGTAGGAAAAGATGTAGACAAAGAAGAAGTGCCTAAGCCCCATCTCCACCCAAACTTGGATCAGGGGGTGCTGGCAGAATGGTTACTGATGACCCAGCAAGTAGATATGTAGGCTCCACCAAACCCGCCCCCCCCCCCCCCCCAACCTTTGCTTACATGGTGAGGTTGCAGACATTACAAGAAACTATAGAGCTTAAGCAGGACATAAACCCCGATCGTCAGGCAAGGACGTTTCCAGTAGGCCACACCACTAGGGAGAAGAAAAATATATCATTGGTGAAAACTCATCTTGGGAGTTCTCGATTTTGTACTTTATAGTTTGGTATTAATATTGATCTTATTACAATAGGACTTAATGACCCTAACTCTTTTAAGTTTTGATAGCTACTGGAGTCAGTTTAATAAGGTATAGTCGTACATATACTGTATTGATGGAAACTGTAATGAAAACGGTAATTTTAATGTGATAAAGTCATGTACACTAATACTGCATGTTTTTATCCATCTGCTCATTGATAGGTAATTAAGTTTTACACGCTTAAATTGTTCTTTCAAAAGCACAACGTTTATTTCATAACCATGTCAGTTTCTGCAGGTTTAAAGAAAGTAAAAGGAAAAATATTTGTACATATTCATGTGTATGAGCATTTGATATATAATCACTTCTTTGAAGTAAAGCTTACTCAATACTCTCACGATCTCCATCTATACATGGTCTAAGACTAGGTATACCTAGGCTATGCGTCTATACAGATAACTTCTGTGCAGTTACGTCTCTCTTTTAAGGAAATGTACAGCTAAGTTATCAATTTTACCACTGACCAAATAAGCTAGAGTTTCATAATCGCAAGTGCTACTCCTCCTATGATAAATTCTATATAGAAAAAATATGGCTTCAATTTAAAACTCTAACCTATATCTAAATTTTATCAATATACTGATGGAAAGAACTAAAGAATTTCTATTCATTCAATAACTGAATTTTCTGATGAAATATTATTTACCAACCAAATACCGGCATTAATTTACTACTTAGTTTTGATTTAACGTTCAGCCAGTTCAATGTAATTATTGTAACTATTCTTAATTACTAAAGCTTTTATTCGACAAAATTTGCTACTCGTTACAGTTCCAACCTCTATTTGTCCTGAAAATATAATAGAAAGTCTTTTATTTTTATTTTTTGAATAAGATACTGATATTGAAAACCAATGAAATATTAACATTTACCTCATACATACAAAAAATGCGGTATTAATAAGTTTTAAGGCATTTCATTCTGAATTCTATAAGTATACCCGCTGAGTCATCAGCAGCCTACCCCTCCCTGGTCCTAGCTTGGGTAGAGAGGAAGCTTGGGCTCGGATCCTACGTAAATATGGTCAGTCTCTAGGGCATTGTCCTGATTGCTAGGGCAATGTCACTGTCCCTTGCCTCTGCCATTCATGCGCGACTTTTAAGCCTTTAAACTGTAAACCATAAGCGCACAGTATACCTAAGAAACAGCTGCAAAATTACCATAATCCTAATTCTACATTTCCCTGTGAAGACAAACTTTCCCATTCACTTAATCCCCATCACGAAGTCTCCCACTCACACATAAATCAGCTGGTAAACGCATATCATCCAAAACGCGCATATACGCCCAGCAGAAGCGCAGTGACGGCCATAAATTACTATGTTTAACGCGTCCCCCAAAGAAGGATGGGGAGTCACAGCGCGGTATCCGCACCGGGACCGTACCAGGACACGGTTTTCTAGGAAGGCAAGCTCTTGTGCCCCAGTCTGAGCTTCGTCGACTCTTAGCGCTCGATTCCCACCGGATAGTTTCTCGGTCGGGTGACTCGTGGTTAAATTAGTAGCCATGAGTAAGATGCAAATGAGGGTGTACTGGCGAATCCCAAATAAGAGAGAGAGAGAGAGAGAGAGAGAGAGAGAGAGAGAGAGAGAGAGAGAGAGATGGTGCTGCTTATGTAAACTTTGATGTCGAGGATGGGAAAATCGCGTGTGATTGATGGAGTACAGCAAGTGAATGAATAAGCGAAATAGTTTGGGTTGATGTTCTACAGTATTTTCTTAGTTGGTCAATCCATCTTCCTCTCTTCCTTCCCTTGCTTCTTTTACACGTTGTTAGAATATTCTCTACTTTAGTTTGCTCTCGAATCCATCTTGCTCTGTTTCAATCTCTCTGTGTAATTCCTATTATTATTCTTTTCATGGCTTTTCGAGTTTTAACTAAATTATATTCTAAGGTTTTACTAAGGTTCCAAGATTCTGATGAATATGTAAAAACTGGTAGGACCATCTGATTAAATACTTTACTTTTAGAGAAAGTGACATATATATATATATATAAATATATATATATATATATATATATATATATATATATATATATATATATGTGTGTGTGTGTGTGTGTGTGTGTGTGTACACACACATATATATGTATTATATATATATATATATATATATATATATATATATATATATATATATATATATATATATATATTTATATATATATATATACATATATATATATATTATATACACATATATATACATAAATATATATATATATATATATATATATATATATATATATATATATATATATGATTTGTAATTATCCTTACCTTTCTTATAGTTTACTCCTTACGCACACACACTTAGATCTTACATTGTCTCTTCTATATCTCTCTTCTTATTCCAGTCACCAAGATCATATTTCTCCATGAAATATTATCCGCAACTCGACCTATTTTTATCTTTTTTATGCGTCCCATCTGAAATAGCCTAAATTATCCTCTCAGAGAGAGAGAGAGAGAGAGAGAGAGAGAGAGAGAGAGAGAGAGAGAGAGAGAGAGGGAGAGAGAGATCGTTAATGTCACAATGTTAGGCTACGTTGCATAGGGCTATCCCAGACAAGCATGTGTTTCGTCTTGTTCCCCGGACAATGATTTGGTTGATATTAAACGGCTTTTTGTATGCACATCACAGCGCGCGTCTCTTTATGGGCTATCTAAGAGAGAGAGAGAGAGAGAGAGAGAGAGAGAGAGAGAGAGAGAGAGAGAGAGAGAGAGAGAGAGATCTGTTTAATTCAATTTCGTTTGATGTTTCACTAACGCTTATCAGTATTCAGGTCTTAAACGAAATTATTGGATTAAAATAATTTAGGATATGTGGGTTGACACTTCCTATCCCGGTAACATTCGTGCAAAAGCACATACATACAATGAATATATATATATATATATATATATATATATATATATATATATATATATATATATATATATATATATATATGTATGTATGTATGTATGTATATATATACACATATATATGTATATATATACATATATTTATATGTATATATATATCATTAGCCATTACTAATCCACTGCAGGACAAAGGCTTAGGACAAGTTCTTTCACACGTGTTTGTTTATGGTCTTTCTATGCCACTCTACATCCTCAAAAGGTCTTTGCTCATCAATCCAGTCATTGTTTATTCACTTTAAATTTTGATAACATTCATATAGACACACACATATCTATGAATTTGCTTATTCATGTTTCTATATAAAGTCTGCTGACAGTGTGACCCCCTTTTTTTCCAGCAAGAAGTACGAGCTCCTGGAGATGCTAGACGCCTACCGCGTCACGATGCAGCTCACCATCAGGAACTTCACCCGAGAAGACGAAGGGAAATACAGGTGTATCTCGACCAACTCCCTTGGCAAGGCAGAAACCAGCATCAGGATCTACGTCATTGAAGTTTTCACGGCTAAGTAAGTTTGCTTCGTGTTTTAGGAAGACACGAAGGCACTGTAGTGCCCAAGATGGAATAAGAACTCACCTTCTCTTCTTCCATCTTGGTAGTGCCTTTAGTTTCCAAAAATAATCTCCGTGTTACAGCTTTTAGAGAGCCTCTGTAGTTCGTTGGGACAGAAATGGTACATAATTTCAAAAACTATGACTGAAAAACCACACTTCAAAAGGGAAACAAACACATGAACACCATCTAACCTAAGGTTCCTGACTTAACCTAGCCTAGGAGCCGTACCCCACCTAACCATTATCAAGAGCTGCACTCCACCTAACTTAACCTAGGAACCGCACCCAACCTGACCAAACCCAGGAGCCATACCCCACCTAACCTAACCTAACCTAGGAACTGCACCCAACCAAACCTAACCCCGGATCTGTACCACACCTAAATTAACCTAGGTTTTGCACCCAACCTAACCTAACCTAGGAGCTGTACCCAACCCAACCTAATCTTGGAATCGTATCCTTAGCTACTTACCTATCAAGGAGGTACGCCCCCTGTGACACTCCTCCACTAGACGGCTATATCCCTACTTATCCTACGACTAACCCAGTGTTTGCCTCCGAACCGGCTTCACTCCTAAATCATATTTCATAGATAATAAAACTAGGTTAATAATATCATATCTCAAACCAAGATAAACAACAAGTTCCCAATAGATAGAATCAATTTTATCAGTAATAAGAAAGTATACTTGTCCCAACGAACTACATTCCCACAAATTGATAATCTTATGTGACACAGTTATCAACTCTAATCAAAATGCTCTCCTATAATTGCGCATTAGTTTTTAAACTTGTGTGGTACCGCGTTCCTGTTAATAAAAATCGTTTGAATACCCAATTATGTTTTAAGTAAGCATTCATAATTTTCATTTTGACACCGGCAAGAGGTTTATAAAGAACTATTTTGACATTTTATGTTTCAAATTTACTGTCTTTTCGCATTGATCTGATACAACTCAAAAGTTTTATGTCCTTGATCTTTTCATCACAATCTGCTAATAATTAGAAGTAGTTCTATAGCTTTATAATTCGGTACAGACTCATATACTGTATATATACAGGGTCAGGCAAAATAATCTGACACATTTGTAGGTTTAATAAAAGGTAAATAAAGTAAAGAAACAAGAAAGTGTTTTTATTTTTGAAAAGTACATATAATGCCATTCGGTTTCATAATGTTTTAAAAATTAAATCAGTCAAATGGGATCCATTAGTGTCCACACACTGTCGAAGGGGTTCACGAATGTCAGATCGTTTTGCCTGACCCTGTATATATAGGAGTTTGAATGCCTCCTTTCAACTATTTGAAGCCAGAGTAAAAACAGTATACGTATCATAAGATACATTTGTTTTTTCATTAGTTATCATGAGATACTTATACAAGATACTTATTTTTTCACCAGTTACCACAAGATACTTATAGCAAGATACTTATTTTTTCATTAGTTATCATAAGATACTTATACAAGATACTTATTTTTATCATTAGTTATCATAAGATACTTATTTTTCATTATCTTGTAGTTAGCACAACTGTATAAACACATTAAACAATGAAGTGATATAACATTTACTATTTGCTCAAATGATATTTTGAATTTTCATAGCTAAAATCATATATTTGGAAAACATGAAATGCTTCTTGAAGACTTTAAAACCTTTCTCTCTGAGATACATAGTTTTACAAATGTGATTATTGTGATACACTTGCAGAAATAGAAAGCAAATGACTAAGAAAGGCAGTTGGAACAAATAAAGAAAAAGCAGTTGACCTCGAATAAAATAGCAGCAGATGAAATTAGTTATAAAACATACACATCTATACATTTTGCCTTCAAACTACATTCTGAAAAGCGTGGAAACACGAGGACTACATGCCATCTACTACATGTAGTAGATGGCATGTAGTCCTCGTGTGGTTGGTCGAGATTCGTGTTGCATATATATATATATATATATATATATATATATATATATATATATATATATATATATATATACATGTGTGTATGTATAACTTTGTATAGTTACCCATTCTGTATATATATATATATATATATATATATATATATATATATATATATATATATATATATATATTTATATATACACACACACACGTATATATATATATATATATATATATATATATATATATATATATATATATATATATATATATATATATATATACATGTGTGTGCAT
>NC_090762.1:35606005-35608505 GCF_036898095.1 Palaemon carinicauda | reverse complement strand
TAAAACAGATAAATCTTATATAGACTATAAAAAGACTTATGTCACCCTGTTCAACATAACATTTGCTCCAAGTTTGTACTTTTGAAGTTCTACTGATTCAACCACCGGATTAGGAAGAGCATTCCACAACTTGGTCACAGCTAAAATAAAACTTCTAGAATACTATGCAGTATTGAGCTTCACGATGGATAAGTAGGCTAGTAGATATCTATTTGTGAAATTTTCTGTACATGTAATATCTCCGAAAGTAATCGAGTGCAAAATCCTAGAAATAATGCTAGTGCAGACAATACATGAAAATGTCAAGCTTAAGTGTGTCTCGAATCCAAGTCCAGTAGATCGCCAGGAGGAACATATCTTCCAATAGGCTACCACAACCCTTATTCACTACAAATATTTTATTTCAATTGTTCATTATTTCTCAGATCGTATATTTATTTCCTTATTTCTTTTCCTCACTGGGCTATTTTTCCCTGTTGGAGGCCTTGGGCTTATTGCATCTTGCTTTTCCAACTAGGGTTGTAGCTTAGCTAATAATAATAATAATAATAATAATAATAATAATAATAATAATAATAATAATAATAATAATAATAATAATAATAATAATAATAAAATAAGATAATTCAAAATTGTAAATAGTACTTAAAACACTCTTCTGCCAAAAGCAGTTATCTAGATTTAGTTTCGGTTGGAGTTTTTCTATGTAAAATGTTTCCAATAATCTTAGGATTGAGAAGGCTTACCTAGGGGTAGAGGGTTCCTCGAACTAATGCCTCTACAAGAGATCATTGCCATAGAGTGTGTAACACCAATTTTAATCATCTTGATTTTAGTATCTTATGTAAAGCTCGACTTGAGACCGAGCTAAGATTATTGGAAACATTTTACATAGAAAAACTTCAACCAAAACTAAACCTAGATAACTCTGCTTTCAGCAGAAAAGTGTTTTAAGTACTATTCATAATTTTAGATTATCTTATTTTTGCTCATGTTTTTTTTACCAAAGTTTTTTTATTGTTTGTAATAATAATAATAATAATAGTGATTGCTGCCTCAGTGGCGTTAATCTTGTAATTAACTTTTTCTATTGTTCTTATTATCTTCTTCTCTTCATTTGAACAATCCGTCAGTAACTGGGAAAGGGACATATCAATAGGAAGGTGATGAAGACCATATCATTCACAATTTGTCTTTAATATATCACAACACATTGTAAAAGTACAGATAATATGTACAAAGTATAAATCACTATCACAATGTTAGTGCACACAAAGTAATTGTCACTTTTATACAAAATTTATAAATTACGTGGTGTTAAGTTTAACACATCCTTCGACTCAACCGGTTTCGAGCAGTGAGAAGGTTTTCTGCTCATTGTCAAGAGTGAACTGAAATGCAGGTGTTGTTTTGATGGCTTATATACGGAGTCCTGCTACGAGATTCCATCTTCACTGGTTAAGAACCGCCCTAGGGCGGAGACCGTTAATCCTATTGGGTGGTGGCCTCTGCCTCGCCGGGATGTTTGGTGGGATTACTGGCTCTGGTTCTGTCAGGAGATAATCCCTGTTTTGACCTTCAGCTATATCAGTCCTGTCATAGTTGTTATTGCCTGGACTATTGTTGATAGTGGACCTTATACATGTTGGCAATAAGGTCCCTTCTTGCAAAGGGACCTTATTGCCAACATGTATAAGGTCCACTATCAACAATAGTCCAGGCAATAACAACTATGACAGGACTGATATAGCTGAAGGTCAAAACAGGGATTATCTCCTGACAGAACCAGAGCCAGTAATCCCACCAAACATCCCGGCGAGGCAGAGGCCACCACCCAATAGGATTAACGGTCTCCGCCCTAGGGCGGTTCTTAACCAGTGAAGATGGAATCTCGTAGCAGGACTCCGTATATAAGCCATCAAAACAACACCTGCATTTCAGTTCACTCTTGACAATGAGCAGAAAACCTTCTCACTGCTCGAAACCGGTTGAGTCGAAGGATGTGTTAAACTTAACACCACGTAATTTATAAATTTTGTATAAAAGTGACAATTACTTTGTGTGCATTAACATTGTGATAGTGATTTATACTTTGTACATATTATCTGTACTTTTACAATGTGTTGTGATATATTAAAGACAAATTGTGAATGATATGGTCTTCATCACCTTCCTATTGATATGTCCCTTTCCCAGTTACTGACGGATTGTTCAAATGAAGAGAAGAAGATAATAAGAACAATAGAAAAAGTTAATTACAAGATTAACGCCACTGAGGCAGCAATCACTTTTAATAAAACCTGCTTAAAAGAGGGTCTACTCCCAAAATAATAATAATAATAATAATAATAATAATAATAATAATAATAATAATAATAATAATAATCCCAGTTGAAGCACTTTGGATTTCTTCTGCATGTGTAATCTGTCTGTAGGTAATCCAATGCAAAATCCTGAAAATAAATCTAAGTAAAGTTAAAGCAAGCTGGGAAAATCTGCA
>NC_090762.1:35593505-35596005 GCF_036898095.1 Palaemon carinicauda | reverse complement strand
GAGAAAGACATTCCAAAATCAAACCATTGTTCTCTGGTCTTGGGTAGTGCCATAGCCTCTGTACCATGTCCTTCCACTGCCTTCGATTAGAGTTCTCTTGCTTGGGGGCACACTCGAGCATTCTATTCTATCTTATTACTCTTCCTCTTGTTTTTTTTTTTTTTTAAGTTTTTATAGTTTATTTGTGAAGGATCTAATTCAATGTTACTGTTCTTGTAATATTTTATTTTGATTGTTCATTCTTCTCTTGCAGTTTATTTTTTCCTTTGTTTCCTTTCCTTACTGGGCTATTTTTCCCTGCTGGAGCCCTTGGGCTTATAGCATCTTGCCTTCCCAACTAGGGTTGTAGCCTAGCTTGTAATAACAATAATAATAATAATAATGATAATAATACTTCCTCTTTGACAAATGTTAGGTCAGCTATACGTACTTACAGGGCTTCCATAAGATAGACAGTTGAAGTATGAAAAATATAAAAGGGACAAGTAAGAATGAAAGGATAAAGAATTAAAAAATGTCGAAATAAGAAGGTGAAATTAAACAAATCATTAGGTAGTCCATAGCGTATAGCTACGTTGATACTTCAATTGCAAGTGAAGATTACTGATAAACCTATGATATTAACTACGATATCCTCTAGGTCGAAATATGTTGAAATCTACTGGAATCTAAGAAAATTCTCAATAAAGCCTTGTGTATTTTAGTGTATATTCATTGGTAAAATAATACTCGCATACACACGGGTGCGCGCGCACATGCATTGGCGAACTATGAAGATTTGCGGTTAAAGACTAGCATAGGAAGACCATAAACAGACACGAGTGGAAGGACGTGTCTGAGGCCTTTGACCTGCAGTGGAATATTTACGGCTGATGATTATATATATATATATATATATATATATATATATATATATATATATATATATATATATATGTATATATATACAATATATATATATATATATATATATATATATATATATATATATATATATATATATATATATATATATATATCTACATATAAATATATGAAGGCCCTTAGCGTCAATAGGCGGAGATGATGATGATTACATATATATATATATATATATATATATATATATATATATATATATATATATATATATATATATATATATATATATATACTGTATATACATATGTGTGTTTGTATACGCGGTGTATATGAAGTAAATTCACGCGAAACGTAGTTAAATGTAATAAACATCAATTACATTTTTTTTTTTGTCTCTCTCTCTCTCTATCTCTCTCAAATAGCGCATGTCGGCGAGCGAAGCAACGCTTAATCTTGGCCCAAAATGCCATTTAAAGTTAATCCCAGCGCAGAATCTCGATAATATTCCGATCGGGAATATGAATGTGCCGGAGAGTAATATTCGTCCCGATGGCGCCGGTTCCTAACGATATATTGCCCGGAATTACAGCGGGAATTATAGGGCCTTTCTGTGTCCTCGCAACTACACACTTAAACAATTAACAGATGATGTGTCCGAATCGGTCACTTCGACCTCGATCAATTTTATTATAGCCGGTCGACCCTCAGCGTCGTCGACTCTCTTCGACGTAGTTGTCGAATGCTAAGTGGCCTGCGTAGGCAACTGATATTGCAGATTTACATATCACAGACGAAAGAGAGTCGATAATGCTATGAAAGTATGACATTGTGAATGGCTTTCTCTTAAACTGATAAACGAAACACGAGATTGACGTCGATTATGGGAAAGCTATGATCCCGGATCCACTATACTCAGTTTTTTCTAATGAGGTGCATTTGCACTGACTCGCAGCAGTGCCCTTTTAGCTCGGAAAAGTTTCCTGCTCTCTGATTGGTTAGAATTATCTTGGCCAACCAATCAGCGATCAGGAAACTTTTCCGAGCTAAATGGGCACCTCTGCGAGTCGGTGCAAATCTGCCTCACTAAAAAGAATTGACTATAGGATTGAAACGTTTGTTTGTTCATCTTCTTCTTCTTGCGTTTGTCGAACGAACTTATAGATCTTCGAAAGACATTTATTAATAAGAAAGCTAATTTGAGTTCTCGTACCAAGGTGGCAATTAACCCTTTCACTGTCATCGGTGATTTAGTCAAAATTTTAAAAAGGAAACTATCTTTCATAATCGCCCTAACAATACACTGTTATAAAAAAAAGGTAATTTTAATCGGAAATTCTCCGTAGAAATACACTGTTCTCAACCGTATTTCAGTAAAATCCAGGCGACCGTAATTTTACCTTACTTTGTTATTATATTTTACGGGTTAGTGACCGCAATATCAGTCATTTACGTCAATACATCCGTTTTTAAAACGGTTAAAATCGAATAAATGTTGCCAGTTTTTTACCGTTTTTAATGCATTTTTTAACAGTAGAAAGTTGAATTCAATAGAAAGATCTTGATGTCAGCTTTCAAATAAATATCAACAATGTAGTGTTTGTGTGGTCTTGAAAGAATTTGCAACATCTAAAGTTTCCTT
>NC_090762.1:35581005-35588505 GCF_036898095.1 Palaemon carinicauda | reverse complement strand
ATATATATATATATATATATATATATATATATATATATATACGTATTTGTGTGTGTATGTGTATGTGTGTAGCTAGACACTCGCTAGTCAGAGTAGCCAGACAGACACTCGCTATGCAACGTTGGGTTAGGTCAGCTCCAGCTCACATCTGTGATGAGTGTCATAGGTTTTAAACATTCGTAGGGCAGGGTTTTTGCCCTGTCAGTTTTATATATTTAAGAACACATAGAAATTTGAAAGAGTAACATTCATTTGGGCTACTTTCTCGATTGGGGTAAAGACTTGAAATAGACACAATATAATTTATATATATAAATATATATATATATATATATATATATATATATATATATATATATATATATATATATATATATATATACATATATGTATATTAAGGACTCAAGTGTATACAGTAGATATAGGGCACAATACATCCACATACACACACCCACACACTTATATATATATATATATATATATATATATATATATATATATATATATATACACACACACACACACACACACACACACACACACACACATATATATATATATATATATATATATATATATATATATATATATGTGTGTGTATATATATGTATATGTATTTATATATATAATATATATATATATATATATATATATATATATACATATATAATATATATATATATATATATATATATATATATATTCATATATGTATATATATATATATATATATATATATATATATATATATATATATATATATATATATATGTGTGTGTGTGTGTGTGTGTGTATTGCGTGTGTGTGGTGTGTGTGATTGTATTTAAGTGTGAAGGAGTCACTATCATCGTTGTATAACCGCAATGACAGATATGGAGAAGGGCCATAATTCCGCAAAATGTTTCCCCATCTAATTCCTTTCTTCCTTCTTACTGTCCAACCTCTAACTGCGAGTATCTTCCTCTGTTACCCAAGGCATGTGAATGGCATCCCCGGCCCCAGAGCTTGATCTATTCGTTTTTTATATGCAAATGCAACGTTGGAATCATTTCATGAAATGGTTGATGGGAAATTCATTCAACATGCAATTCAGATTAATTATTAGGTGGGACTTAACACGAGCTTGCAAATATGATCCTCCTTTGAAATAAATAGAGTTGTAAACAGATAAAGTTTCCCATTAATACATGATGTATGAAAGGAGTATGTTACATCTCTCATGGTCCAAATATACTGTCAGTCATGATTGTACAATATCTGTGTTTGTGCAAGCATATTTGATAAGTGGTTGTACAAAATCCTTATTTGTGCAAGCATATTTTATGAGTGGTTTTACAAAATCCTTATTTGTGCAAGCATATTTGATGAGTGGTTGTACAAAATCCTTCTTTGTGCAAGCATATTTGATGAGTGGTTGTACAAAATCCTTATTTGTGCAAGCCTATTCTATGAGTGGTATAAAATCTGTGTTTGTGCCAGAATATTTTATGAGTGGTAAAAAATCTGTTTTCCAAGCTTATTTTATGACTGGTATAAAATTTGTTTGTGCAAGCATATTTTATGTGATTGTACAAAATCCATGTTTGTGCACGCATATTTTATGAATTTTTGTACAAAATCTGTCTTTGTACAAGCATATTTTCTGAGTGGTTGTACGATATCCGTGTTTTTGCAAGTATGTTTTATAAGTGATATAAAATCCATGTTTGTGCAAGCATAATTTATGAGTGGCACAAAATCTGTCTTTGTACAAACATATTTTATGAGTAGTTGTACAAAATCCGTGTTTGTGCAAGCTTATTTTATGAGTAGCTGTACGAAATGGTTTTTGTGCAAACATATATTATGAGTGGTTGTATAAAATGCGTGTTTGTGCAAGCATATTTTTATGCGTGGTATGAAAATCCTTGTCTGTGCAAGCATATTTTATGAGTGGTTGTACAAAATATGTGTTTGTGCAAGCATATTTTATGAGTGGTATGAAAATCCATGTTTGTGCAAGCATATTTTATGAGTGGTTGTACAAAATATGTGTTTGTGCAAGCATATTTTATGAGTGGTATGAAAATCCATGTTTGTGCAAGCATATTTTTTGAGTGGTTGTACAAAATGCGTGTTTGTGCAAGCATATTTTATGAGTGGTATAAAATTCGTGTTTGTGCATGCATATTTTATGAGTGGTTGTACAGAATTCTTGTTTGTGCAAGCCTCTTTTATAAGTGGTTGCACAAAATTCGTTTGTGCAAGTATATTTAATGAGTGGTTGTACAAAATCCGTTTTTGCAAGCATATATGAGTTGTACAAAACCCATTTTTGCAAGCATATTTAATAAGTGGTTGTACATAATCCGTTTGTGCAAGAACATTTTATGAGTGGCATAAAATCCGTGTTTGTGCAAGCATATTTTTTGAGTGGTTGTCTAAAATCCGTGTTTGTGCAAGCATCTTATATTAGTGGTATAAAATCCGCGTTTGTGCAAGCATATTTTATGAGTGGTTGTACAAAATGCGTGTTTGTGCAAGCATATATTATGAGTGGTATAAAATTCGTGTTTATGCAAGTATATTTAATGAGAGGTTGTACAAAATCTGTTTGTGCAAGCACATTTAATGACTGGTTGTACAGAATCCGTTTGTGCAAGCATATTTTATGAGTTGATGTTCAAAATCCGTGTTTGTATAAGCTTATTTTATGAGTGATTGTACAAAATCCGTGTTTGTGCAAATTTATTTAATGAGTGGTTGTACAAAATCCGTTTGTGCAAGCATATTTTATGAGTGATTGTACAAAATCCTTGTTTTTGCCAGCATATTTTGTGAGTAGTTGTAAAAATCTGTGTTCGTGCAAGCATATTTTATAAGTGGCTGTACAAAATCAGTTTGTGCAAGCATATATTATGAGTGTTAGTACAAAATCTGTTTTTGTAAGCACATTTCATGAAGGTTTTTACAAAATCCGTTTGTGCAAGCATATTTTATGATTGTTAGTACAAAATCTGTTTTTGTAAGCACATTTCATGAAGGTTTTTACAAAATCCGTTTGTGCAAGCATAATTTATAAGTGGTTGTACAACATCTGTTTGTGCAAGCATATTTAATAATTGTTTGTACAAAGTCCATGTTTCTGCAAGCATATATTATGAGTGGTTGTACAAAATCTCTTTGTGCAAGTATATTTTATGAGTGGTTTTACAAAATCTCCGTTTGGGCAAGTATATTTTATGAGGTATAAAATCCTTGTTTGTGCAAGCATATTTTATGAATGTTTGTACAACATCTGTTTGTGCAAGCATATTTGATAATTGGTTGTACAAAAGCCGTGTTTGTGCAAGCATATTTTTACGTGTGGTGTGCAAGCATATTTTATGAGTGGTTGTACAAAATCCGTGTTTTTAACAACATATTTTATGAGGTATAAAATCTTTGTTTGTGCAAGCATATTTTATGAGTGATTCTACAAAATCCGAGTTTGTGCAAGCATATTTTATGAGTGATCATACTAAATCCATGTTTGGGCAAGCATATTATATGAGGAATAAAATCCTTGTTTGTGCAAGTATATTTTATGAGTGCTTGTACAAAATATGTTTGCGCAAACATATTTTACGAGTGATTGTACAAAATCTGTTTTTGCAAGCGTATTTTATGAGTTGTTGTACTAAGTCTGTTTGTGCAAGCATATTTTTATGAGTGGTTGTACAAAATCCATGTTTATGCAAGGATATTTTATGAGGGGTTGGACAACCTCTGTTTGTGCAAGCATATTTAATAAGTTGTTTTTAAAAAATCTGTGTCCGTGCAATCTTATTTTATGATTGGTTGTACAAATTCTGTTTGTGCAAGCTTACTCTATGAGTGGTTTTTACAAAATCCTTTTTTGTACAATCTTATTTTATAAGTGGTTGTACAAAATCCGTGTTGGTGCTAGCATATTTTATGAGTGGTTGTACAATATTCGTGTTTCTGCAAGCATATCCATTTTCTGTGTTGTGATTGCGTGTAACTAATTGTTTGAAAAACACCCAATCACACCCATTATGAAGAATAAGCTTGCACAAACAAGGATTTTGTAATCATGATTGACATTGTTAATGGGCCTTTTAAAATGTTATATCAATCTTCAATCCAAGCTATCGTAGCTCATCCGTCTAGTCAGTGAATTGAAACCTGCAATAAACCGCAATGAAACGTTGCTGGCAAGGCATTTTTAACAAGCTCCTGGTTTTCTCTCGCTCGCTATATTGTAAACATTCGTCAGATATCCGATATTTACTGAGGCAGCGAAGCAAACTAAGGCGAGAAATTGAGCAGGAATATTTATTATTTCTTCTTGTATGCTTTCGGAATCTTGAGGTTAAATTTGCTCTTCGGTATCCAGGGAAGTCAATTCATGTTGGTTTTGGTTTGTTCTCCCGTTCAGTCACGAATTTGGATCAAGGAGAGATATTGAGAAATTAGTTCATCAAACTTTCAACTGGACTCCACAAAGCACTAGAAGAGTTGGAAGACCCAGGCGTAAATGGCTGAGGAATATAGAGTGTGAAGTTGGAAATGCTGAATGGGGAAGTCCTGATTTAAAAGTTTAAGACAGAGACGAGCCCCTTGGCGTCAATAGGCGTAGGAGTTGATGATGATGGTGAGAATAAAACGTAATGATCAACAAAGTACTAGAAGAGTTGTAAAACCCAGGCCTACATAGCTGAGGACTATGAAACGTGACGTGGGAGATGATGAATAGAGAGGTATTAAATTAATAGCTCAAGATAGAGACAACTGGCGAAATCTAATTGAGGCTCTTTACGTCAATGGGCGTAGCTGTGATGATGATGATTGAGCACTTAGATATAGGTCATGCTATACTAAAATGAGGTTTTTAGTCATTGTAACTAACCTTAGTAGTCTGGTTCAAGCTGTAATGAAGTTCTGAAGGCTATAGAAAAGATATGAAATATCTGGGTATAACCACTTTACTGTATATATACAATTTACAGTAACATCATTTTATTATTATTATTATTACTACTACTACTACTACTACTACTACTACTACTACTACTAGCAGCTAAACTACAACTCTATTTGGAATATCAGGATGCTATAAGCCCAAGGCCTCCAATAGGGAAAGATAGCCCAATGAGGAAAGGAAATAAAGAGTCAAATAAACTACAAGAGAAGAAATTATATTACTTAGAATCTAAGTAAAAATAGCCGGAAGAAAAATGTCAAACATTCATAAACTGGTCTAATTTGGAGCTCAGGCCTAGAATTTTAATAGTTTTCATATTTTGTTTTTATATTTTACATGTCTTCTCCATCTTAAGGCTCAATACTACAGAGGATTCTAAAAGCTTTTATTACAAGTGTGACCAGATTGTGGAATGATCTTCCTAATCAGGTAGTTGAATAGACCTACCAAAGTTCAAATTTGCAGCCCATGTTTTTCTGCTGAACAGGCTGACACAAGTCTCTCTTCATAGTTTTTATATGGAAGATCTATTTTTCTGTTTCTGTTCTTGAAGTGTTATATTTTGATTGTTCATTACTTCTCTTGCAGTTGAATTATTTGCTTTCCTCGCTGGGTTATTTTTCCCTGTGGGAGCCCTTGCCATGAAGAATCCTGCTTTTCCATCTATGGTTGAAATTTATCTAGTAATAGTAAAAATGATAATAACAGACTACCACTTATAACGAAAATGAGGTTGAATATCGGATGAACATGATTTATAGTAAAGGTTGAGTAGTAAGATTTGAATTTAACGAGCGTGTCAATAGGAATCCTGAAGACGCAAATGTTATCACATCTGATGTCACATGAGAATCTTCAGAACAAAAACTGATGTCACATGAGAATCTTCAGAACAAAATCTGATGTCACATGATAATCCTCAGAACAAAATCTGATGTCGCATGAGAATCTTCAGAACATAATATGATGTCACATGAGAATCTTCAGAACAAAATCGGATGTCACATGAGAATCTTCAGAACAAAAACTGATGTCACATGAGAATCTTCAGAACAAAATCTGATGTCACATGAGAATCTTCAGAACAAAATCTGATGTCACATGAGAATCTTCAGAACAAAATCTGATGTCACATGATAATCCTCAGAACAAAATCTGATGTCGCATGAGAATCTTCAGAACATAATATGATGTCACATGAGAATCTTCAGAACAAAATCTGATGTCACATGAGAATCTTCAGAACATAATATGATGTCACATGAGAATCTTCAGAACAAAAACTGATGTCACATGAGAATCTTCAGAACAAAAACTGATGTCACATGAGAATCTTCAGAACAAAAACTGATGTCACATGAGAATCTTCAGAACAAAATCTGATGTCACATGATAATCCTCAGAACAAAATCTGATGTCGCATGAGAATCTTCAGAACATAATATGATGTCACATGAGAATCTTCAGAACAAAATCGGATGTCACATGAGAATCTTCAGAACAAAAACTGATGTCACATGAGAATCTTCAGAACAAAAACTGATGTCACATGAGAATCTTCAGAACAAAAACTGATGTCACATGAGAATCTTCAGAACAAAATCTGATGTCACATGAGAATCTTCAGAACAAAATCTGATGTCACATGATAATCCTCAGAACAAAATCTGATGTCGCATGAGAATCTTCAGAACATAATATGATGTCACATGAGAATCTTCAGAACAAAATCGGATGTCACATGGGAATCTTCAGAAAAAAATCTGATGTCACAGGAGAATCTTCAGAACATAATATGATGTCACACGAGAAACCCCAGAACAAAATCGGATGTCACATGAAGATCCTCAGAAGAATATCTGATGTCACAAGAAAATCCTCAGAACAAAATCTGATGTCACATGAGAATCTTCAGAACAAAATCTGATGTTACTTGAGAATCCTCGGAACAAAATCTGATGTCACATGAGAATCTTCAGAACAAAATCTGATGTCACATGAGAATCCTCAGAACAAAATCTGATGTCACATGAGAATCCTCGGAACAAAATCTGATGTCACATGAGAATCCTCAGAACAAAATCTGATGTCACATGAGAATCCTCGGAACAAAAACTGATGTCACATGAGAATCCTCAGAACAAAATCTGATGTCACATGAGAATCCTCGGAACAAAAACTGATGTCACATGAGAATCCTCAGAACAAAATCTGATGTCACACGAGAATCCTCGGAACAAAAACTGATGTCACATGAGAATCCTCAGAACAAAATCTGATGTCACACGAGAATCCTCGGAACAAAAACTGATTTCACATGAGAATCTTCAGAACAAAATCTGATGTCACACGAGAATCCTCGGAACAAAAACTGATGTCACATGAGAATCTTCAGAACAAAATCTGATGTCACACGAGAATCCTCGGAACAAAAACTGATGTCACATGAGAATCTTCAGAACAAAATCTGATGTCACACGATAATCCTCAGAACAAAATCTGATGTCACATGAGAATCCTCGGAACAAAAACTG
>NC_090762.1:35571005-35576005 GCF_036898095.1 Palaemon carinicauda | reverse complement strand
TTCCTGTTGGAGCCATTGGGCATATAGCATCCTTCATTTCCAACTAGGTTGTAGTTTAGATAATAATAATAATAATAATAATAATGATAATAATGATAATAATAATAATAATAATAATAATAATAATAATAATAATAATAATAATAATAATAATATAGCATTTTTCTCATATGAATCATCAGGTTAAATACGTATATGATTCACGAATCTTACTAAATTAATATCATCTTAAAGGTAGAATATATTTACATTGACTGTAACATTTGAATAAATTCACCGGTTCTGGGAGCAACATACTGTATACGCTGACTGTATTCAGTAGTCCTTAACGTGGTGTACTGTAGGTATTATTTAAGGGGTTTTGTAGCGTACCTTTGTCACCTACTTTAGCTGCACTTTTCGTCCATTGCTAAACCTCCATTCCATTTTGTTGTCCAAATTCATATAACCTTGGCTTCATAGTACAACCGAGGAGGTCTCCCTCTTTTGCACCTAGAAGATGAATGGTCTCCCTAGCGTTGTTGTTGTCGATTGCCTGACTCTTACAGCCAGGCACGGGCTCTTGCTCATTTACTGCCCGTAGGTGTATTTTAGGTTTGTAGATTATTTAGGATATGGGATATTATGTGACTTTTATTTGACGGTGGTTTGGGATGTGGGTCGAGGATAATCAGTAAATTTTATTTATTGTCAATTTAGCTTCCCTTACTTTTAGAGGCGCCACAGCTTCTTTATGTCAAATGAAGAGGGGAATAAGGCATCCACCCCTAAAGAACCTACTGGCTCCTGTTGTTCACTTATTATTATTATTACTTGCTAAGTTACAACCCTAGTTCGAAAAGCAGGATGCTGTAAGCCCATGGGCCCCAACAGGGAAAATAGCGCAGTGAGGAAAGTAAACAAAGGAAAAACAAAATATAAGAATATAACATTATTCAAATAAGTATTTCCTATATAAGCTATAAAATATGGAAAGAAAGATGACGGAGGGGAGGAGGCTTTCCCTCAGTAGAACCGACTGGCTCCCGTCGTTCAGTTGGAGACAAAGAGGTACAACATCAAGTCCTGGTGAGTAGAAGGGCTCGGGAAGGAGCTAGGAAATGTTTGGTATAGAAGGAGTGAAAAATCTCCTTAGTAGTTTAAGCTCAAGTTTTTAGGATGAGCAATAGTATAAAGTTTCAGCTTGAGTAGGAGGGAGCTGAATAGGAAAATTTGTTTAGCGGGTATACATAGTAAAGAGGGGAATAGACATTCCAGTACCTGAAAATGCTAAAAAAAAAAAAAAAAATAGAAATAAAATCTAAATTTTGTGTTTTGGTCATTAAGACGTCTACGTGCTTATCAGATTTTAATGTTTGCTTGAGAGTAAATCCTGAACTTTAAAAGAGAAAAGAGAAATACAAGTGAGAGGAGAGCTAAAAAGAGGTTAAGCAGAGAATTTCAAGATTGGTTTACTTTGGTTTCAAACTCTGGTGTGTGTAATCATGTTATCTTGGGAGAGGCTAGCTGCGGAGAAAGGCTGAGAATGCATCAACATCAGCAATGATATGTTTTGTGATTGCTATCGCAAGTACAGGAATGTTAGTTGAAATCCTGTCTTAGTAGGTTTTTTTCTGGACAATGCAACAGGAAGAGTTCCCTTGCTTGAGATTACACTCAGGCACACTATTTTATCTTCTATTTCTCTTCTTGTTTTTTTTAAGTTTATATAGTTTATATGTAAAAGATTTATTTTAATGCTGTTACTGTTCTTAAAATGTTTTATTTATTTCCTAATTTCCTTTCCTCACTGGGCTATTTTCCCTGTAGGAGCCCTTGGGCTTATAGCATCCTGCTTAGCAAGTAATAATAATAATAATGATAATAATAATAATAATAATAGTAGTGTTGCAGAGGTTCATCTGTCAGTTGGGGACAGTAGTTGCATGTCTTTCCCGTCTCTGCCGTGCTGCTGTGTCCTCGTCATAGTCGATGATGATTTGCCAGTTGCACAGATATCACAGTTGCTGTCTGCAAATTAGGACTGCAATATGGCTGGGAGTATTTCTTGTAAGAGGAGGCGGGATTAAGTTAGAGTTTCTATGTACCATTTGGCCGATGTGGAGCCGTCAAGGAAGGTTCGCCTTACTTCGCTTGTCTTGCATGTTGCAAAAGGCTGTCACTTGATTCTTGATGGTTTTCATTGTAGGTTGAAGTGAGATACTCATTGTCTGGCACATCAGGGCTGACTTGCCTTGGTGATTGACATTGTCATTTCCAGTGATTCCAGTGTGACTTTGAATCCAATTCAAGATGATCTGTCTGTTGTTGCTTTGGTAAGATAAGGCTAGATACTGTATTGCTGTTATTTGGTAGATATTTTCGGTGGGTTATTTGTTGCTTAGAGCCACGATGGCTCCTCTCTAATCTGTGAGGTTTGTTGTATTTCCTCCAGGTATACTAGCCGAGTATTCTAGAGCTTTGATAATTGCCACTAGCTCGGATTTGAAGATGGAGGGAGCCATTGGCTGGAAAGCCTCCAGTTTTCTATGTAACCTGATGGAGAAATGATTGCGGCTGCTGCTGGAATATCATGATCAAGTGGTCCATCAGTATAGTAGATGTTGGGGGCGGAGATGCTGTTGATTGCGTTTTGGTTGCTACAGTAAGTTGTTCTAGCATGCAGAGAGCTTTGCTTGCTGCAGGGAGGATGGTAAAGTTGTACTGCAAGGGGTCTGGTGACAACGGAGCAGGAATGATGAAGCCATCGTGCTTTCGTTGCCCCTTTGTCTCGAATACTTCATTCTGCATTTGCATTCTTCTTTTTCAGTTTCGCTCAGTGAGGTGAGCGTATGTGGTGCCTAGTCGATGTGGGATCGAATTGCCTGAATGTAGAACCAGTCTTAAGAGGCTGTTTGATACTCCTTGTTTGAGGGAGGTCATTCGTTTCATGGCTCATAGACTAATTGTTTTCACTCTGTGGGTGGGTTACTTCATTATCAAGTGATAGAGTTTCGTTGATGATTACTTCTAGATACATGAGTGGTTTCACCCATTCTATGGGTTCGCCCATGAGGGTGAAATTCATATGGTCTTCCCGGTATTTGATGGCCATTGCTTTGGTCTTGTTGGTGTTGATTTTTAGGCCCAGGTCTTTACATTTGGCCTGGATCATATCAAGTGCTTTCTGTGTAGTTTTGCGTGAGTGTACTTTCTGTGAGCAGATAATACATATCTTATCAGCATGTATGAAGATCTACACTCCATTTGTGAGGTCTAGAGCGGCAAGATTCTCCATAAGTATGTTGAATAGATATGGGCTTAGTATGCTCCCTGAGGAGTTCCATTTTCCAGGGGGATGAATTCAGAGGGTTTTTCTTGAAAGGTGACTCTGGCTTCTTAGTTATGGGTGTAATTCTGTGTTCGTGCTAGTAGGTGTCCTTTTACTCTTCTCTACTAGTGTGAAGAGTATTGCTTGGGAGTTGGCTAGCTCAAAGGTTTTCTCGAGGTCAAGAAAGATGTCAAAGGCTTTTTATATGGTTGATTGTTGTAAGGACATTAGTTGTACCTTCTTGAGTATCTATGCCTTCTCTGTAGGCATAAAGGCGAGGATATAGTGGTCCTATTTTCCATTGCAGTCTGCTTAGTACCATTGGATCAGTGACTGCTAATTAAGGGTATTGGGCATGTAGACATCTGGTACTATGGGTTTTGGGACTGGTTTCGTATCATGTTGGTTCCGTGTTATTGGTCGGGGTCTTTTGGTGTGTGTTCTATTTTGCAAGTATATCAACTTCGTGGGACTTCCAATATTCCTTATCATACTGTAAATGATTAGATTAGCTCCAGGGGCAGTATCTCTTCTGCCTTTTGCTAGAGCTGTGTTTAGTTCTTTCATTGTATATGGGTTGTCGGTGTCATCTGTCATGTTGCATGTTACTTAAATAATGTTATTCCTGATTGGTAGCAGAGTTCTCTTTCTATTTATGGTTTGCAGAGGAAGATTTTTTTTTTCATTTGTCTCGGTCAGCAAAGATTTTAGCAATTCTATTTGGTTCTGCTAATGGGTCTGGGTGGGTGACTCTGGGTGTGCCGTTTTTCTCCGAGATCTTGTTGAACTAGCCCCATATCTTTGCTAGAGATGTGTTGTTGATTTTGTGACACCATGAGTACCGTTTGTCTAGTTTCACTTCCAGTGTTACTTGTTAGGAATGTTTAGTGATTTTGACGAGTAGAGTATGAAGCTCATCTCTGTCTTCTGAAGAGCTTTCTGGTTCGGTTGATTCTTGTGTTCATCTCCTTGATGCGGCTGTTGTAGTGCCAGACATCCGCATGCTTCGTTCCTGAATGCTTTTTCTGGGGCATAGATATACTGGCGGCAGCATCGAGTAGGTTGTTGAAGTTTAGTGATAAGATGCAGACGTCGTTGTGGGAGTCCTTTGAATATTCACGAGCCGACTCTGTCATAGATTGCTTGAATCTCACCTAGTTTGCAAAGTCTGGGTTCCACCTTTTAGGGGGAGGAGGAGGGGGTGGGTATTACTCAAGTTCGAGGTCGATTTCTATTCCAAAGGGATCACTTGTTAGCACAGAATGGAGTCACCAGTTATTATTATTATTATTATTATTATTATTATTATTATTATTATTATTATTATTATTATTATTATTATTATTATTATTACTACTACTTGCTAAGCCCCAACATGGAAAATAGTCCAGTAATGAAAGAAAACAAGTAACAAAATTAAAATAAATATTTCCTATGTAAACTATAAAAAGTTATCAAAACAAGAGGAAGAGAAATAAGATAGAATAGTGTTCCCGAGTGTACCCTCAAGCAAGAGAATTCTAACCCAAGACAGTGGAAGACCATGGTACAAAGGGTATGGCACTACCCAAGACTAGAGAACAATGGTTTGATTTTGGAGTGTCCATCTCCTAGAAGAGCTACATACTATAGCTAAAGAGTCTCTTCTACCCTTACCAAGAGGAAAGTAACTACCGTACAATTACAGTGC
>NC_090762.1:35563505-35566005 GCF_036898095.1 Palaemon carinicauda | reverse complement strand
CTCAGCAGATAGACCTATAAGCTCCCCTAGAGACAGACTATAGGAGATATCTGTTTTAATGTTACAGTTCTTAAAATATTTAGTTTTTTCCTTGTTTCCTTTCCTCACTTGGCTATTTTCCTTGTTGGAAGCCCTGGTGGTCAGTTTTATAAATTAATAAACGTTGAGTTATTGTATTTTTCTCTCTGGTGCTAAAAGAGATTAATTTTACTGAGTCTCTCTCTCTCTCTCTCTCTCTCTCTCTCTCTCTCTCCTCTACACACATAAACACACACACACCAAAATACAAAAGATTTGGCTTTATACGCTGACATTATTATTCCTTCTCTTATTTCTTTGTTTATTTTTTCATTTCTTTGTCTTCTTAAAATAAATATGATAATCACATTCCAATTATTCTCTCTCTCTCCTCTCTCTCTCTCCTCTCTCTCTCTCTCTCTATTCGTGGTGAAATCTGAGTGTTTCCCAATCAGAATACAACGGCATATAGACCATATAACATTAATGATAAAATTTTAAGTACACACAACTATTAATACACAGATCTCTCTCTCTCTCTCTCTCTCTCTCTCTCTCTCTCTCTCATTGAAGGTGAATTCTGAGTGTTTCCCTCTCAAAATACAACGTTATATAGATTATATAGATATAATGATAAAAGTTTAAGTACAAACCACTATTAACACAGATCTCTCTCTCTCTCTCTCTCTCTCTCTCTCTCTCATGGAAGGTGAAATATGAGTGTTTCCCACTCAAAATACAACAGTATATATATATATATATATATATATATATCATATAAAAATAATGATAAAAGTTTTATTACAAACCACTATTAACACAGATCTCTCTCTCTCTCTCTCTCTCTCTCTTAGTCCATGAGCCAGACAAGATATCGGTACCACCTCTGGTGGCAAAACTTTTTTAGCACCAATTTGTAGATTGGGTCCCTATAAGTACATTTAAATGTGATAACCTCTTCAACGGAGTAGCTTAATATATTTTTTGCTATTATTTTTTATTTGTTTTTATTTATTTTATTTTATTCTATTTTTACAACCTTTGTAATTTGTTGTAAAAGTGGGGGTTTTCTGTCAATAATTGGTGTGTGAACCCATGATAATGTTAGAAGATAAGACTACTGTATTTAAATTGAATTTTTATTCAGATTTTCAGCAGTTGAAGACATTTTTAAAGATATTCCTTTCAGAATTTTCCTTTTTTCCGGAATGCTAAGAAGTATATCATTTAGGTAAGATTCTCAATCATAATGTGGAATCTTTACTCTTATCAGAGTTTCCATTGAAGTCAGTTAGTTTAAGTCACTTACTCCTAAATCATATTGATGATGATGAAAATTTATACATAACTGAAGTTATGTACAGTTAGAATCAAAAGAACGCAGACACCCGGGCGAAATCTTTCGTCAGATGTCTCTAGTGTTCCCATGACAAAACAGAAAAGGTGTTGCTCTTCTTACTACTACTATGAAATGGGCGGAGACCTCTCCAACCTTAACGAATCAAAGATAGCAAAGGGGTGTTTTTGCTAGTGAAAGCATTAGAATTTTACAAATCGAGTTGCCATATTTCATTCTGTTTTATCATTTGACGTTTCGAATATCCACTGCAAATACTGAATACACACATACATACACATGTATATATATGTATATATACTGTATATTTATATATATGTATGTATATATATCATGAATCCGACAAGTCATGTAGAAATTATTGGAGTATCGCAGCTAAACAATGCCTTCCGTTAACAGCTACATTAGTCTTGTTCAAGTCACCGATGAAAGAAAAAGTATATTCAGATATGGTTCGATAAAAAATAATAATAATAAAAAAAACACCATACATGAGTTGCCGGCCTAAATGACATTCAGAGAGAGAGAGAGAGAGAGAGAGAGAGAGAGAGAGAGAGATTCGGCCTGAATACATCGTTTTTAATATATTTGTATTACGTTGGTCAAAATTCACCCGTAACTTTTTGAGTTAGGTTAGTGACAAACAAATAGACAGAGGTGAAAAACATGTCCTCCTTAGCAGAGGTAATAATAATAATAATAATAATAATAATAATAATAATAATAATAATAATAATAATAATAGTAATAATAATAATAATTGGACCAAAACGTAAATTTTGAGAGTTCTGACGAGGTGAATATTGGCCCGCGCACTGAGCCATTTTATAATTTGGAATTGCAAGATATTTCTTTGGATTTATTAAACGTAATTAGTTGTTCTTACCTTCTAAATTCCTGAAATTTATCCATTTATTCAAACCTACCGAAATCTTGCAACCCTTCCAGAAACGACATTATTACTTACTATTACTTCCATTCTTGCCTGTTTGTCTTTCAACAATTCCAACTCTTAGTGAGTTAAAGATTCACTTCACGAACATCATGGCTCTAGAGAATGGAGCTTATAATGTTTCTCAAGATTATATTTATTTTGAAATTGAGCTTTATGTAAATGGGTGATAT
>NC_090762.1:35552544-35563005 GCF_036898095.1 Palaemon carinicauda | reverse complement strand
AAATCGAGGTTGCCATATTTCATTCTGTTTTATCATTTGACGTTTCGAATATCCACTGCAAATACTGAATACAGCACATACATTAAACATGTATATATATGTATATATACTGTATATTTATATATATGTATGTATATATATCATGAATTCCCGAACAAGTCATGTAGAAATTATTGGAGTATCGCAGCTAAAACAATGCCTTCCGTTAACAGCTACATTAGATTATTTCGACATTAGTCTTGTTCAAGTCACCGATGAAAGAAAAAGTATATTCAGATATGGGTTCGATAAAAAATAATAATAATAAAAAAAACACCATACATGAGTTGCCGGCCTAAATGACATTCAGAGAAGAGAGAGAGAGAGAGAGGAGAGAGAGAGAGAGAGACAGAGAGAGAGAGAGATTCGGCCTGAATACATCGTTTTTAATATATTTGTATTACGTTGGTCAAAATTCACCCGTAACTTTTTGAGTTAGGTTAGTGACAAAACAAATAGGACAGAGGTGGAAAACATGTCCTCCCTTGGCAGAGGGTAATAATAATAAAATAATAATCAATGATATAATAATAATAATAATAATAATAATAATAATAATAATAATAATAATAATAATAATAATAATAATAATTGGACCAAAACGTAAATTTTGAGAGTTCTAACGAGGTGAATATTGGCCCGCGCATCTGAGCCATTTTATAATTTGGAATTTGCAAGATATTTCTTTTGGATTTATTAAACGTAATTAGTTCTTCTTTACCTTCTAAATTCCTGAAATTTATCCATTTATTCAAACCTACCGAAATCTTGCAACCCTTCCAGAAACGACATTATTACTCCCTATTACTTCCATTCTTGCCTGTTTGTCTTTTCAACAATTCCAACTCTTAGTGAGTTAAAGATTCACTTCACGAACATCATGGCTCTAGAGAATGGAGCTCATAATGTTTTCTCAAGATAATGTTTATTTTGAAATTGAGCTTTATGTAAATGGGTGATATAAGACTCGACGCTATATATATATATATATATATATATGATATAATTATATGTATATATATTATATATATATATATAGATATAATTATATGTATAGTATATATATAATATATATATTAAACACACCCACACACACACACACAACACATACAGTATATATATATATATACTATATATATATGATGAATTTTGCCAGTGTGAAGGGGGGGGAGCCCAGCCCTGCTAGCGGAAAGGGGGAGCCCTTCCCTGCCAGTTATTAAGGGGGGGAAGCCCCCGCCCCTACCTGCGGGAAGGGGGGGAGCCCCGCCCTGCCAGCGACAAGGGCGGGACCCTCGCCATAGCCATCAAGGACGGAGGTAGCCCCGCCCTGCCAGGGGTAAGGGGGGAGCCCCGCCCCTGACCAGCGGGAAAGGGGGAGCCCCGTCCTGCTAGCGGGCAGGGGCGGAGCCCCGTCCTGCCAGCGGGAAGGGGGGGCCCCACCCCTGCCAGGCGGGAAGGGGGGGAGCCCCGTCCTGCCAGCGGGAAGGGGGGGGAGCCCCTGCCCCTGCCAGCGGGAAGGGGGGAGCCCCGCCCTGCCAGAGGGAAGGGGGGGGGGGAGCCCCACCCTGCCATGTGGGAAGGGCCTAGCAGGAAGGGGGCCAGCCCTGCCCAGCCAAGAATAAAGAGTTCCTGCATCTAGGTTATTTTTAAAAAAAACATGAAGGGTGGAATCAGGAAGGCCAGTCATGTAAAGCAAAACAAGAATCTTGAAGACTTCTTTCTCCCCATGAGGAGAAGAAGTCTTCAAGATTCTGCTTTTAGAAGACTTCTTTCTTTCTAAGAAGAAAAGGGATCTAACAAGTGGAATCAGGAAGGCAGTCATGAAAAGGCAAAACAAGAATCTTGAAGACTTCTTCTTTCTCTCCCATGAGGAAGAAGTCTTCAAGGTACTTGCTTTGAAGACTTCTTCTTCCTCATGGAGAGAAAAGAAGGTCTTCAAGATTCCTTTTTTGAAGACTTCTTTCTTCTAAGAAGAAAGGGAATCAGCGACAAGTGGAATCAGGAAGGGCAGTCATGAAAAGCAAAACAAGAATCTTGAAGACTTCTTTCTCTCCACGAGGAAGAAGTCTTCAAGATACTTGCATTGAAGACTTCTTCTTTCTCATGGAGAGAAAGAAGTATTCAAGATTCTTGTTTTGAAGAATTCTTTCTTCTAAGAAGAAAGGGATCAGCGACAAGTGGAATCAGGAAGGCTGTTATGAAAAAGCAAAACAAGAATCTTGAAGACCTTCTTCTTTCTCTCCATGAGGAAGAAGTCTTCAAGATTCTTGTTTTGAAGACTTCTTTCCTTCTAAGACGAAAGGGATCAACGACAAGTGGAATCAGGAAGGCAGTTATGAAAAGCTAAACAAGAATTTTTGAACACTAAATAACTGATTTATTTGAAAGGATTCGGACAGAAAGATGCAGGAAGAGGGAGACAGGAAGTAGAACGGGGAGAGAAGAAAATTAAGTATCCGAAAAAGGAGAAATAGTTATTATTTGTTGATTACTTTACGATTGTACGGATTTGAAATGAGAAAGTAAAGTCCATAATGTTTGAAGATCCAAAAATAAAAATTGTGCAGAATAAGGCGGAAACTACACAGAAGTAGAGAATATTGAAGGACCAGAGAAAGCTAAAATTCTTCAATCTTAAGTAATTTTTTTTCCTCTAAAAGGAAGAACTTCTAGGAGAGACACTCCAATTGGACATCTTCCTGTTAGCACGTGCTTATAAGAAAAATAATTATCTAGGACCGACGAAGGAACGGCTTTGGGATTGGAGATTTTTGGTTTATTGCGCCCCGGATTTGAAAATTCGGGGGCTCCAGCTTCGGTCGTCATTTTGTGTCAGACTCATCATCATCTGTCTGTCATCAGTGTTCGTGTCATCCAACACAAGTAACAGCTTTTTAAAGATACAACCAGCGGCTCCGTTCCCCTTACGGGCTGCCAACACAAGGGGCCGTGGTCCGCCTTGTATATAGGCGAGTCAATCTAAATCATCATCATCAGGAGAGGAAATTTGAGACACGAGACCTCTTACGTATAAAAAGGATATTTTAATTGCAAAGGGATCAATGGTTCAATTGGGTTACGCCGTTATGAAACGCCTTCAAGATGTTGCGTCAAAAGAAATTCGACCAAGAAGCGCAACGGCAGGAGGAGAGAACTGGCCAAACGAATACTCTGAGGAAAGAGTTTGTTGCCCTTTATCAGGGCCCCCTTAAAAGATTGATACGCAATCGGGGACGTCAAAACGAAAGTTAGCTTACGGGAAGAGTAGGAACGGGGGTACTTTCACAGGCGCGCACACGTGTATATATATATATATATATATATATGTGTGTGTGTGTGCGTGTGTGTGTGTGTGTGTGCGGTGTGTGTGTGTGTTTTGCTGGGGTATTATTTTCTTACCTGTTACTTATTTTTGCTAATTTCTATAATAGATTAATTTATGGGGAAATAAACATTAAAGGGGATTTCGTATAATTAAGTTTTGATATAGCTGGCCATAACAGACAGTAAGTAGAGAATTGAGAAACTAGGTCTTCCTCATTCCTGTTTTTCTGAGGCAAAACTAACTACGTTTAGCATTTAAGTCATATGGAATTAAGACCACTCTTCATGGATGTTGATGCTTATGGAGGTTAGACCCAAATGCTATTCTTCCTTCGTTTTTTATAAAGACCACTGATTTCTTAGCTCTTAAGTTGACTGCTATTTTCTTCAAGTTATCATATTATATATATATATATATATATATATACATATATATATAATATATATATAATATATATATATATATTAATATATATTGTATATATATAGATATATATGTGTGTGTGTATATGTATATTTATTTATAGTCACAACAAAGGAGAACTGAGTTTGTGTTTTCATTTTTCCTTTTGTGGCTATAATACTTGACTATTTTTATGCTCATCGCGTGTTAGCTTTTGTGATTTCTCCACGCACACACACACATTACAAACACGCACATACAGTATATATATATATATATATATATAATGATAAATTTTGCACATTTAGACGTGTTTTTTCATATTTATATAAGCCATATATTATACTCCCTTAATATCTGGAATCCCGCTCTATAACCCTCGGGATCAGAGAACCAAGGGGGATATCAACCTTAGAGATAAAAGCTTATAGTCGGCCCGGGAATCAGAATCCTGGTCCGAGAAACTGGCACGAAAAATTGGTATTACACACATACACACACACTACACACACACACGCATATATATATATATATGTATATATAACACTGTATATCATATTTATATATTACTGTATGATATATATATATATATATGTGTGTGTGTGTGTGTGTGTGTGTGTTTTGTATTTGCAGTGGATATTTGAGACGGTCAAATGATAATGATGAAGTTTGAAGGTATGGCAACTCGATTTGGTAACTCTTTTATATGCTTTTGCTAACAAAGACCAGACTTTTACTGTCTTTGGTTCGCTAAGGTTTTGTGAAGGCTCCGCCCATTTCGTAGTAGTAAGAAGAGCAACGCCTATTGTGTGTTTTGTCATGGGAACACTAGAGACATCTGACGAAAGATTTCCCCCAGAGTCGTCGGCGTTTCTTTTGATTCTAACTGTACCGTATCGTGATTATTTTTGGATATCACTACATCTTATTGAGTTTACATGTGTTAAGGCTATTCAAGTTAGATAAGTTTGACTGTGTAAGATATATTTAGAATAAAGAATAAATATTCACTTCCATCAGTATGTATAATTGATGGAAATGAGCCTGGTTCAGAAAATGAAAGGTGATAGAAAAAAACCTTCGCATGCTTGCCGATTCAGTGCTTGCTCAGGTTTTTCGAGAAGGTGCCCACAGTAAGCGAATTGATCATCGTGTTGAGAAGTGTATTGGGAAACATCAATAAAAATGCAGAAAGGTGTAACAGGAGGTTCTGATGGTTCCACACAGTGGAAGAACATTGCACCCTGGTCATAACCATTCTTCAATGGAGAAAGTTTCTGCGCAGCTCTGAAAACAGAATACGTCTTCATAGTTTTTTTTGTAGAACAATGTAAGCATCCTGCAAATAGAATTAAGGTGAATGATTAGTATATATATATAATATATATATATCAACAACCTGTGGGGAAAAGTGTTATCTGCTGACCAAAGATAACTTCAGTGAGATTGAATCGCTGATCTCAACACTAAGAGGAAGCTGATACAAGGGTCTTCTTAACATGCCAAGCATGTATCTGACAGATGGACATAGATCTGTCATTATCACTGCAGAAGATACTGATGTCCTCATACCTGAGTCTTTCGTTCAGTAGTGTGATACAATGCCCATTATATCAGAAGTGCGGGACAAGTAACCGTACTTGATATATAGATATAACAAAACTTGCAAGTGCTATTGGAGAAGATGTCTGTCAAAGCCTCATAGGCTTACACGCTCTCACTGGTTGAGACACGGTTAGTGCATTTGCTGGTCGTGGCAAGCTAAGGTGCACTAAAGCAAATGAAAGCAAAGGAGACCTACCAACAAGCCTTCAAGTATCTTGGTGAAGCATGGGCTGTATCGTCAGAACTATTTGAATAGCTTGAAGACTTTGTTGGTCGAATGTATGCATCTTGCTCCACCACCGTGATGTCAATGAGCTGCGTTATCATATCTGTGCGAAAACGTTGGAAAGGTGGAGTCTAGCCAGCTTCCACCATGCAAGGACTGTCTCTACATGCACGTTCAGAGAGCTAACTATCAAGCAGCTATTTGGAGGCGCTCACTTAGTAGCAAGTCAGCAGTTCCAAATCACAACGGTCATGGGTAAACCTCAGACGATGGGATTTCTCACCATAGAATGGATGAAAGGATCGCCGGGCACCAGATGCTGTGTTGCAACTAATGTTTTGCCAGTGTGTTCGTGAATGTATACTTCCAGGCTATACCATGCCTGACAAATGGACTAAAGTGTACTGATATGTGTAGGCTTCAAACATGCTCCAATCAGAACATCAAAGAAGCAGATGTTGCAAGTTAACTGGATGACTCGGACGATGATTATGATGATGATAAAAATGATTAAAAATGATATTTTTGTCGATATATGTACAAAAAAAAAAACCATAAAGTTAACATGAACATGAAGCTATATTGTTGTGCATATAGCTTGCTTATAGTATACAATGGACACATGCGTAAATAACGTCTGCTTGAACAATAATACTATTCCCTATCTGTTTCCTATAGTGATATTATGTATGCATTCTTTTATACCACACAAAAGGGGCACATGGTATAGTCTTATGGCTTTGATTTTGTCTTCCCTTCTATGTATACATCAGAGTAGTCTGTTTCAGTTGTATTATTGCTAGTTAATAAGGCAGATGTAAAAACGCAACTAGTAAAATTGCACGGCGAAGTTGGTATGCGGATCTGACCAGAACCACCAAATATTTCTAATTTGATTTTTTAATTTTCAAGGAAACAGCAGTTACTGTTACGAATGTGTCTCTCACATTGACAAGTAAGTCCTTGGGAATGTTTGTCTGATCATGCCTTAAGCAGCCAAAATTGGATGTGATGCATCTGAAGTGTATTGGTTTAAATTTTGTGGGACAAGAACTTGCCCCCACCCCCTAATTTTTCCTTTTGAGCTGTTTTACCTAAAAAAGAACAACAAAAAATGACACAGAACCAATATAATTAGGTATCTAGGGGTCTAGTTTCTTTATAAAATACACAAATACATGTAGCCAATAACTGATATCTAGTCAATAGAAATATATAAACTAGGTATTACCAGCTAAAGGGGAAAAATCCAAGTTTTTGATTTAACAGGGTGATATTATTTAACGGCTCATAACCATACTTAAGCTACCACAAAGCAATGGTTATCACATGAAAATATTAGCGGTAGGGTATCTATCTTTCTAAAAATCAACACTAGGATTTGCCACCCTGGGTGGTACCAATTAGTGAAAAATCTGGTCCTGGCTCATGGACTCTCTCTCTCTCTCTCTCTCTCTCTCTCTCTCTCTCTCTCTCATTGAAGGTGAAATCTGAGTATCTTTCTAAAAATCTACACTAGGATTTGCCACCCTGGGTGCGTACCAATTAGTGAAAATCTGGTCCTGGCTCATGGCCTATCTCTCTCTCTCTCTCTCTCTCTCTCTCTCTCTCTCTCATTGAAGGTGAAATCTGAGTTTCCCACTCAAAATACAACGGTATATAGATCATATAAAATAATGATAAAAGTTTAGGTACTAACCACTATTAACACAGATCTCTCTCTCTCTCTCTCTCTCTCTCTCTCTCTCTCTCTCCTCTCATTGAATGTGAAATCTGAGTGTTTCCCACTCAATATACAACGGTATATAGATCATATAAAAAATAATGATAAAAAGTTTAAGTACAAACCACTATTAACACAGATCTCTCTCTCTCTCTCTCTCTCTCTCTCTCTCTCTCTCATTGAAGGTGAAATCTGAGTGTTTCCCACTTAATATACAACGGTATATAGATCATATAAAAATAATGATAAAAGTTCAAGTACAAAACCACTATTAAACACAGATCTCTCTCTTCTCTCTCTCTCTCTCTCTCTCTCTCTCATTGAAGGTGAAATCTGAGTGTTTCCCCACTCAATATACAACGGTATATAGATCATATAAAAATAATGATAAAAGTTTAAGTACAAACCACTATTAACACAGATCTCTCTCTCTCTCTCTCTCTCTCTCTCTCTCTCTCTCATTTGAAGGTGAAATCTGAGTGTTTCCCCACTTAATATACAACGGTATATAGATCATATAAAAATAATGATAAAAGTTTAAGTACAAACCACTATTAACACAGATCTCTCTCTCTCTCTCTCTCTCTCTCTCTCTCTCTCTCTCTCTCATTGAAGGTGAAATCTGAGTGTTTCCCACTCAATATACAACGGTATATCAGATCATATAAAAATAATGATAAAAGTTTAAGTACAAACCACTATCAACACAGATCTCTCTCTCTCTTCTCTCCTCTCTCTCTCTCATTGAAGGTGAAATCTGAGTGTTTCCCACTTAATATACAACGGTATATAGATCATATAAAAATAATGATAAAAGTTTAAGTACAAACCACTATTAACACAGATCTCTCTGTCTCTCTCCCCCCCCCCCTCTCTCTCTCTCTCTCTCTCTCTCTCTCTCTCTCTCTCTCTCTCATTGAAGGTGAAATCTGAGTGTTTCCCACTCAATATACAAACGGTATATAGATCATATAAAAAATAATGTTAAAAGTTTAAGTACAAAACCACTATTAACACAGATCCTCTCTCTCTCTCTCTCTCTCTCTCTCTCTCTCTCTCTCTCATTGAAGGTGAAATCTGAATGTTTCCCACTCAATATACAACGTTTTATAATCCATAAAAAAATAATTATAATAGTTTAAGTACAAACCACTATTAACACAGATCTCTCTCTCCTCCCCCCCCCCCTCTCTCTCTCTCTCTCTCTCTCTCCTCTCTCCTCTCTCTCTCTCATTGAAGGTGAAATCTGAGTGTTTCCCACTCAATATACAAACGTTTTATAGATCATAAAAAAATAATTATAAAAGTTTAAGTACAAACCACTATTAACCACAGATCTCTCTCTCTCTCCTCTCTCCTCTCCTCATCTCCTCTCTCTCTCTCTCTCTCATTGAAGGTGAAATCTGAGTGTTTCCCACTCAAAATACAACGGCATTTAGACCATATAAAAATAAAAATTTAAGTACAAACCACTTAACACACGCATTCTCTCTCTCTCTCTCTCTCTCTCTCTCTCTCTCTCGCCTGTCCCCGTTTTCCTGCGCACAATTAACCCGGTTTCCCGATGAGAGATATGGAGTGGTTTCTGATCTTTCGTGAGAGCCTAATATCATTACCCCCAAACCTAAACCCTCTTGACACCTCGTCGGGAAAGGCCCACCAGGCTTCTCCCTCCCCCTCCCCCTCCCTACTTCCCCCCTCCCCCCTACGAAGGGGGACGTCTCACTCTTCAGGGGAGATCTATTCCTCACAAGGACAGTGAGGAACCGAGAAGAAAGACGCAGGAGCTCTTTGACAGAGAGAGAGAGAGAGAGACGAGAGAGAGAGAGAGAGAGAGAGAGAGAGGTTCCTGCCTTTAATAAAGGTTTAGAAATCATTTAGCTATGTCTTTTTACTTTGTCATATATATATATATATATATGCATATATATATGCATATATATGTATATATATACATATATAAGTATATATATATATATATATATATATGAAATACACACATATATATGCATATATATATATATATATATACATACATATATATACATACATACATATATGTGTGTGTGCAAAAGAACCAAAGGGAAATGAAAACAGGAAAATATAAGATTAAGTCTTATCTAGTTTCGTCATACTTCTTTAGAGGACTCGTTTATTGAACAAATTTTTTTTTTACATTTATCAGTCCTCTGAAAAGGTATCATGAAACTAGTCAGGACTTAATCTTTTATTTCCTGTTTTCAGTTTCTCAGTGGTTCTTTTGCATCTGAGCATCATGTTTCCCTGTGATTTTTACGCGTATGTATATATATATGTATATATATATATATATAATATATATTTATTATATATATATATATATATATATATGTATATATATTATATATTTATGTATGTATATATATATATATATATATTTATATATACACTATACGGTAAATATATGTATATTTATAAACTATGTATCATCATCAACAGTCATTGCTAGTCCATTGCGGGACAAAGGCCCCATCCATATCCCTCCATTTCCGTCTGTTATTGACGTTTCTATGCCCCGTCTACTACCCGCAAACTTTATTAGTTCGTCAATCCATCGTTTTCTCTCCTTCGCCTGCTTCTATTACAATCTCTCGGGACCCATTCTGTTGTTCTTAGTTTTCATCTGTATCTGTCATTTTCATTATCTGGCATTTTTCATTATCTGTCATTTTCATTATCTGCCATTTTATTATCTGTCATTTTCATTATCTGCCATTTTCATTATCTGTCATTTTCATTATATGTCCTACCCATGTCCATTTCTTTCTTTTACAAGTTGTTAGAATAATATCGTTCACAATAGTTTGCTCTCGTATCCATATTGCTCTGTTTCAGTCTCTTAATGCTATTCCAATCATTCTCTTCATAGATCTCTGAATTGTCTCCAGCCTATGCTCTAAGGCCTTATTAAGGCTTCAAGTTTCCGATTCATGAGTTGATAATGGTAGGACTATTATTATTATTATTATTATTATTATTATTATTATTATTATTATTATTATTATTATTATTATTATTATTATTATTACTTGCTAAGCTACAACCCTAGTTGGAAAAGCAGGATGCTATAAGCCCAGGGGCTCCAACAGGGAAAATAGCTCA
>NC_090762.1:35542544-35547544 GCF_036898095.1 Palaemon carinicauda | reverse complement strand
TTGACCTCTTTTTAGCTCCCCCACCCCTTGCATTAGAAGTTCTTTGACCTCTTTTTAGCTCCCACTCCCCTTGCATTAGAAGTTCTTTGACCTCTTTTTAGCTCCCACACCCCTTGCATTAGAAGTTCTTTGACCTCTTTTTAGCTCCCCCACCCATTGCATTAGAAGTTCTTTGACCTCTTTTTAGCTCCCACTCCCCTTGCATTAGAAGTTCTTTGACCTCTTTTTAGCTCCCCCACCCCTTGCATTAGAAGTTATTTGACCTCTTTTTAGCTCCCACTCCCCTTGCATTAGAAGTTCTTTGACCTCTTTTTAGCTCCCACACCCCTTGCATTAGAAGTTCTTTGACCTCTTTTTAGCTCCCCCACCCATTGCATTAGAAGTTCTTTGACCTCTTTTTAGCTCCCCCACCCCTTGCATTAGAAGTTCTTTGACCTCTTTTTAGCTTCCCCACCCCATGCATTAGAAATTCTTTGACCTCTTTTTAGCTCCCACACCCCTTGCATTAGAAGTTCTTTGGCCTCTTTTTAGCTCCCCCCACCCCTTGCATTAGAAGTTCTTTGACCTCTTTTTAGCTCCCCCACCCCTTGCATTAGAAGTTCTTTGACCTCTTTTTAGCTCCCACTCCCCTTGCATTAGAAGTTCTTTGACCTCTTTTTAGCTCCCACACCCCTTGCATTAAAAGTTCTTTGACCTCTTTTTAGCTCCCACGCCCCTTGCATTAGAAGATCTTTGACCTCTTTTTAGCTTCCACACCTCTAGCATTAGAAGTTCTTTGACCTCTTTTTAGCTCTCACACCTCTAGCATTAGAGGTTCTTTGACCTCTTTTTAGCTCCCACACTTCTAGCATTAGAAGTTCTTTAACCTCTTTTTAGCTCCCACTCCCCTTGCATTAGAAGTTCTTTGACCTCTTTTTAGCTCCCACACCTCTAGCATTAGAAATTCTTTGACTTCTTTTTAGCTCCCACACCTCTAGCATTAGAAGTTCTTTGACCTCTTTTTAGCTCCCACACCTCTAGCATTAGAAGTTCTTTGACCTCTTTTTAGCTCCCACACCTCTAGCATTAGAAGTTCTTTGACCTCTCTTTAGCTCCCACACCTCTAGCATTAGAAGTTCTTTGACCTCTTTTTAGCTCCCACACCTCTAGCATTAGAAGCTCTTTGACCTCTTTTCAGCTCCCTTACCTCAAGCATTAGAAGTTCTTTGACCTCTCTTTATAGCTCCCACACTTCTAGCATTAGAAGTTCTTTGACATATATTTCTAGGTTCCATACTTTTAGCATTAGAGGGTCTTCGATCTATATTTTGAGGTGCCTTACTTTTAGCTCTCTATTTTTAGGTGTCTTACCTCTGGCATTAGAGGCTCCTCTTCGCTGTTCTCTCCTGTCTTCTAGTTTTCAAGATCATCTTTCATTAGATTATCTGTTTCTTTCGAGATTTCATTGTCGCTTTTCCTTAGTTCGTCAGTGTCCTTCTAGATTTCAAAAGAGATTTCAGTGCCGCGAGTCCTCACTTCGTCAGATTCCTCAAGGAAATTGAAGGTATTTATTCTTTACCTATCTGGGCAATGAGTAAAGAGATGAATACTATACATTTCTCCTCATACACTATCATGCCAAAGTAAATGACGAGCAACATGATATATTTACCAATGTCGTCTGGATATGTACTTATTTCAATGGCGAATTTTGGGACAATCCTGTTGAAGAACTACACGTCACTCACCGTTCAGTTGAACCATTCTGCCTCCATCCTCATTCCCCGCAATCCGTTTTTTCACCGATACAAAGCCTCGTACTTTTTTCAAGAGTCTCCTTTAATAAGACATCTTCACAAAAGCCCAAGCAAAGGATCCCTCAAGGCGCATACATTATGATCTCCAAAGCTCAGCTGCCAACGGAAGATCCCGTGTCTTTCTATAGGTCGGGCGATATAGAACGAACGATCGGCAACTTCGGCAGCAACCAAAACTAGCTGTAGTTGATGGTGCTCTGAAGACGTAAAGCATAATTCTTACCGGCAGCTTCCTATTCCGCCAGAACGCGATCTCTGTGAGTTAAGTGAAATCCTTCTCCCAGTCATCAACTCATTTCCTCTTACTCCTATTGACGCGCAATTCCTTGGTTAGATTTCGCCTGTTACATACAGATCATGAGAGGTGTTGCAGGCTACGTTTGAAAAAATGAAGATCAGGTCTTCAGAAGTCATTTGAAGCGCGGGGAGGAGTTGTTCAGGACTGCTCCTGAAAATTTCAGTTCTGGAGTCATTCAGAAATCCATGTTGAAGACTTTTGGAAATTCGTGAACGTTTTCTTCCGAAACCGTTCTGAGATTCCGTTCTGGAGGCATTCAGAATTCCATGCTAAGTCTATGGCTAATTTTTCTGAAGCCATTTGGAAATCCGGGAAAGTTTTCTTCCGATACCGTTATGAGATTCCATTCTGGAGGCATTCAGAATTCCATGCTAAGTCTATGGCTATTTCTTCGGAAGCCATTTGGAAATCCAAGATTTTCTTTCGAATTCTTTTAAGACTAGCGAAAAATTCCATTCTTGTTTTATAACAACAACAACAACAACAACAACAACAATAATAATAATAATAATAATAATAATAATAATAATAATAATAATAATAATAATAATAATAATAATAATAATAATAATAAAATACGTGATTTGATTTATGTATTTGAGTTGAAAAGATCTCTCTCTCTCTCTCTCTCTCTCTCTCTCTCTCTCTCTATATATATATATATATATATATACATACATATATATATAGTTTATATATGTGTATGTACATGCATGTATATAAGCTTTTGCAGTATATGAATAGTCTGTGTATAGATGTATATTTATACGATGTATATATATACATATATATACACAGACATATATATACATACATATACATATATATAATATATATATATATATATACATATACACACACACATATATATATATATACATATACATATATATATATATATATATATAATATATATATATATATATATATATAAACTATATTTATATATTATATGAATACAGTATATTTGCATGTACTGTACACACACACACACACACACACACATATATATATATATATATATACATACATACATACATACATACATACATACATACATACATACTGTTTGTACATACATACATCCCTAAATACAGCAGCCTTCGTATTCTCCCAACTGTTTATACATGCAAAAGCAAATGTAGAATGCATATCACCAAGTTATGGCTTAACCTTGATATTTCATCGAGATTCCAGGTGTGGAGAAGATATCTGTCCGCAAGCCACTGTACATTTTGTTCTTGAAAACGGAATATCATCTTTAAATCACGATCAAGTGTGGGTAAACGGGGCATGTATTGTTTAATATGACTCGTCCACAAAATCTGCCATCGTGCTGAGAATCGGACAGAACAACCTTTCTCTTCGAACTGCAGTCTGCTACTGACCAGACCGGCTTTTTTGAAGCATATGCTCTTTATATGAAGTAAAGGGTCTTCTTTATGTATAACCATTTACATTTATGTAATTATAAGGATATGCTTTTGCTCTAAAAGTAGAAGCTTTTGCTTGAAATGTTCATGAATACACGTAGAAGGATTTCCTTCATATTTTGCAAGTATAAGCATATCCTTTTCTTTATGAATACCGCCCAATTATTATTATTATTATTATTATTATTATTATTATTATTATTATTATTATTATTAGCTAAGCTATAACCCTAGTTGGAAAAGTAGGATGCAATAAGCTCAAGGGCTCCAACAGGAAAAATAGCCCTGTGAGGAAAGGAAGCAAGGAAACATAAAATAACGTGTCTGGGTGTGCCCTTAAGAAGGGGGCATTCGGTCATCAAACGCCTCACTGTAAGATATAACCTCTTTAGTAGTATGGGGTGGGCGAGGTTGAGATGGCTATTGGGGGTTTTGGGTGGAGGTCATTAATTTCTATGATATTGATCTTTCGTTACAAGTAATCTGCGATGCTTAAATTGATCGAGTGCGAAGGGTTTGGCTAATACTTAAATCATTATGTCTGTCTCTTTTTCTTGCATACTGCACATAAATACGAACACACCTGTGAGTCTGGCTTTCCATAGCATATTGGAAATTGCTCTCTCTCTCTCTCTCTCTCTCTCTCTCTCTCTCTCTCTCTCTCTCTAGACTGTAGATGTGACGTTTATTTTAAGATAATGATCAGCTTGTTTAAATACACAACTGCGACCTTGTTTACATTTATTTTACCCACTTACGTATTCAGTTATTTTACGCATTACGTACGCACATTCGATCATTGGCAGTCTCAATTTCATAGTAAACAGTTTGCCGCAAAAAAAAAAAAAAAAAAAAAAAAAAAAAACGGTAAAAATCCTTGAATGGATGTTACAAGGCAGTTACCGTTTTAAAAACAAATATATTGACGCAAAGGAGTGTTAATACGGTCACCAACCCGTAAAAGGTATTAATAAAGTAAGATGAAAATTACGTTCGCCTGTACATAGGACCCTTCTCTCTGGTTACAGTTCTTTCCCTTTCCCTACACAGACACCGAATAGTCTGGTCTATTCTTTACAGATTCTCCTGTCCTCATACAACTGATAACACTGAGATTGCCGAACAATTCTTCTTCACCCAAGGGGTTAACTACTGCACAGTAATTGTTCAGTGGCTACTTTCCTCTTGGTAAGGGTAGAAGAGACTCTTCAGATATGGTAAGCAGCTCTTCTAGGAGGACAGTCCAAATTCAAACCATTGTTCTCTAGTCTTGGGTAGTGCCATAACCTCTGTACCATGGTCTTCCACTGTCTTGGGTTAAGGTTATCTTGCTTCAGGGTACACTCGGGCACACTTCTATCTAGTTTCTCTTCCTCCTGTTTTGTTAAAGTTTTTATAGTTTTTATATGAAATATTTATTTTAATGTTGTTACTATACTTAAAATATTTATTTTTCTTTATTTCCTTTCCTCA
>NC_090762.1:35535044-35537544 GCF_036898095.1 Palaemon carinicauda | reverse complement strand
AGACAGAGCCTCAGTCTCTTTCCTTCCACAGTCTCTTCTTCCTTTCCAGCCTCCGTCTTATCATGATCTGTTGAGCTTTCAATGTGACAGTGTTGTCTATTCGAGTTAACTTAAGTACACCAGTCCTTTTATCTTATTTAGGAATTATTTTTTTTTAGGAGGTCAAACATTCTTTAGAAGTTCAAACATCATTAAAATAGATCTCACACATACAAACTGTAAAAAGAGACATATGTCTCTTTTTATAGTTTAGATGTGAGAGGTCTATTTTAATGTTGTTACTGTTCTTAAAATATTTTCTTTTGATTGCTCAGTACTTCTCTTTTTTATTGTAGTTTATTTATTTCCTTATTTTCTTTCCTCACTGGACTAATTTTTCCGGTTGGACCCCTTGGGCTTATAGCATCCTGCTATTTCAAGTAGAATTGTAGCTTAGTTAGTAATAATAATAATGATAATAATAATACTAATCATCATCATCATGATGATTATTATTATTATTATTATTATTATTATTATTATTATTATTATTATTATTATTATTATTTGGACATCTTTATTCGAGGAAGTTTATAAGTATTTAATTGCATTTATCGTTTTCATTATTTTTAAACTTATGCTTTAAACGAACGATAAGTGTATATTGTATATTTATTCATAAAAGAAAACTATTACGAAACTCTACACAAACGTCTGCAAATCTCTTGCTAATGTAAGTCAAGGATTAGACGTTGAACGGTTGACTTCAAAGCGCCGAAAGTTTACAGACATGGTCACCGGAGCTTTGAGCTTCCTTCAGGGGGAAATGGCACTCTCCCTCCCCCTCCCCTCCCCTCCCTCTCCCCCTCCACTACTCCTACTCCTACATCTCATGCCTTTACGAGTAAGGTGTTTTTGTGTTATTGGCAATCGCGTCCCCCTTCCGTAAGAATGGTATTAAGAAGGCTTGACTCCTATGTTATTTACGTTCCGATTGTTAGTAACCTTAAAGTTATTAACAAACCAGAAAAAAAAGTCATTGCTTAGAGCAACTAATGCCATCCAGCACTATTTACTTTGATTTGATTTGATGAAAGTTTTATTTGATTCTCTCTCTCTCTCTCCTCTCTCTCCTCTTCTCTCTCTCTCTCTCTCTCTCTCTATATATATATATATATATATATGTATATATATATATATATATATATATATATATATATATATATATATATATATATATATATATATATATTATATATATAGCTAGATAGATAGATTATCAGGATGCCAGAAAACCTCGAATCAATCTCTCTCTCTCTCTCTCTCTCTCTCTCTCTCTCTCTCCTCTCTCTCTCTCTCTCTCTCTCTCTCTCTCTCTCTGTTTTAATGCCGGATTCAGTGGCCTAGATTAAGCCGGTCTTATGCCATCATGGGTCATTACCGGAATCCGACTAGTTCAATTAAAGGTTTAAAGGTAACTCATGAATGGCAGAGGCCAAGGTCAGCGCCCTCCTTCACCAGTAGCCAAATCCCAGATATGGCTAAGAAAAAATCTGAATCCTTTATCCTCATTTGCGGGACAGGAACTTAAGGTCTATTAAATTTCTTATTCCTGATCTAGATATTAATCTCTGGCACCGTCGTTCAATTAGTTCATTATGCATGTTGCATAAGATTTTTTTATAGTTCTGACCATCCTTTCCATTCAGATCTTCGCGGGCAGTTCCATCCTGATACTAGGAATGAAGTTCATTCTAATAGTAAGGCCTTCTCCATCATGAGTCTCAATACTGTACAGTTCTCTAGAAGCTTTATTCCAGCTGTGACCAACTTGTGGAATGATCTTAATCAGGTAGTTGAATCAGTAGAACTTCAAATGTTCAAACTTGCAGCAAATGGTTTTATGTTGAACAGGCTGACATAAGTCCTCTTATAGATAATAAATGAAATATCACCTTTAATGTTGTTAATGTTTTAAAATATTTTAATTGTTCATTACTTCTGATATCGCTTATATATTATTTTATTTCCTTTCTTCACAGGGTTATTTTTCCCTGTTGGAACCCTTGGGCTTATAGCATCTTGCTTTTCCAACTAAGGTTGTAGCTTACCAAGTAATAATAATAATAATAATTAGGGAAGAGATTCATGATGTCATAGATCCGTTGACCCCAAAATGCCTGTGGTATTTAGAAAATTAATGTAGTATTGATATATATATATTTTTTTCATATACAAATCTTTTAGGTTCTTGTTTTATTGAATATTAATTGATCTCGGAATTTAACTATTTATATTCCAGAAAGAAGATTCCACATAAATGAAAACTAAGTTAAAGGAATTGTTTCTATTAAGTCTGGCAAGAAATCCTTCCTTCCTAATTGCAGCCATTTCATATCCATTTAAATGTTTTCATCAGCTTGAAATGAAAGACAAAAAAAAAAAAAAAGATGAAAAAAAGATACTTCATATTCACCTGAAAACATAAGAAAGGATAAACCTCTCCCATTGGAAATAAACA
>NC_090762.1:35515044-35530044 GCF_036898095.1 Palaemon carinicauda | reverse complement strand
CTGTTGGTTTACTCCCATTCCCATTCCCATTCCATTTTTTTTAATTCTTGTTTCTGTTGGTTTACTCCTTCCATTCCCATTCCCATTCCATTTTTTTTAATTTCTTGTTTCTGTTGGTTTACTCTTTCCATTCCCATTCCCATTCCATTTTTTTATATTCTTGTTTCTGTTGGTTTACTCTTTCCATTCCCATTCCCATTCCATTTTTTTAATTTCTTGTTTCTGTTGGTTTACTCCTTCCATTCCCATTTCCATTCCATTTTTTTTAATTTCTTGTTTCTGTTGGTTTACTCTTTCCATTCCCATTCCCATTCCATTTTTTTAATTTCTTGTTTCTGTTGGTTTACTCCTTCCATTCCCATTTCCATTCCATTTTTTTATATTCTTGTTTCTGTTGGTTTACTCCTTCCATTCCCATTCCCATTCCATTTTTTTCAATTTCTTGTTTCTGTTGGTTTACTCCTTCCATTCCCATTCCCATTCCATTTTTTTTTATTTCTTGTTTCTGTTGGTTTACTCTTTCCATTCCCATTCCCATTCCATTTTTTTAATTTCTTGTTTCTGTTGGTTTACTCCTTCCATTCCCATTTCCATTCCATTTTTTTATATTCTTGTTTCTGTTGGTTTACTCCTTCCATTCCCATTCCCATTCCATTTTTTTTAATTTCTTGTTTCTGTTGGTTTACTCTTTCCATTCCCATTCCCATTCCATTTTTTTTAATTTCTTGTTTCTGTTGGTTTACTCTTTCCATTCCCATTCCCATTCCATTTTTTTAATTTCTTGTTTCTGTTGGTTTACTCTTTCCATTCCCATTCCCATTCCATTTTTTTAATTTCTTGTTTCTGTTGGTTTACTCTTTCCATTCCCATTCCCATTCCATTTTTTATATTCTTGTTTCTGTTGGTTTACTCTTTCCATTCCCATTCCCATTCCATTTTTTTTAATTTCTTGTTTCTGTTGGTTTACTCCTTCCATTCCCATTTCCATTCCATTTTTTTATATTCTTGTTTCTGTTGGTTTACTCCTTCCATTCCCATTCCCATTCCATTTTTTTTAATTTCTTGTTTCTGTTGGTTTACTCCTTCCATTCCCATTCCCATTCCATTTTTTATATTCATGTTTCTGTTGGTTTACTCTTTCCATTCCCATTCCCATTCCATTTTTTTTAATTTCTTGTTTCTGTTGGTTTACTCTTTCCATTCCCATTCCCATTCCATTTTTTATATTCTTGTTTCTGTTGGTTTACTCTTTCCATTCCCATTCCCATTCCATTTTTTTAAATTTCTTGTTTCTGTTGGTTTACTCCTTCCATTCCCATTTCCATTCCATTTTTTATATTCTTGTTTCTGTTGGTTTACTCCTTCCATTCCCATTTCCATTCCATTTTTTTATATTCTTGTTTCTGTTGGTTTACTCCTTCCATTCCCATTCCCATTCCATTTTTTTTAATTTCTTGTTTCTGTTGGTTTACTCTTTCCATTCCCATTCCCATTCCATTTTTTTTTAATTTCTTGTTTCTGTTGGTTTACTCCTTCCATTCCCATTTCCATTCCATTTTTTTTATATTCTTGTTTCTGTTGGTTTACTCTTTCCATTCCCATTCCCATTCCATTTTTTTATATTCTTGTTTATGTTGGTTTACTCTTTCCATTCCCATTCCCATTCCATTTTTTTTAATTTCTTGTTTCTGTTGGTTTACTCCTTCCATTCCCATTTCCATTCCATTCCATTTTTTTATATTCTTGTTTCTGTTGGTGTACTCTTTCCATTCCCATTCCCATTCCATTTTTTATATTCTTTTTTCTGTTGGTTTACTCTTTCCATTCCCATTCCCATTCCATTTTTTTTAATTTCTTGTTTCTGTTGGTTTACTCCTTCCATTCCCATTTCCATTCCATTTTTTTATATTCTTGTTTCTGTTGGTTTACTCTTTCCATTCCCATTCCCATTCCATTTTTTTATATTCTTGTTTCTGTTGGTTTACTGCTTCCATTCCCATTTCCATTCCATTTTTTTATATTCTTGTTTCTGTTGGTTTACTCCTTCCATTCCCATTTCCATTCCATTTTTTTATATTCTTGTTTCTGTTGGTTTATTCCTTCCATTCCCATTTCCATTCCATTTTTTTATATTCTTGTTTCTGTTGGTTTACTCTTTCCATTCCCATTCCCATTCCATTTTTTTTAATTTCTTGTTTCTGTTGGTTTACTCCTTCCATTCCCATTTCCATTCCATTTTTTTATATTCTTGTTTCTGTTGGTTTACTCTTTCCATTCCCATTCCCATTCCATTTTTTTATATTCTTGTTTCTGTTGGTTTACTCCTTCCATTCCCATTTCCATTCCATTTTTTTATATTCTTGTTTCTGTTGGTTTACTCTTTCCATTCCCATTCCCATTCCATTTTTTTTAATTTCTTGTTTCTGTTGGTTTACTCCTTCCATTCCCATTTCCATTCCATTCCATTTTTTTATATTCTTGTTTCTGTTGGTTTACTCTTTCCATTCCCATTCCCATTCCATTTTTTATATTCTTGTTTCTGTTGGTTTACTCTTTCCATTCCCATTCCCATTCCATTTTTTTTTAATTTCTTGTTTCTGTTGGTTTACTCCTTCCATTCCCATTTCCATTCCATTTTTTTATATTCTTGTTTCTGTTGGTTTACTCCCATTCCCATTCCCATTCCATTTTTTTTAATTTCTTGTTTCTGTTGGTTTACTCTTTCCATTCCCATTCCCATTCCATTTTTTTAATTTCTTGTTTCTGTTGGTTTACTCTTTCCATTCCCATTCCCATTCCATTTTTTTTAATTTCTTGTTTCTGTTGGTTTACTCCTTCCATTCCCATTTCCATTCCATTTTTTTTATATTCTTGTTTCTGTTGGTTTACTCTTTCCATTCCCATTCCCATTCCATTTTTTTTGAATTCTTGTTTCTGTTGGTTTACTCCTTCCATTCCCATTCCCATTCCATTTTTTTAATTTCTTGTTTCTGTTTGTTTACTCCTTCCATTCCCATTTCCATTCCATTTTTTTAATTTCTTGTTTCTGTTGGTTTACTCCCATTCCCATTCCCATTCCATTTTTTTTAATTCTTGTTTCTGTTGGTTTACTCCTTCCATTCCCATTCCCATTCCATTTTTTTTAATTTCTTGTTTCTGTTGGTTTACTCTTTCCATTCCCATTCCCATTCCATTTTTTTATATTCTTGTTTCTGTTGGTTTACTCTTTCCATTCCCATTCCCATTCCATTTTTTTAATTTCTTGTTTCTGTTGGTTTACTCCTTCCATTCCCATTTCCATTCCATTTTTTTTAATTTCTTGTTTCTGTTGGTTTACTCTTTCCATTCCCATTCCATTTTTTTAATTTCTTGTTTCTGTTGGTTTACTCCTTCCATTCCCATTTCCATTCCATTTTTTTATATTCTTGTTTCTGTTGGTTTACTCCTTCCATTCCCATTCCCATTCCATTTTTTTTAATTTCTTGTTTCTGTTGGTTTACTCCTTCCATTCCCATTCCCATTCCATTTTTTTTAATTTCTTGTTTCTGTTGGTTTACTCTTTCCATTCCCATTCCCATTCCATTTTTTTAATTTCTTGTTTCTGTTGGTTTACTCCTTCCATTCCCATTTCCATTCCATTTTTTTATATTCTTGTTTCTGTTGGTTTACTCCTTCCATTCCCATTCCCATTCCATTTTTTTTAATTTCTTGTTTCTGTTGGTTTACTCCTTCCATTCCCATTCCCATTCCATTTTTTTTAATTTCTTGTTTCTGTTGGTTTACTCTTTCCATTCCCATTCCCATTCCATTTTTTTTAATTTCTTGTTTCTGTTGGTTTACTCTTTCCATTCCCATTCCCATTCCATTTTTTTAATTTCTTGTTTCTGTTGGTTTACTCTTTCCATTCCCATTCCCATTCCATTTTTTTAATTTCTTGTTTCTGTTGGTTTACTCTTTCCATTCCCATTCCCATTCCATTTTTTATATTCTTGTTTCTGTTGGTTTACTCTTTCCATTCCCATTCCCATTCCATTTTTTTTAATTTCTTGTTTCTGTTGGTTTACTCCTTCCATTCCCATTTCCATTCCATTTTTTTATATTCTTGTTTCTGTTGGTTTACTCCTTCCATTCCCATTCCCATTCCATTTTTTTTTAATTTCTTGTATCTGTTGGTTTACTCCTTCCATTCCCATTCCCATTCCATTTTTTATATTCTTGTTTCTGTTGGTTTACTCTTTCCATTCCCATTCCCATTCCATTTTTTTTAATTTCTTGTTTCTGTTGGTTTACTCTTTCCATTCCCATTCCCATTCCATTTTTTATATTCTTGTTTCTGTTGGTTTACTCTTTCCATTCCCATTCCCATTCCATTTTTTTAAATTTCTTGTTTCTGTTGGTTTACTCCTTCCATTCCCATTTCCATTCCATTTTTTATATTCTTGTTTCTGTTGGTTTACTCCTTCCATTCCCATTTCCATTCCATTTTTTTATATTCTTGTTTCTGTTGGTTTACTCCTTCCATTCCCATTCCCATTCCATTTTTTTTAATTTCTTGTTTCTGTTGGTTTACTCTTTCCATTCCCATTCCCATTCCATTTTTTTTTAATTTCTTGTTTCTGTTGGTTTACTCCTTCCATTCCCATTTCCATTCCATTTTTTTATATTCTTTTTTCTGTTGGTTTACTCTTTCCATTCCCATTCCCATTCCATTTTTTTATATTCTTGTTTATGTTGGTTTACTCTTTCCATTCCCATTCCCATTCCATTTTTTTTAATTTCTTGTTTCTGTTGGTTTACTCCTTCCATTCCCATTTCCATTCCATTCCATTTTTTTATATTCTTGTTTCTGTTGGTGTACTCTTTCCATTCCCATTCCCATTCCATTTTTTATATTTTTTTTTCTGTTGGTTTACTCTTTCCATTCCCATTCCCATTCCATTTTTTTTAATTTCTTGTTTCTGTTGGTTTACTCCTTCCATTCCCATTTCCATTCCATTTTTTTATATTCTTGTTTCTGTTGGTTTACTCTTTCCATTCCCATTCCCATTCCATTTTTTTATATTGTTTCTGTTGGTTTACTCTTTCCATTCCCATTCCCATTCCATTTTTTTATATTCTTGTTTCTGTTGGTTTACTCCTTCATTCCCATTTCCATTCCATTTTTTTATATTCTTGTTTCTGTTGGTTTATTCCTTCCATTCCCATTTCCATTCCATTTTTTTATATTCTTGTTTCTGTTGGTTTACTCTTTCCATTCCCATTCCCATTCCATTTTTTTTAATTTCTTGTTTCTGTTGGTTTACTCCTTCCATTCCCATTTCCATTCCATTTTTTTATATTCTTGTTTCTGTTGGTTTACTCTTTCCATTCCCATTCCCATTCCATTTTTTTATATTCTTGTTTCTGTTGGTTTACTCCTTCCATTCCCATTTCCATTCCATTTTTTTATATTCTTGTTTCTGTTAGTTTACTCTTTCCATTCCCATTCCCATTCCATTTTTTTTAATTTCTTGTTTCTGTTGGTTTACTCCTTCCATTCCCATTTCCATTCCATTCCATTTTTTTATATTCTTGTTTCTGTTGGTTTACTCTTTCCATTCCCATTCCCATTCCATTTTTTATATTCTTGTTTCTGTTGGTTTACTCTTTCCATTCCCATTCCCATTCCATTTTTTTTAAATTTCTTGTTTCTGTTGGTTTACTCCTTCCATTCCCATTTCCATTCCATTTTTTTATATTCTTGTTTCTGTTGGTTTACTCCCATTCCCATTCCCATTCCATTTTTTTTAATTTCTTGTTTCTGTTGGTTTACTCTTTCCATTCCCATTCCCATTCCATTTTTTTAATTTCTTGTTTCTGTTGGTTTATTCCTTCCATTCCCATTTCCATTCCATTTTTTTATATTCTTGTTTCTGTTGGTTTACTCCTTCCATTCCCATTCCCATTCCATTTTTTTATATTCTTGTTTCTGTTGGTTTACTCCTTCCATTCCCATTTCCATTCCATTTTTTTATATTCTTGTTTCTGTTGGTTTACTCCTTCCATTCCCATTCCCATTCCATTTTTTTTAATTTCTTGTTTCTGTTGGTTTACTCTTTCCATTCCCATTCCCATTCCATTTTTTTTAATTTCTTGTATCTGTTGGTTTACTCTTTCCATTCCCATTCCCATTCCATTTTTTTATATTCTTGTTTCTGTTGGTTTACTCTTTCCATTCCCATTCCCATTCCATTTTTTAAATTTCTTGTTTCTGTTGGTTTACTCTTTCCATTCCCATTCCCATTCCATTTTTTTTAATTTCTTGTTTCTGTTGGTTTACTCTTTCCATTCCCATTCCCATTCCATTTTTTTTAATTTCTTGTTTCTGTTGGTTTACTCTTTCCATTCCCATTTCCATTCCATTTTTTTTAATTTCTTGTTTCTGTTGGTTTACTCTTTCCATTCCCATTCCCATTCCATTTTTTTTAATTTCTTGTTTCTGTTGGTTTACTCTTTCCATTCCCATTCCCATTCCATTTTTTTATATTCTTGTTTCTGTTGGTTTACTCTTTCCATTCCCATTCCCATTCCATTTTTTTTAATTTCTTGTTTCTGTTGGTTTACTCTTTCCATTCCCATTCCCAATCCATTTTTTATATTCTTGTTTCTGTTGGTTTACTCTTTCCATTCCCATTCCCATTCCATTTTTTTAAATTTCTTGTTTCTGTTGGTTTACTCTTTCCATTCCCATTCCCATTCCATTTTTTTTAATTTCTTGTTTCTGTTGGTTTACTCTTTCCATTCCCATTTCCATTCCATTTTTTTATATTCTTGTTTCTGTTGGTTTACTCTTTCCATTCCCATTCCCATTCCATTTTTTAAATTTCTTGTTTCTGTTGGTTTACTCTTTCCATTCCCATTCCCATTCCATTTTTTTAAATTTCTTGTTTCTGTTGGTTTACTCTTTCCATTCCCATTCCCATTCCATTTTTTTTAATTTCTTGTTTCTGTTGGTTTACTCTTTCCATTCCCATTCCCATTCCATTTTTTTAAATTTCTTGTTTCTGTTGGTTTACTCTTTCCATTCCCATTCCCATTCCATTTTTTTAATTTCTTGTTTCTGTTGGTTTACTCTTTCCATTCCCATTCCCAATCCATTTTTTATATTCTTGTTTCTGTTGGTTTACTCTTTCCATTCCCATTCCCATTCCATTTTTTTAAATTTCTTGTTTCTGTTGGTTTACTCTTTCCATTCCCATTCCCATTCCATTTTTTTATATTCTTGTTTCTGTTGGTTTACTCTTTCCATTCCCATTCCATTTTTTTATATTCTTGTTTCTGTTGGTTTACTCTTTCCATTCCCATTCCCATTCCATTTTTTAAATTTCTTGTTTCTGTTGGTTTACTCTTTCCATTCCCATTCCCATTCCATTTTTTTAAATTTCTTGTTTCTGTTGGTTTACTCTTTCCATTCCCATTCCCATTCCATTTTTTTTAATTTCTTGTTTCTGTTGGTTTACTCTTTCCATTCCCATTCCCATTCCATTTTTTTAAATTTCTTGTTTCTGTTGGTTTACTCTTTCCATTCCCATTCCCAATCCATTTTTTATATTCTTGTTTCTGTTGGTTTACTCTTTCCATTCCCATTCCCATTCCATTTTTTTAAATTTCTTGTTTCTGTTGGTTTACTCTTTCCATTCCCATTCCCATTCCATTTTTTTTTAATTTCTTGTTTCTGTTGGTTTACTCTTTCCATTCCCATTCCCATTCCATTTTTTTAATTTCTTGTTTCTGTTGGTTTACTCTTTCCATTCCCATTCCCATTCCATTTTTTTTAATTTCTTGTTTCTGTTGGTTTACTCTTTCCATTCCCATTTCCATTCCATTTTTTATATTCTTGTTTCTGTTGGTTTACTCTTTCCATTCCCATTCCCATTCCATTTTTTTATATTCTTGTTTCTGTTGGTTTACTCTTTCCATTCCCATTCCCATTCCATTTTTTATATTCTTGTTTCTGTTGGTTTACTCTTTCCATTCCCATTCCCATTCCATTTTTTTTAATTTCTTGTTTCTGTTGGTTTACTCTTTCCATTCCCATTCCCATTCCATTTTTTTAATTTCTTGTTTCTGTTGGTTTACTCTTTCCATTCCCATTCCCATTCCATTTTTTTATATTCTTGTTTCTGTTGGTTTACTCTTTCCATTCCCATTCCCATTCCATTTTTTTAATTTCTTGTTTCTGTTGGTTTACTCTTTCCATTCCCATTCCCATTCCATTTTTTTAAATTTTTTGTTTCTGTTGGTTTACTCTTTCCATTCCCATTCCCATTCCATTTTTTTTAATTTCTTGTTTCTGTTGGTTTACTCTTTCCATTCCCATTCCCATTCCATTTTTTTAAATTTCTTGTTTCTGTTGGTTTACTCTTTCCATTCCCATTCCCAATCCATTTTTTATATTCTTGTTTCTGTTGGTTTACTCTTTCCATTCCCATTCCCATTCCATTTTTTTAAATTTCTTGTTTCTGTTGGTTTACTCTTTCCATTCCCATTCCCATTCCATTTTTTTTAATTTCTTGTTTCTGTTGGTTTACTCTTTCCATTCCCATTCCCATTCCATTTTTTTAAATTTCTTGTTTCTGTTGGTTTACTCTTTCCATTCCCATTCCCATTCCATTTTTTTTAATTTCTTGTTTCTGTTGGTTTACTCTTTCCATTCCCATTTCCATTCCATTTTTTATATTCTTGTTTCTGTTGGTTTACTCTTTCCATTCCCATTCCCATTCCATTTTTTTATATTCTTGTTTCTGTTGGTTTACTCTTTCCATTCCCATTCCCATTCCATTTTTTATATTCTTGTTTCTGTTGGTTTACTCTTTCCATTCCCATTCCCATTCCATTTTTTTTAATTTCTTGTTTCTGTTGGTTTACTCTTTCCATTCCCATTCCCATTCCATTTTTTTAATTTCTTGTTTCTGTTGGTTAATCTTTCCATTCCCATTCCCATTCCATTTTTTTTTAATTTCTTGTTTCTGTTGGTTTACTCCTTCCATTCCCATTTCCATTCCATTTTTTTATATTCTTGTTTCTGTTGGTTTACTCTTTCCATTCCCATTCCCATTCCATTTTTTTTTAATTTCTTGTTTCTGTTGGTTTACTCCTTCCATTCCCATTTCCATTCCATTTTTTTATATTCTTGTTTCTGTTGGTTTACTCCCATTCCCATTCCCATTCCATTTTTTTTTAATTCTTGTTTCTGTTGGTTTACTCCTTCCATTCCCATTCCCATTCCATTTTTTTTAATTTCTTGTTTCTGTTGGTGTACTCTTTCCATTCCCATTCCCATTCCATTTTTTTAATTTCTTGTTTCTGTTGGTTTACTCTTTCCATTCCCATTCCCATTCCATTTTTTTCAATTTCTTGTTTCTGTTGGTTTACTCCTTCCATTCCCATTTCCATTCCATTTTTTTATATTCTTGTTTCTGTTGGTTTACTCCCATTCCCATTCCCATTCCATTTTTTTTGAATTCTTGTTTCTGTTGGTTTACTCTTTCCATTCCCATTCCCATTCCATTTTTTTTAATTTCTTGTTTCTGTTGGTTTATTCCTTCCATTCCCATTTCCATTCCATTTTTTTATATTCTTGTTTCTGTTGGTTTACTCTTTCCATTCCCATTCCCATTCCATTTTTTTATATTCTTGTTTCTGTTGGTTTACTCTTTCCATTCCCATTCCCATTCCATTTTTTTATATTCTTGTTTCTGTTGGTTTACTCTTTCCATTCCCATTCCCATTCCATTTTTTAAATTTCTTGTTTCTGTTGGTTTACTCTTTCCATTCCCATTCCCATTCCATTTTTTTTAATTTCTTGTTTCTGTTGGTTTACTCTTTCCATTCCCATTCCCATTCCATTTTTTTAAATTTCTTGTTTCTGTTGGTTTACTCTTTCCATTCCCATTCCCATTCCATTTTTTTTAATTTCTTGTTTCTGTTGGTTTACTCTTTCCATTCCCATTCCCATTCCATTTTTTTTAATTTCTTGTTTCTGTTGGTTTACTCTTTCCATTCCGATTCCCATTCCATTTTTTTTAATTTCTTGTTTCTGTTGGTTTACTCTTTCCATTCCCATTCCCATTCCATTTTTTTTAATTTCTTGTTTCTGTTGGTTTACTCCTTCCATTCCCATTTCCATTCCATTCCATTTTTTTATATTCTTGTTTCTGTTGGTTTACTCTTTCCATTCCCATTCCCATTCCATTTTTTATATTCTTGTTTCTGTTGGTTTACTCTTTCCATTCCCATTCCCATTCCATTTTTTTTAATTTCTTGTTTCTGTTGGTTTACTCCTTCCATTCCCATTTCCATTCCATTCCATTTTTTTTAAATTCCTGTTTCTGTGGGTTTACTCTTTCCATTCCCATTTCCATTCCATTCCATTTTTTTTTAAATTCCTGTTTCTGTGGGTTTATCTCTTTATTATGGATTATGTTTATATGATGGTTTCCATTTTCTGTTTTTATTTTCCCTTTTTTTCTTGTCTTTAAGTAATGTAAAGCAATATTTGAAAATTGGATGAAGTGGAATCATTAACCTCCAAAGGTAGTAGGTTGGCTAGGGCACCAGCCACCCGTTGAGATACTACCACTTGAGAGTTATGGCATCTTTTGACTGGTCAGACAGTACTACATTAAATCTTTCTCTCTGGTTACGGTTCGTTTTCCATTTGCTTACACATACACCGAATGTTCTGGCTTATTCTTTACATATTCTCCTCTGTGCTCATACACCTGACAACACTGAGATTACCAAACAATTCTTCTTTACCCAAGGGGTTACTGCACAGTGTAATTGTTCAGTGGCCACTTTCCTCTTGGTAAGGGTAGGAGAGACTCTTTAGTTATGGTAAGCAGCTCCTCTAGGAGCTAGTTCTCTAGACTTGGGTAGTGCCATAGCCTCTGTACCATGGTCTTCCACTGTCTTGGGTTGGAATTATCTTGCTTGAGGGTACACTCGAGCATACTATTCTATCTAATTTCTCTTCCTCTTGTTTTGTTAAAGTTTATATAGTTTATATAGGAGATATTTGTTTAAATGATGTTACTCTTCTTAGAATATTTTATTTTTCACTTTTTCATTTCCTTGCTGGGCTATTTTCCCTGTTGGATTCCCTGGGCTTATAGCATCCTGCTTTTCCAACTAGGGTTGTAGCTTAGCAAGTAATAATAATAATAATAATAATAATAATAATAATAATAATAATAATAATAATAATAATAATGATAATAATAATAACCGTAATTTTAGTACTATTCTAAGAAAATATTATTATTAAAAGATAGATAACTAGATAAATGAATAAGCAAGGATATTTTCTATTGTAAATTAGTATAATGTATTGCTTACACATTGTAAACAACATTCTTAAAAATGAGTGTTGCCTACCCCATCGGCCTACGCAGGACATACCAGCAAACCCCTCTTATTAACAAAACACGAACCACAACACATAGCAAAACTTCCATTCGGAAATGTTATTGTCAACTTTTCACATTGATGAACATCTACCAATAGTAAATGAAATGGGTTTATGGAAAAAAATGGAAGGGAAAAAACAGGAAAATAAATTCTACATCCCTTCAACAGCGAGCGAACGGCCGGCAGTCGTCGGCTGTGCAGTTTCATTTCCAGGCTTTATTACAAAATTGACGGCGTCCCTCCCGATCCGGGAAATGGAACTTGAAATAATCCCAGGCGAAACTTGCCACAAGCAATTCGTCATTTCTTTCTGCTCCATTCTATTAAGCGCTGCCCAACCCGTTGTTATTTTAGCATAATCCTTTATTTTTTTTTTTTTTTTTTTTTGTGCTGATGAGATTATTGTGAAGCTTCATTTCGTGTTCATACGGTGGGGTTGAGCTTCGAAGCTTCGGAATGTCTATGGCATTTTATTTGTGATGCTTCATTTCATGTTCATAAGGTGGGGTACAGCTTCGAAGCTTTATAATAATGTTTAAGACAGTTTATTTGTGATGTTTCATTCCATGTTCGTATTGTGGGGTATACTTTTGAAGCTACATAATAATGTTTATGGCATTTTATTCGTGATGTTTAATTTCATGTTAGTAATGTGGGGTATAGCTTTAAAGCTTCATAATAATGTTTATGACATTTTATTCGTGATGTTTCATTTCATGTTCGTAAGGTGGGGTATAGCTTTGAAGCTTCATAATAATGTTTATGGCTTTTTATTCGTGATGTTTCAATTCATGTTCGTAAGGTGGGGTATAGCTTTGAAGCTTCATAATAATGTTTATGGCTTTTTATTCGTGATGTTTCAATTCATGTTCGTAAGGTGGGGTATAGCTTTGAAGCTTCATAATAATGTTTATGGCTTTTTATTCGTGATGTTTCAATTCATGTTCGTAAGGTGGGGTATAGCTTTGAAGCTTCATAATAATGTTTATGGCTTTTTATTCGTGATGTTTCAATTCATGTTCGTAAGGTGGGGTATAGCTTTGAAGCTTTATAATAATGTTTATGGCATTTATTCGTGATGTTTAATTTCATGTTCGTAATGTGGGGTATAGCTTTGAAGCTTCATAATAACGTTTATGGCATTTATTCGTGATGTTTAATTTCATGTTCGTAAGGTGGGGTATAGCTTTGAAGCTTCATAATAATGTTTATGGCATTTTATTCGTGATGTTTCATTTCTTGTACGTAATGTGGGGTATAGCTTTGAAGCTTCATAATAATGTTTATGGCATTTTATTCGATCTGGTCATGGATGTAGTAACACAAGGTATTAGAGATCAGTCTCCATGGTATATGCTTTTTGCTGATGATGTTATATTATGTAGCTCTAGGCGAGAGGTAGTAGAAGAGAAACTGGAGGAATGGAGAAGAGAAATGGAAAATAGGGGACTGAAGATCAGCAGGAAAAAGACAGAGTATCTGAGATTGAAAATGGTGAGAATGGGGAATTTACGAGGAGAGAGATTGAAAAGAGTTGAAAATTTCAGGTATTTAGGATCAACAGTTGCAGAGGATGGTGATCTGGGGGCAGAAATAAACCACAGAATGCAAGCAGGATGGAAGAATTGGAAAAAAAGTGCGTGGAGTACTATGGGACAAGAAAATTGGGGTTAAGTTGAAAGGTAAAGTACACAGGACAGTTGTGAGACCGGCAATGATGTATGGAGCGGAGACGTGGGCAATAAAGAAGACAGAAGAGAAGAAGATGGGTGTGGCAGAGATGAGAATGTTGATATGGATGTGTGGGGTGACAAGAAGAGATAAGATATGGAATGAGGTAATTAGGGGTACCACAGGAGTTAGAAAACTATCAGATAAGATCCATGAAAGTAGACTGAGTTGGTACTCATGAGAAGAGATGAACAGTATATTGGGAGGAGAGTAATGGAAATGAAGGTACAGAGAACGAGAAAGAGAGGGAGACCAAAGCGAAGGTGGGTGGACTGTATCAAGGATGACCTTCGATCAAAGGGATTAACCGGTGATGACGTGTGGGACAGAGGTAGATGGAGAAAGCTGACCAGAAACATCGACCCCACATAGAAGTGGGTAAAGATATAGACAAAGAAGAAAGAAGTTTATGGCATTTTATTTGTGATGCTTCATTTCATGTTCGTGAGTTGGGCTATAGCTTCAAAGCTACATAATGTTTATGGATTTTATTCGTGATGCTTCATTTCATGTTCGTAAGGTGGGGTATAGCTTCAAAGCTACATAATGTTTATGACATTTAGCTACATAATGTTTATGACATTGTATTCGTGATGCTGCATTTCATGTTCGTAAGGTGGGGTATAGCTTCAAAGCAACATAATGTTTATGACATTTTATTCGTGATGCTGCATTTCATGTACGTAAGGTGGGGTATAGCTTCGAAGCAACATAATGTTTATGACATTTTATTCGTGATGCTTCATTTCTTGTTCGTAAGGTGGTGGTATAGCTTCGAAGCAACATAATGTTTATGACATTTTATTCGTGATGCTTCATTTCATGTTCGTAAGGTGGGGGTATAGCTTCGAAGCAACATAATGTTTATGACATTTTATTGGTGATGCTTCATTTCATGTTCGTAAGGTGGGGGTATAGCTTCGAAGCAACATAATGTTTATGACATTTTATTGGTGATGCTTCATTTCATGTTCGTAAGGTGGGGGTATAGCTTCGAAGCAGCATAATGTTTATGACATTTTATTGGTGATGCTGCATTTCATGTTCGTAAGGTGGGGTATAGCTTCGAAGCTGCATAATGTTTATGACATTTTATTGGTGATGCTGCATTTCATGTTCGTAAGGTGGGGTATAGCTTCGAAGCAACATAATGTTTATGACATTTCATTCGCGATGCTGCATTTCATGTTCGTAAGATGGGGTATAGCTTCGAAGCAACATAATGTTTATGACATTTCATTCGCGATGCTGCATTTCATGTTCGTAAGGTGGGGTATAGCTTCGAAGCAACATAATGTTCATGACATTTCATTCGTGATGCTGCATTTCATGTTCGTAAGGTGGGGTATAGCTTCGAAGTATTAGATTAATATTTAGGGTAATTTTCGTAAGCTTAGGTTTCTTAATCTACTGGATTTTTCAGTATTATTAGTATTATTATCTTATTTATGGCTCTTTATTGCGATAACCAATTAATTGCTATCACTCCTTCACTTCCATCTATTTAGAGTATTAAATACACCAAATCTTATCAGTGGTTTAGTATTTTATTGTCATGATAATCTGTTGATAGTGTAGCCCACAATACATACTTGAATTACATATATTACATATATAAGAGATGCATACACTGGCATGATTAATTATGTTCTCTTTACAAGAATTACAACCATAATACGAATGTTTCTGCCGGTGTATGTAATGTAAAAAGATTATGCCCATGTAAATGTGCCTGTGACTTGGAGAGAGAGAGAGAGAGAGAGAGAGAGAGAGAGAGAGAGAGAGAGAGAGAGAGAGAGAGAGAGAGAGAGAGAGAGA
>NC_090762.1:35502544-35510044 GCF_036898095.1 Palaemon carinicauda | reverse complement strand
GAAATTTGCCTTTTTCTTGGATGAAATGAAACTTACATTTTTTGTGTATGAAATGAAGCTTACCTTTTACATGGATGAAATGAAAGTTACCTTTTTCCTGGATGAAATGGAGCTTACCTTTTACCTGGATGAAATGAAATTTGCCTTTTCTTGGATGAAATGAAGCTTACCTTTTTCCTGGATGAAATGAGGCTTACATTTTTTTCTAGATGAAATGAAGCTTACCTTTTATTGGATGAAATGAATCCTAACCTTTTCCTAAATTAAATGAAGCTTACCTTTTTCCTGGATGAAATGAAGCTTATCTTTTTCGTGGTTAAAATGAAGTTTACCTTTTCCCTTGGTGAAATGAAATTTACCCCTTTTCCTGAGTGAAATGAAGTTTACCTTTTCCTAAGTGAAATGAAGATTACCTTTTTCCTGGATGAAATGAAGCTTACCTTTTCCCTGGATGAAATGAAGCTTACCTTTTTCCTGGGTGAAAGGAATCTTACCTTTCCCCAGGTGAAATGAATCTTACCCGTTTCATGGGGAAATGAACTTACTTTTTTTTTTTCCTGGATGAAATGAAGCTTATCTCTTCCTTGGTAAAATGCAGTTACCCTTTTCCTGGGTAAAATGAAGATTACCTTTTTCCTGGATGAAAGGAATCTTGCCCTTTTACTGGATGAAATGAAGTTTACCTCTTTCCTGGGTGGAATTAAGCTTAATTTTTTTTATTGGTAAAAGGAAGATTAACCTACCTTTCTCCCGGGTGAAAGTAATCCTAACTTTCCCCGTGGTGAAATGAAGTTTACCTCTTTCCTTAGTAAAATGAAGCTTACCTTTTCCTGGATGAAATGAACCTTACCCTTGTCCAGGATGAAATGAAGCATATCTTTTCCTGGATGAAATGAAGCTTACCTTTTACCCGGATGAAATGAAGCTTACCCTTTTTCCTGGATGAAATGAGACTTACCTTTTTCTTTAGTGAAATGAAACTTACCTTTTTCCTGGATGAAAGGAAGCTTACCAGTTTCAAATGAAACATACCTTTTTCTTTAATGAGATAAAGCTTAGCTTTTTCCTGGATGAAATGAAACTTACTTTTCTCCTGGATGAAATGAAACTTAGCTTTTTCTTTAACGAAATGAAGCTTAACTTTTTCCTGGATGAAAGGAAGCTTACCTTTTACCTGGATGAAATAAAGCTTACCTTTTTCCTGGATGCAATGAAACGCCTTTTACCTGGATGAAATAAAGCTTACCTTTTTCCTGGATCACATGAAACGCCTTTTACCTGGATGAAATGAAACTTTCCTATTTCTGGGAGTTCCAAAAGAATGGCAAATTATATTGTCTATCACAGCCGTAATCATGATCATAAGTGTAATTTCGATGTTATTGTAATTAAGCCTTTTTTACCTGGGGTTGGTGGTGGGGCCGGCTGAAGATAGAAAACATAAAAAACTGATAATAAATAATAAATAATTAGGTTTATGGTGGCCGATGTGGTAACGTCCTTGACCGGTGATCGCCAAAATAGGATTTGAGTACCGCTCAAACTCCTTAGTTCCTTTGATCGCGGCAACCTCACCATCCTTGTGAGCTGAGTACATGGGGTTTTGGGAGAGTATAGGTCTATCTGCAGCCATTGCCTGGCCCTCCCTACCCCTAGCTTGAGTGGAGTAGTGGATTGGACGTTGATCATATGTATATGGTCAACATCTAGGTCTTTGTCCTGCTTGCTTGGGCAATGTCCCCGTCCCTTGCCTCTGCCATTCACGAGCGGCCTTTAAACCTTCAACGAAGACAAGATGACATTGCGACAGAAGTAAATAAGTAATCAATGAAGAGATTACAACGGTGAGTAGATAGATAAAAAGATTAATGAATATGTAGATAAATTCTTAAGGAATGTTGACCACAGAACAGGAAATGACGTGGATTAAAATTTCATTAATTTGGGGCTCGTTAAACTGACATGTCCTCCGAATAAGCAACTGTGCATTCAGGGCTGTGGAAGCCTATTGGAATCGTCACTGTCTAGCGATATGCCGAACTAGGGTTCGAGCCTCGCTCAAGCTCAATAGTCAATCATAGTGCCTGGAATCTCACCATTCATGTGAACTAAGGCTGATGGGTTTGGGGAGCCTATAGGTGGAAGTCATGCAGCCATTGCCTGGCCCTCCCCGGTCTTAGCTTTGGGCTTGATCATATGTATACAAGGTCAGTCACTAGGGCATGGTCCTGCTAGTGCATTGCCACTGTCCTTTGCCTCCACCATTCATGAGCGGCCTTTAAACCTTTAAACCTCTGTCTTCATAAACGTTCAACATCCATTTGAATGCAAAACCTCCAACACGAGAAGAATTCTGTCTGGATTTTTCGTTCTCCCATTCACCTTTGATGAAAAGCAATGATATGCTTTCAAACAGAGTCAGTCTTTTGACGTAAAAATAATTGAAATAAAACAGATATATATAAAAAAGGGGGTTAAAAAGTGAGTGCGCTTTCCCCTTTCACACTGAACGTAAATATCATGACGATTTTTTTTTCCGCGTTTTTAAGGAAATCTGCTGTCGGTTATTCAAGAAAAACGGGGAAAAATAAAAGCACGTGTAATCTTGAATTAATATACGGACGTGTCACTGCATGCAATCTTCTCTATATACATATATATATAGTGCAAGCACTTTATTTGTTTCCACAACTGCGCACTTACTTGAATTATTGTATCTCGCCAATTACTGGAAATTGCTGTATTAAAATGTTTTATTTTTCCTTTTTTTTCCTTTCCTCACTGGGCTTTTTTCCATGTTGGGGTCCCTGGGCTTATAACATCCTGCTTTTCCAACTAGGGCTGTAGCTTATCTGGTAATAATAATAATAATAATAATAATAATAATAATAATAATAATAATGATAATATTATTATTATTATTATTATTATCACAAGCTAAGCTCCAATTCTAGTTGAAAAAGCAAGGTGTTATATGCCCAAAGGTTCCAACAGGGAAAAATAGCCCATTGAGGAAGGGAAACAAGGGAATAAACAAACTTCAAGAGAAGTAATAAACAGTCAAATTAAAATATTTAAAGAACAGTAACAACATTAAATTAGATTGTTCATATACAAACTATAAAAACTTAAAAAAAAGAGGAAGACAAATAAGATAGAACAGCGTGAGAGAGAGAGAGAGGGAGAGAGAGAGAGAGAGAGAGAGAGAGAGAGAGAGAGAGGAGAGAGAGAGAGAGAGAGAGAGAGAGAGAGAGAGAGAGAATATATATATATATATATATATATATATATATATATATATATATATTATATATATATATATATATATATATATATATATATATATATATATATATATATATACAGTAGAGAGAGAGAGAGAGAGAGAGAGGAGAGAGAGGAGAGAGAGAGAGAGAGAGAGAGAGAGAGAGAATATATATATATGCTATATTAACACGCATCTATTAATCAGTGGCATGCAGTACTAAAACGCCAATAATCTCCCCCCAGACAATTCCAATCCAATATAAATGCTGACCTTTTCTTACGGTCAAGAAAAGCAGAAAAAAAAAAAACACAAAATGTTCCTTTTTATAAGGAACTGCGCCAATCAGTTATTCCAGGTAGGCCTATTGCCAATCACAAGCATGCGCTATTATCATTATCCCTTCAGGTATATTCAAGGCTTCTAAAAGAGTAATAACGCTCGTCCTACCTCCCCCCCCCCTTCTACTCCCCCTGATAACCCCCTTCCCTTCCCCAGTCATAGACAGCTGATTTTCACGATACGATTAGCCTTCGTTCTTATATTCCATACCCCCCTCCTTCCCCTGGCGGGTAATTCATATTATCTTTTCTTACCCTCCCATTCCTCTACTCCTTCCTTAATCTCTCTCTCTCTCTCTCTCTCTCCCCTTCCATTAATCTCTCTCTCTCTCTCTCTCTCTCTCTCTCTCCTCCTCTCTCTCTCCTCTCTCTCTCTCTCTCCTCGAAGACTATGAAAATAAACTTGCCAATTTAACTGATTAGGGAGGTTGTCCAATTCTGGTATTCGATCGACTCATTATTTGACTAAAACTGCTTAGAAAAACAATCATAATGCATCAAAAGTACTCTTATTCTTAGAAGTGTCATTTCAGGGAAGTAGAATACCAGCTTGTTATTGTAGTCCAATTAGTTTTTTTTTTTTTTTTTTTTGGGTTAAAGGTAGGGTTTCAAAAAAAAAAAAATTTTTGTTTAAGGTTTAAAGGTTAATCATAAATGCCAGAGGCATGGGACAGCGACAGTGCATAGATGCTGACCATATATCCGTATGATCAACACCCAACCCCTTCTCTACCCAAGCTGGGACCAGGGAGGGCCAGGCAATGGAAGATGATAACTCAGCAGGTATAGCTATAGGCTCCCCCAAACCCCCCATCCTTATATCACAATGATGATGTTGCAGACACTACAAGAAACTATCTAGCTTGAGCTTGACTCGAACCCCAGTCCAGCAGGCAGAAACGTTTTCAATAGGCTTTCTTATTTGTTATGTGGAGCCTTGTTTGCAATTGAGGCCCTTCCCACAGCAATATCTGGGAAAGTGTAACTTTTCTTTGCCATCAGATACTTCATTGCCTCCGCCATCGAAATTCGAAGGAGGTTATGTTTTCGCCATTGTTTGTTCTTTTGTTTGTTTGTTTCTGAACAATTTCCCGGGCACAATTTTACTCATAGATTAGAGAAACTTTCTGGGATTAATTGTTATGTTGAGACGTGACAGTGATTCAATTTTGAATGTCCTAGGTCAAAGGTCAAGGTCGAGCAATAGATCGACCAAATTTATTACCCAATTACCATTTGTTTACACAGGAACAAACGCGTACAAATTTTATACATAAAGATTCTTTACGTATACAGTAAAATCATTCCCATTATAATCTTTCCTGTAATTAATTAGAATTTATAGAAATTTTTAATAGGATCTACCAACGTTTCCCCGAAATTCCTACTACCAAAAAAACACACACATTGTATAATGTAGCTGGCCCAAGCCCCTCCAGTTAATGAATGTGATTTGTTTGTCAAATAAACTGTCACTGATAATCGATCGATTGATATTAATATTCGCAATGCTTACCGACATACTCTGTTTTTGTTACCAACGTCAGGTAATGAGCTGTGATGGTCATAATTAATCTCTTCCGTGCTTCTGACCATGCAAGCTATCTGGCCTGGCCATATGTAGTAGTGAGAGGTGTTCCATTAACAAAATACTTGGATATATGCATATATATATATATATATATATATATATATATATATATATATATATATATATATATATATATATACACATTTGCAGATACACACAAATATATATTTGTATATATATATATGTATGTATATGGAAATTTATGTATATATATATATATATATATATATATATATATATATATATATATATAAATTGTATATATATGTATATATGTATGTATGTTTATATGTATGTATGTGTATATACATGTATATATGTATATATATAACATATATATATATATGTATTAGTATATATTATATATATACGCACGCACACACACATTACGTATGTCTATAATGGATAGGGCCACCCACACAAGGTTGATTTGCCATGAGTGATCAGACCAAAGTCTCCTACCATCACCAGTCCTCAGGTAACCAACGTGGTGATTAAAATAACCAAAACCTAGGCATAGTCTGGGGAAAATACAGTTTAACCCCCAGGAAATTGTAAAAAAAGGTTTCTCAACTGATTCTGGTAGGTTTTAATGTACTTTTTAACATACTAAAAGTTTACCAAACTATTACCTCCGGAAAAGTGTTTTTTTCAAGATGGCGTCCAAGATGGCCGCCGCAACCTTTGAACGATCATAACTCTATAACTATTAACTCAAATTTGATGATCTTGGTGTCTATTCCTACATTTTTGGGGGCAAAGAAGACATTAAGACAACTAGGGATACCATTGAGCTGTTAAATCATTATGAAATTGGATTCTTGACCTTCAGATGTTCACTATCACCTTATACACAAACACTTACAACGAGCAATAGTTAAAAAAATTTATTCTTGGAGGTATAATGATAGCAAACTAATTATGAGCATCTTCTATAGGGTTGTTAACTTACAGCACTCATGTTTATATAATCTAATTATATCAAATCCTAATTACACTTAACAGAGCCTTATATTTCAAGCACTTGGTTACATTATTTAATAACACTTTTATCCACATAGAACAAGTTTCAGAGTTTCAATTTCGAGTGTCATCCTCCTCCTCGGTATCAACCTCTCGAGTGTTGTTTGGATTGTTACAGTTTTCAGTCTGGCATGGGCCACATACAACAGTGCAAGGGAGTCCATAACATCTGCAGCTGCATCGAGATAATCTGCATCCCTCTGAACAGTTACAATGGATAATTTTCAAGAGCTTGTCAGGTGCAGCATTGTTTTGGGTCATAACTGGTACTAACTGATCATTCTCGAGTTTCCATCCGCATTTAATTGGGTTCCTTTCCCTTGCCTTTCCCATCCATACCATAATTTGGAAGTATACACGTTGGCTATAGAAAGTTGTAGCTGATGATGTTGGGGGAAGCCTTTCAGGAGTGACAAATGCTTCAGCAGTTGCCGCTTTCTTGGTGAAAATGGTATGGCGCAGTGATGACAGTGTATCATTAGATTTGCCTCCAAAGCAATCAACCATCAGTTCTTTGCCAAGATCTGATATCTCCTCTTGAGATTTGTTTCAAGGGTGAATGCACTCGTACAGGACTTCATGACAGGATCAAATTTCACTAATTTCCGGAAGACTGACTTTTTTCGAATGCCGAAAATCCGTGAAGTGGAATCACAGCCTGGGTAGATATGTGCAAAGAGTATTTCAGTGCGTACATCATCTCCGAGAGTTTCTTTCAACAGGTTAATGTTATATACTTTATGTTCTCTTGACTGTTTGCTTGCATCAGAACGGAAGTAAAAGGTCTCACTGTCTGTTCTGCTATAATGAAGGAGCAGGATCAATAAATCTGTATCCTCACCAACCAACGTTGTGGTGTAATGATGGGATAGTTCAACAGTTGCCTAAACGATATCAACATCTGCATCACCTGGGGACTGAATGACATGGCACGCCCTTTTAGTTAGTGCTGTTCCGATAGGAGAATTCATGTCTGTCTTATTTTTGTCACGAGATAGAAAGTCCTCCTTTTTGCCTGAAAACTCTGTTTCTGCTGTGAAACTAATTATAGGGTGCAGTTTTTTTTCCTCGTCTCAGATGTGTGCTGTCTTTTATAGAGGGGCCTTCACCATATCCATCGAACACCACTGGTGCTTGTCCATAATTTCTCAGAGTGGAGTCTGCATAAGACTCGGCTATTGTATAATACGAGTCGCCTTTCTTCCATGGTAAACGATGGAGCAATGAGCCTCCATCAAGCACATAACAATCTGTTTTAGGTTTAGAGTTAATCACAGCCT
>NC_090762.1:35465044-35480044 GCF_036898095.1 Palaemon carinicauda | reverse complement strand
ATGAAATATCTGTTTTGATGTTGCTACTGTTTTTTTAATATTTTATTTTGATTTTTCATTATTTCTCATCGTTTATTTATTTCTCTCTTTCCTTTTCTCACTAGGCTATTTTCCCCTGTTGGAGCCCTTGGGCTTATAGCATCTTGCTTTTCTAACTAGGGTTGTAGATTAGCTAGTAATAATAATAATAATAATAATAATAATAATAATAATAATAATAATAATAATAATAATAATAATAATAATAATTTTATGTCTTTCATAGCAACGTGCTATTTCTTAAACAATTGTTGATATATGGCAAAACCAATAGCTATCTGAGCATAGTCCTTTTTTTTTATTGTCGAAATTTGGTTCTCAATGGAACTAGATTTATTCGAAGATATCCAATCCTTAAGTCAGTCTTTTTAATTCAACGATATCGGCGTCAATGACCTTCGATGTCAGTATGCCAGAGAACTTCAAATCATTCATTCATTCTATTTAATTCAGCTGAATCACAACATTGAATGCCACTTTTGTATAACGTTACTATAACTTTCATCTTACGCATAGCCACACACACGAATCAAACAGCGTAATAGCCAAGGATAGATTTTACCTTATGCTTTCCACTTTTCAACCATAACTTAAATGCAACGCGTAATTGCCAAGCATAGATTTTACCCAAGGCATTTTAACCGTATTTTATAACGCAAAAAACTACGCTTTCCAACCGATAAAGCAACGAGTAATTGCCAACGTAGAATTTACCTTAAGCTATCCAACCAGAGTTAACAACGCAAAAAACTACGCTTTCCAACCATAGTTTACAACGCTAAATTCTTTTATGCAAAAGAGTTCGCGCACGGCTGTGTGTGTGTGTGTTTGTGCGTTTACAGTGACAACAGGAATGCCCCCTGCGTAATTGCCAAGCGTAGAATTTACCTAGAGCTTTACAATCGTAGCTCATAACGTAACATTATTTAAACAACAGAGTGTGTGTTCTCGTCTGTGCGTGTCTGTGTGTGTTTACCGTGACAACAGGAATACCCCCTGCCTAATTTCCAAGCGTAGAATCTACCTAAAGCTTTCCAACCTTAACTTATAACGCAAATAATTTTTTACGCAAAAGAGTGCGTGCACGTGTATGTAGTATATGTGTGCGTTTACGTTAACAACAGCCCATGCCCCTGTGATACAGATAAGCCACGAGCCCGTTGTGTGGTTATTCAAATAGCAACTTGAATGACAGACGCCGTCGATCGATGCCTTGTTTACCCTCATGGCACGACAGACATTGCCGGGTCCTCCGGCGGTCAGTGCCATTCTGCAACCACACGTCAGGGGAGCTGTCTAATAGACGGTGTCCGTCGAATTCCTGAGAGTCACGTGGAGGTTTTTTGTTTTGGGAAATTTATGAAATCTTTTGAATGAAAAATCAAAGGTTTTATATATTCTAAGTAATATATTTTTGCAGAATTTATTCTCCATGCCGGATAATGCCTTTAAAACGCCTGAAGCTGCACATCGTAGGATTCACTATTTACCTTTCTATTACGGAGTAAATTCGTTCTTGCTTTCTTTCTTCATTGACTGTTGATTGGCCTCTCAGGCCCCTGTGCTGTTTTGACTCGCCTGAATGAATTCGATATAATTCATTAAGATTTTTTGGATGAATAATTTTTGAAATTCTTTATTTTCTGACCAAAGAGTTTCAATTTTGTTGGTTGGAATTCCTAACTTTTACTTTACGCTAAGGGCGGATTATCTAGTCCTGTACACTTTACTTTAAGGGCGGCTTATCTGGTCCTGTACACTTTACTTTAAGGGCGGATTATCTGGTCCTGTACACTTTACTTTAAGGGCGGATTATCTAGTCCTGTACACTTTACTTTAAGGGCGGCTTATCTGGTCCTGTACACTTTACTTTAAGGGCGGATTATCTAGTCCTGTACACTTTACTTTAAGGGCGGCTTATCTGGTCCTGTACACTTTACTTTAAGGGCGGCTTATCTGGTCCTGTACACTTTACTTTAAGGGCGGATTATCTAGTCCTGTACACTTTACTTTAAGGGCGGCTTAACTGGTCCTGTACACTTTACTTTAAGGGCGGCTTATCTGGTCCTGTACACTTTACTTTAAGGGCGGATTATCTAGTCCTGTACACTTTACTTTAAGGGCGGCTTAACTGGTCCTGTACACTTTACTTTAAGGGCGGCTTATCTGGTCCTGTACACTTTACTTTAAGGGCGGCTTATCTGGTCCTGTACACTTTACTTTAAGGGCGGCTTATCTGGTCCTGTACACTTTACTTTAAGGGCGGCTTATCTGGTCCTGTACACTTTACTTTAAGGGCGGCTTATCTGGTCCTGTACACTTTACTTTAAGGGCGGCTTATCTGGTCCTGTACACTTTACTTTAAGGGCGGCTTATCTGGTCCTGTACACTTTACTTTAAGGGCGGCTTAACTGGTCCTGTACACTTTACCTTAAGGGCGAAGGGCGGCTTATCTGGTCCTGTACACTTTACTTTAAGGGCGGTTTATCTGGTCCTGTACACTTTACCTTAAGGGCGGCTTATCTGGTCCTGTACACTTTACTTTAAGGGCGGCTTATCTGGTCCTGTACACTTTACCTTTAGGGCGGCTTATCTGGTCCTGTACACTTTACTTTAAGGGCGGCTTATCTGGTCCTGTACACTTTACCTTAAGGGCGGCTTATCTGGTCCTGTACACTTTACTTTAAGGGCGGCTTATCTGGTCCTGTACACTTTACTTTAAGGGCGGATTATCTAGTCCTGTACACTTTACTTTAAGGGCGGCTTAACTGGTCCTGTACACTTTACTTTAAGGGCGGCTTATCTGGTCCTGTACACTTTACTTTAAGGGCGGCTTATCTGGTCCTGTACACTTTACTTTAAGGGTGGCTTATCTGGTCCTGTACACTTTACCTTAAGGGCGGCTTATCTAGTCCTGTACACTTTACTTTAAGGGCGGCTTAACTGGTCCTGTACACTTTACTTTAAGGGCGGCTTATCTGGTCCTGTACACTTTACTTTAAGGGCGGCTTATCTGGTCCTGTACACTTTACTTTAAGGGCGGCTTAACTGGTCCTGTACACTTTACCTTAAGGGCGAAGGGCGGCTTATCTGGTCCTGTACACTTTACTTTAAGGGCGGTTTATCTGGTCCTGTACACTTTACCTTAAGGGCGGCTTATCTGGTCCTGTACACTTTACTTTAAGGGCGGCTTATCTGGTCCTGTACACTTTACCTTAAGGGCGGCTTATCTGGTCCTGTACACTTTACTTTAAGGGCGGCTTATCTGGTCCTGTACACTTTACCTTAAGGGCGGCTTATCTGGTCCTGTACACTTTACCTTAAGGGCGGCTTATCTGGTCCTGTACACTTTACTTTAAGGGCGGCTTATCTGGTCCTGTACACTTTACCTTAAGGGCGGCTTATCTGGTCCTGTACACTTTACCTTAAGGGCGGCTTATCTGGTCCTGTACACTTTACCTTAAGGGCGGCTTATCTGGTCCTGTACACTTTACCTTAAGGGCGGCTTATCTGGTCCTGTACACTTTACCTTAAGGGCGGCTTATCTGGTCCTGTACACTTTACCTTAAGGGCGGCTTATCTGGTCCTGTACACTTTACCTTAAGGGCGGCTTATCTGGTCCTGTACACTTTACCTTAAGGGCGGCTTATCTGGTCCTGTACACTTTACCTTAAGGGCGGCTTATCTGGTCCTGTACACTTTACCTTAAGGGCGGCTTATCTGGTCCTGTACACTTTACCTTAAGGGCGGCTTACCTGGTCCTGTACACTTTACTTTAAGGGCGGCTTATCTGGTCCTGTACACTTTACCTTAAGGGCGGCTTATCTGGTCCTGTACACTTTACTTTAAGGGCGGCTTAACTGGTCCTGTACACTTTACCTTAAGGGCGAAGGGCGGCTTATCTGGTCCTGTACACTTTACTTTAAGGGCGGTTTATCTGGTCCTGTACACTTTACCTTAAGGGCGGCTTATCTGGTCCTGTACACTTTACTTTAAGGGCGGCTTATCTGGTCCTGTACACTTTACCTTTAGGGCGGCTTATCTGGTCCTGTACACTTTACTTTAAGGGCGGCTTATCTGGTCCTGTACACTTTACCTTAAGGGCGGCTTATCTGGTCCTGTACACTTTACTTTAAGGGCGGCTTATCTGGTCCTGTACACTTTACCTTAAGGGCGGCTTATCTGGTCCTGTACACTTTACCTTAAGGGCGGCTTATCTGGTCCTGTACACTTTACCTTAAGGGCGGCTTATCTGGTCCTGTACACTTTACCTTAAGGGCGGCTTATCTGGTCCTGTACACTTTACCTTAAGGGCGGCTTATCTGGTCCTGTACACTTTACCTTAAGGGCGGCTTATCTGGTCCTGTACACTTTACCTTAAGGGCGGCTTATCTGGTCCTGTACACTTTACCTTAAGGGCGGCTTACCTGGTCCTGTACACTTTACCTTAAGGGCGGCTTACCTGGTCCTGTACACTTTACCTTAAGGGCGGCTTATCTGGTCCTGTACACTTTACCTTAAGGGCGGCTTATCTGGTCCTGTACACTTTACTTTAAGGGCGGCTTATCTGGTCCTGTACACTTTACTTTAAGGGCGGCTTATCTGGTCCTGTACACTTTACTTTAAGGGCGGCTTATCTGGTCCTGTACACTTTACTTTAAGGGCGGATTATCTGGTCCTGTACACTTTACTTTAAGGGCGGCTTAACTGGTCCTGTACACTTTACTTTAAGGGCGGCTTATCTGGTCCTGTACACTTTACTTTAAGGGCGGCTTATCTGGTCCTGTACACTTTACTTTAAGGGCGGCTTATCTGGTCCTGTACACTTTACTTTAAGGGCGGCTTATCTGGTCCTGTACACTTTACTTTAAGGGCGGCTTATCTGGTCCTGTACACTTTACTTTAAGGGCGGCTTAACTGGTCCTGTACACTTTACCTTAAGGGCGAAGGGCGGCTTATCTGGTCCTGTACACTTTACTTTAAGGGCGGTTTATCTGGTCCTGTACACTTTACCTTAAGGGCGGCTTATCTGGTCCTGTACACTTTACTTTAAGGGCGGCTTATCTGGTCCTGTACACTTTACCTTTAGGGCGGCTTATCTGGTCCTGTACACTTTACTTTAAGGGCGGCTTATCTGGTCCTGTACACTTTACCTTAAGGGCGGCTTATCTGGTCCTGTACACTTTACTTTAAGGGCGGCTTATCTGGTCCTGTACACTTTACTTTAAGGGCGGATTATCTAGTCCTGTACACTTTACTTTAAGGGCGGCTTAACTGGTCCTGTACACTTTACTTTAAGGGCGGCTTATCTGGTCCTGTACACTTTACTTTAAGGGCGGCTTATCTGGTCCTGTACACTTTACTTTAAGGGCGGCTTATCTGGTCCTGTACACTTTACCTTAAGGGCGGCTTATCTAGTCCTGTACACTTTACTTTAAGGGCGGCTTAACTGGTCCTGTACACTTTACTTTAAGGGCGGCTTATCTGGTCCTGTACACTTTACTTTAAGGGCGGCTTATCTGGTCCTGTACACTTTACTTTAAGGGCGGCTTAACTGGTCCTGTACACTTTACCTTAAGGGCGAAGGGCGGCTTATCTGGTCCTGTACACTTTACTTTAAGGGCGGTTTATCTGGTCCTGTACACTTTACCTTAAGGGCGGCTTATCTGGTCCTGTACACTTTACTTTAAGGGCGGCTTATCTGGTCCTGTACACTTTACCTTTAGGGCGGCTTATCTGGTCCTGTACACTTTACTTTAAGGGCGGCTTATCTGGTCCTGTACACTTTACCTTAAGGGCGGCTTATCTGGTCCTGTACACTTTACTTTAAGGGCGGCTTATCTGGTCCTGTACACTTTACCTTAAGGGCGGCTTATCTGGTCCTGTACACTTTACTTTAAGGGCGGCTTATCTGGTCCTGTACACTTTACCTTAAGGGCGGCTTATCTGGTCCTGTACACTTTACCTTAAGGGCGGCTTATCTGGTCCTGTACACTTTACCTTAAGGGCGGCTTATCTGGTCCTGTACACTTTACCTTAAGGGCGGCTTATCTGGTCCTGTACACTTTACCTTAAGGGCGGCTTATCTGGTCCTGTACACTTTACCTTAAGGGCGGCTTATCTGGTCCTGTACACTTTACCTTAAGGGCGGCTTATCTGGTCCTGTACACTTTACCTTAAGGGCGGCTTATCTGGTCCTGTACACTTTACCTTAAGGGCGGCTTACCTGGTCCTGTACACTTTACTTTAAGGGCGGCTTACCTGGTCCTGTACACTTTACTTTAAGGGCGGCTTATCTGGTCCTGTATAGCAGGGGAACTCTACTCTATACAGGACCTCTGCGGTCGTTTTATGATGTTCATTCGGGAGCATTTAATATTTCACAATGCGTATTGTTCGCTTACTGTTTGATCATCACTATCAAAACACTTGCAGAATAAAAAAAGTCTTCAGTTTCCTCTTGAAAGCCTTAATATCTTCAATTATTCGGATGTCTCGTGGGAGCTTATTGTATAGTCTCTGGGCCGCATATTTAAAGGCCCTAGAGCCTACTGTAGACATACTGTATATCTAGGTTCCAATAGTTTGAAACCATCTGTAACTATTCTCGTGTCAACACGATTTGTTGGCTGCACAAAATGTGGCAATTCTCTGGGATATTTTGGACGACCAGTTCTGATAACTTGGTGGGTTATTGTACATATTTTAGATTCAATTCTCGCTTTAACCGGCAGCCAGTTTAAATTATTTCGTATATGGGCCACCCTTTCTTGAGGTGGGAAAACTTTTATCAGTCTTGCTTCTCTGTTCATAATTTTTTGTAATTTCTTAAGTTGTACTTTTGGTAGATTGTAGTAGATGAAGTTAACAGTAGTCAGTTCTGACAATTACACATTTTATCACAAGTTTCTTTACAGAATATTCACCCAGGTACTTTTTTTTATATAAAAGAAATATTTCTTAGATGATAACCTGCTGTTTTTACTGCATTATTTATTTAGGCATTGAGAGATAAGTTGCAGTCAAGAAATACGCCTAGGTCACGAGCTTTACTAGATATCGGCACTCAGGAAGGATAGAGACTTGTCTGATCGCCCACAGCAAACCTTAACATTTCCTGGATGAATAAAATGCCACAGTTGGTTAAAATTTATTTTTTATGTAAATAATACTTTCAAGTGTGTTGGACAAAATTGTATATTTTGTAAAATTAATTAGTTTGACGTTCCTTCAGCGTTTTAGAACAAAATATTCTAGTTTGTTTCATGAAAATATTTCTTTTAGGCGAAAAATTTAAGCGTTTGTTTGTGGGTGGTATTTTGAGGAAATGCTTCAAGTTTTTGGGTAAAATATCTTTTCTATAGACGTAATAAAAAAAATAACGTTTTATGGATTAAATTTCTTATATTTTGGACGGTTAGCTAGAAGATTATTGGACGAAGAGCAGCAGCTTAGTATTCATTGGAGGAAATTAAAGTTGTTTGCTCTGGATGAAAACCGGACGGAAATTCCAGTTGGTTACTTGATCAGCATCATGATGCCCTGTAAGGTAGCGGTGTTGTCAGTGCGCCTCATAAAGTCCTCTGTAGGCATCAATAAATGGTCTTTTGTAGCGCCTACTGCTGTAATAGTCTTACTCCATTTATCGATTTTTAGTATACAGTAACCAAACAGCTTGTGTAGGGAGAATTGGCAGAGGTCTTGGGGGGCTTCAAAAAAGGAACTCGCCGCGCAGTAGGGGTGATACCAGGTGCATCTCCTGAGAGCGAGGTTTGCCAGTAATTCCTGTGTTCAATTGTACCTCCATTTCTTTATTAACTATTGGTTTCCTTCCAGTTCCACCTGGGCGCTGATTGGCCTCATCGGCCCTAACGCTGTAGGCCAAAGGCCTCAGACATGGTCTCATTCATGTCTTGGGTTTGGCCAGTTTTCATAGCCACCTTAGCTACTGTGGATTGGTGATGGTGGGGGAAATTCATCTGATTGTTCACAGCAAACCAACCTAGTATGGGTGTTCCTGACTATTATAGCTTTACTGACCACGGCGATACGCAAACCCTTTCACCACGTTAAGGTGTCCCCACTCAGAAAGGATAGAGACCTTTGCCTAATTGCCCACAGCAATCCAACCTAGTATGGGTGGCCTTGACTAGCACAACTCTGCTGACCACGGCGATAGGCAAACCCTTTCACCACATTAGGGTATTTCCACTCAGAAAGGATAAAAAGAGCTGTTAAATAACTGTTACCTCTCCTTATGGTGGCCGGGTGGTAGCGTCCTTGCCTGGTGATTGCCAGACTGGGGTTCAAGTTCCGCTCAAACTCTTTAGTTCCTTTGATTGCTGCAACCTCACAATCTTTGTGAGCTAACGATGTAAGGTTGGGGGAACTTATAGGTCTACCTGCTAAGTCATCAGCAGCCATTACCTGTCCCCACTTGGTCCTAGCCTGGGTGAGGATGGGGCTTGGGCGCTGATCGTAATATGTTCAGTCTCTAGGGCTGCTTGATAGTACAGTGTCACGTGACTGTCCCTTGTCTCTGCCATTCATGAGCGGCCTTTAAACCTTCAACGAAACAATGAGCTGTTGGATAACGAATGAATTCGCCTGCGGTATTGAAGCGCATATACCGTCTTCCAGTCCGGCGATAAGGGACTTTGCACTGCCTAAAGCAATATTGTTGCTGGTTCTCAATATTGCAAGCGTTTCCACATGTACCTGTTGCATATTGAATAAGAGACTGAGAGCTTCAGGTAACGAGACAATTGTTAATTGATATGGCGAATGTCGTTATGCCCACCAAATGGGGATGCTCTTCCCAAGAGATGGAGTTCTAGGGGAAGATATTTGGGATGGCTTTCATGAATGTGTGTATAGGCTATGAGTATATATGCGTGTATACATAGATACGTGGATATTTATATACAATTATTTATATATGTTCCATGTGTATGTGGTTATATACTGTAAATATATATACAGTATGTATGTTTATATGTAAATGCTAATATATATATATATATATATATATATATATATATATATATATATATATATATATATATATATATATATATATATATATATATACACACGAGTTTATATAAGTTTATATTTACATATGTATATACACATATTACTATAGACCCATATACACGTTTCTGCACACATTTGTGCATAGATAGGTACTGCATAATACTGTATATATATATTTATATATATATACATTATATTTATATGTATATATATATATATATATATATATATATATATATATATATATATATATATATATATATATATATATATGTGTGTGTGTGTGTATGTGTATGCGTGCGTGGGAACACTATCTACCCTCATCAAAAAAAAAACCTTTATAAAGGATAATACCCCCACATTCTGAACCAGTGAACCAACTTCAAAATTACCACATTATAACCTCGCCAAAAATGATTAATCCCAATGTTGGCATCTGGTTTCCAGCCATTATATGCAGCGCGAAAGATCCTCAGAATCAGGGAACTTCTGTCCACGAAGTCTCGAGCTGATGTATCAGGTATCCCATATCTTTTGCCACTTCTCAAAGAAGGAAGAAGAAGAAGAAGAAGGATTGGTGTCTCGGGTGACTCTGGTTCCTCGAGTTCCCTTTGTTTACTTACCTTGTCTTAGAGACTTGGGTGGGATGTCAGGAATATTCCCTTAAGTATTTTGTGTGCATACGAGAAGGTCAAACTGTGTTTGTGTGTGTGTTTGAGTGTAGGATTTGTGTAGGGTTAGTAATTTGTTAGCTTGTGCTGATTTCGTTCCTGTGTATTTAAACAGGGATATGGTCATAATTTATGCGTTCGTGTGCGTTAATTTATACTGTATATATATGTGTGTGTGCCTGTGTATGTATATATATATGTATGTAAATGTATATATGTGTGTATATATATACAGTATATATAATATATATATATATATATATATATATATATATATATATATATATATATATATATATATATGTACATATATAGTGTATGTATAAATATAGATATGTATATGCACTGTATGTACATTGTATAAAGTTTATTCATGTATATGTATATATATAAATGTATATATATATATATATATATATATATATATATATATATATATATATATATATATATATATATATATATATATATATATATATATATATGCTTCCAAACAGAAACCTTTTCCGTCATATACTCATAAACATACGTGCGGTAAATACTACCTTTGAAACTGGAGCCGACGAGTTCATTGCCCGGTGACAGCATGATGATGTTACCCGTCACATTATGTATATTTTTGTTGACGCAGCAAAAAGAAAAAAAAAACTGACGTAGTTTTATCAATAACGACCGATTTTATTTTTTTTTTTATTTTTATCTCTGAGGTTGAAGTCGTTCAATCAAAACATGGCGACTTTTTTAATTCAGGATTTGTCCCTTAAGATAAAAATGATTCGCATATAATTGGTTAAGGTTTTTTTTTTTACTATTTTTTTCTTTTTTATTGATTTTCCTTTCGCTTTTAGATTTGTTTGCTTATTTTTCGTCATCAGTGAACGGCTGCAATCTCTCTCTCTCTCTCTCTCTCTCTCTCTCTCTCTCTCTCTCTCTCTCTCTCTCTCTCTCTGTGCTCAACTGTCAGTGACCCTAACACTTCTCCCACTGAGCAAAGGCTAAAACTTACCTCATAAAACTCATCATAAATTTCTAAGGATTATTTTCACCGCGAGCTGAGCAATTAATCTAATTTAAAGAAAAGAAAAACGCCAAAACACTAACACAGGAAATTAAACTTAAATCTATAACTAATAAATAAAACGTGAAGTAAAAGGAAAACAAATTCTTCAAACCTTTTTTTTTTTCATAATCAAAAAAATATCGACGTCATTTCATTATTAGTTTTGATACGGTTGAATAAAAGATATTGTTTTTTCATAATGGCTCGCATGATGATTTTTTTTTTTCATGTAAGGAATACGTGTATGTGAGATTATACTGAACGCGCTGCTTTCATGAAATATAGAAAAAGCGTATTCTATGCTTTTACTTATTTGCTTTCTATATCTTGTAAGGGAAAGCAAGCATCTGAGGAAGAATTAAATAAACTGTGTAAGAGGAAAAAAAAATGATAATAATTTAATCATCATTCTCACCCCTTCTCCTACGCCTATTAACGCAAAGGGCCTCAAGGCATTAACGCCAAATCAAAATTAATACCAACAGATAAACTATTCATTACAACTTACGCTAAGGGATAAAAAAAATAAAAAAAATTTACACCAAATTTGAACTTTTGAAGATATTCTCCAAATCCAAGGGTAGTGGTATTACCAGTGAAAATATTCGTTTATCTCCAAAGCAGAAGAATATTTAGAAGGATCCATTTATTTAAAGGCCTGAATAAGGAAACGACAATATGACAAAGACATCCCATAATACTATAGCATTCTATCCAAATTTAACCAGCATTCTATCCTATTCTAAGTAGCATTCTATCTAACTTTAACCGGTATTCTATCAAATTTTAACCAGCATCCTATCCAACTTTACCCAGCATTGTATCCAACTTTAGCCAGCATTCTATCCAACATTAGACAGCATTTTATCCAACTTTAACCAGCATTCTATCCAACTTTACCAACTTTATATCCAACTTTAACCAGCATTCTATCCAACTTTACCAACTTTATATCCAACTTTAACCAGCATTCTATCCAACTTTACCAACTTTATATCCAACTTTAACCAGCTTTCTATCCAACATTAAACAGCATTTTATCCAACTTTAACCAGCATTCTATCCAAATTTACAAACTTTATATCCAACTTTAACCAGCATTCTATCCAGCATTAAGCAGCATTTTATTCAAATTTAACCAGCATTCTATCCTATTCTGAGTGGCATTCTATCCAACTTTAACCGGTATTCTATCAAATTTTAACCAGCATCCTATCCAACTTTACCCAGCATTGTATCCAACTTTAATCAGCATTATATCCAACATTAGACAGCATTTTATCCAACTTTAATCTGCATTCTATCCAACTTTACCAACTTTATATCCAACTTTAACCAGCATTCTATCCAACTTAAAACAGCATTCTATCCATCTTTAAACAGCATTTTATCCAACTTTAACCAGCATTCTACCCGACTTTATACAGCATTCTATTTTATTTAACCAGTATTCTACCCACCTTTACCCGCTTTCTTTCCAACTTTAACCAACATGCTATCCAATTTTAATTAGCCTTCTATTCAAATTTGAACAGCATTCTATTCTATTTAACCAGCATTCTATCCAACTTTAACCAGCATTCTATCCACCTTTAAACTGCATTCTATCTTATTTTGACCCGCATTCTATCCAAATTTGACTAGCATTCTATCGAATTTTAACCAGCATTCTATTCAATTTCAACCAGCATTCTATTCAATTTTAACCAGCATTCTATCCAATTTTAACAAGCATTTTATCCAACTTTAACCAGCATTCTATCCAACTTTAAACAACATTCTATCTTATTTTAATCAGCATTCTATCCAATTTTACCAGCTTACTATCCAACTATAACCAGCATTCTATCCCACTTTAACCAACGTTCTATCCAACTTTAACCAGCATTCTATCTAATTTTAACCAGCATTCTATCCAACTTTAACCAGTATTCTATCCAACTTTAACTAGCATTCTATTGAATTTTAACCAGCATTCTTTCCAACTTTAAACAGTATTCGAACCAACTTTAACCAGCATTCTATCCAATTTTATCCAGCATTCTATCGAATTTTAACCAGCATTCTATCTCACTTTAAACAGTATTCTATCCAACTTTAACCAGCATTCTATCCAATTTTAACCAGCGTTCTATCCAACTTTAACCAGCGTTCCATTCAACTTTAAACAGCATTCTATCCAACTTTAACCAGCGTTCTATCCAATTTTAACCAGTATTCTATCGAATTTTAACCAGCATTCTATCCAACTTTAAACAGCATTCTATCCAACTTTAACCAGCATTCTATCGAATTTTAACCAGCATTCTATCGAATTTTAACCAGCATTCTATCCAACTTTAAACCGCATTCTATCCAACTTTAACCAGTATTCTATCCAATTTTAACCAGCATTCTATCCAACTTTAAACCGCATTCTATCCAACTTTAAACCGCATTCTATCCAACTTTAACCAGCATTCTATCCCATTTTAACCAGCATTCTATCCTCTGCTGCTGCGTCGTATCAGGATTGACGCACGCATTCCACGCTGATTGATTACTTGAGGGTCACTGCCGCCGTAATAACGAGAGACCATTGATGGGCCGAGCATTTCAGGCGCGTTCGGTTAGTCAAATTTGTGATACAAGAATGCTGTCAGTTGGTAGAAAATTCGAAAATCGTGTTTTGTTGCTTAATTTCACGTTTTTTCAACTTTATTCGTAGTTTTTTCGTCTTTGCAAATCAGCAGACGGACGTCTCATGCCAAGAGACAGCACGTATATAGACGAACTAAGATTCCAGCCATCATCCTTAAAGCTAGAAATAGAAGGTGACCGAAGCGCCTTTGAGGTAAGCGAACACAATCAAGCAAATTGCGAGCCGGCAAACAGTGGAACGTGTCTACGCAAATGCTTGAGTCTCCCCAATCGTAATTTGCATAGGGACAATTAACCACAGGTCTGCTCCCACAGTTGACGTATAGATGACCTCTCCCGGTTATTGGGGGAGAATGTGACCTGACCTTTCTCGTTCTTCCAAAATATTTTTTTTTCTTTTTTAATTTTTATTATTCTTGACTATTTTAAGGTATAAAAAGTTCAAACTTGCAGCTGATTTTTTTTTGTGTTGAATAGGTTGACATAGGTCTCTTCTTATAGTTTATACTGTATATGAAAGCTCTATTTTCATTTTTATAGTTTATATATGCAAGGTCTATTTTCATATTGTTACTGTTCACAAAATATTTAATTTTGATTGTTCATTGTTTCTCTTGTAGTTTATTTATTTCCTTATTTCCTTTCCTCACCGGGTTTATTTTTCCCTTTTGGAATTCCTTGGGCTAATAGTATCCAGCCTTTCTAATCAGGGTTGTAAGTTAGCTAGTAATAATAATAATAATAATAATAATAATAATAATAATAATAATAATAATAATAATAATAATAATAGTAAATAATGAATTAGTATTATAGGATTCCTTAATCATATTGTCGTTTCCTTATTCAAACATTTAATTAAATGGATCCTTCTAAACTTCCTTCTGCTTTGGAGATAAACGAATATTTTCACTAGTATTATTCCCACCCTTTGATTTGGCGAAATCTTCAAATGTCCAAATTTGGTGTAATTTTTTTCCCTTGGCGTAAGTTCTAATAAATAGTTTATCTGTAGCTATTAATTTTGCTTTTGGTATTATTGTTTTGAGGCCCTTTGCGTCAATACTCGTAGGAGGAGGTGGTGAAGATGATGTTGATGATTAAATTGCCATCATATTTTGTTTTTTGTTTCTCTTACGCAGTTTATTCACTTTTTCATAGTTTTTATTTCTTCAGATGCTTGTTTTTCCTTACAAGAAATAAAAAGTAAATAACTAAAAGCATCGAATATATTTTCTACATATTTCATGAAAGCAACGCTTTTTCTATCATCTCAGATAAGCGTATTCCTTGCATGAAAAATATCATCATCCGAGTCATTATGAAAAAGAAATTGTTTTTCAAACGTATCAAAACTAATTATGAAATGACGTCGATATTTTTTTTTGCTTATGAAAAAAAAAATGAATATGTCCTCATTTTCCTTCACGTTTTATTCATTAGATATAGATTTAAGTTTAATTTTCTGTGTTAGTGTTTTGCCGTTTTTCTTCTCTTTAAATTAGATTAATTGCTCAGCTCGCGGTGAAAATAATCCTTAGAAATTTATGATGA
>NC_090762.1:35450044-35460044 GCF_036898095.1 Palaemon carinicauda | reverse complement strand
TTTTTTTTTTTTTGGTAAGACTAAATTTGTCCCTGCTAAAAAACTAAATTTGTCCCTGTTATAAAACTAAATTTGTCCTTGCTAGAAACCTAAATTTGTTCCACCTAAAAACCTAACTGCCCCCGCTATAAAACTTAATTTGCCACTACTAAAAACCTAAATTTGTTCCATCTAAAAACCTAACCTTGTCCCTACTAAAAGCCTACATTTATTCTTACTAAAATCCTTAAATTGGTTCCTGCTAAAAACCAAAATTTGTCCCTACTGTAAAACTAAATTTGTCCCTGCTAAAGACCGAAATTTGTCCCTGCTAAAAACCTAAACTTGCCCTTACTAAAAACCTACATTTACTCTTACTAAAACCTTAAATTTGTCCCTGCTAAAAACCTAAATTTGTTCCATCTAAAAACCTAACCTTGTCCCTGCTAAAAGCCTACATTTATTCTTACTAAAACCTACCTTAAATTGGTTCCTGCTATAAAACTAAATTTGTCCCTACTGTAAAACTAAATTTGTCCCTGCTAAAAACCTAAATGTGTTCCCGCTAAAAACCCAAATTTGTCCTTGCTAAAAACCTAAACCTATCCTTGCTAAAAACCTGCATTTTTTCTTACTAAAACCTTAAATTGGTTCCTGCTAAAAACCCAAATTTGTCCCTGGTAAAAGCCTAAATTTGTCCCAGATAAAAACCTACCTTTATTCTTACTAAAACCTTAAATTGGTTCCTGCTTAAAACTATATATATATATATATATATATATATATATATATATATATATATATATATATATATATATATATATATATATATATATATATATATATATATTATATATATGAGGGAGAGAGAGAGAGAGAGAGAGAGAGAGAGAGAGAGAGAGAGAGAGAGAGAGAGAGAGAGAGAGATATTTTTTATTTCATGAAGTACACCACTATGCGATTATTAGTATTAAGGTATATTAATATACGTTTGTCCTTGGAGATAATGCTTATATTGGACGAAGTTCTGGGGTAGGAAGGATATTCTTCTATCTTGCTTAACCAGAACCCTAATAAACGGATATTATATCTTGAATTCTTTCCCCGGAGACATTTCATAAATAGAAATGGTTGCCAGCTAACGTTTAATTATATGTAATACCTGAACGTGGCGAAAAAGTTTTTTGTTCGGACATGATTAGGAATGCTGTACTAGTCAGGGCCACCCATATTAATTTGGTTAACTGTGAGCAATCTGACGAATATCTCCCACCATCACCAATCTGCGATGGCCAGGGTATTGATGAAAACTGTTCAAACCTAAGACATGAATAAGGACATGTCTGAGGTCTTTGTCCTGAAGTGAACTAGAAGCGGATGCATTAGTTGTTTGTTGATATACATCAATGTTTCATCAATATTTGGGAAGTGCTTTTGAAATCAAGGATGTCTGACTGAGTTTATTCATATTCTTCGATTGTGAATGGAAATATGTTTGGCAACAGCTTTGCTTTCCTAGAACATTAACTGAAGAATAACGTTATCGAATATATCCCTTTTGATAAGGGAAGAGATCCGGGTAATCGACGTGAGGTTTGGCTTTGTACCAACCGTGTATCACACGATCATACATAATAAAAACATTTAATTTATTGTGTGTATTATGCTTGTATCTCCGCTCTCCAGTCGCACTGATAAGAACCTGAAATAACATATCTGTTTTTCTCACCATGAACTGTTAACCGGTGAGCTTTTCGGTTGGAGATGAAATTGCCTGGTATGTTTTGTATGCCTTTTTTGTCTGGAGTCTATGTATATATAAATGAGTGTTCTGTAGTAAAGTTTACTCAGTTACTTTCATCCTGCCTTTGAGTTACAACCTTCTCTCGGCCCGTCACATTGGTAACCCCGGAAGTCGACGCGCTCCTCCCGCCTTCCACCCCCCTTGCCCCTCTGTCATTAACTGTTAACCGGTGAGCTTTTCGGTTGAACATGAAATTGCCTGATATGTTTTGTATGCCCATTTTGTCTGGAGTCTATGTATATATAAACGAGTGTTCTGTAATAAAGTTTACTCAGTTTCTTTCACCCTGCCTTTGAGTCACAACCTTCTGGCCGGCCCGTCACATTGGTGACCCTGGAAGTCGACGCGCTCCTCCCACCTTCCACCCCCCTTGCCCCTCCGTCATTGGTACTATGGTGGACTCCACGGAAGTTGGCGCTGCCCCATTGAAACTTTTGTCGTTCACCAGCGGAGAGGCGTTTGCTTGGTTTCAGCGTGCAGAAGTCCAGTTTCGCATCAAGGGCGTGACTCGCTCAACCATCAAAGCAGATTATGTTCTCGCGGTGATATCCGAAGGCACCTTCCCGGAAATATCCGAATGGCTTTATGAACAAGGAGACACCCCAATAGCGTATGACGCCCTCAAAACATACCTTCTGCAGCAGTACTCGCTGTCGCCAGCCGTCCATATAGCAAAGCTTTTTCAGGTCTCTGAACAACCGTTGGGGGACCAAAGGGCCTCGCTCGACCTCAGGGAAAAGACCAGGATCGCTCGCCTGCAACCTGCTGCAGATGGCTCTCCTCGTGAGGTGAACCTACTTCGTGCCCTTTGGATACGCCGTTTACCTGAACCTGTACGCGCTGCCATACCCGATGTCGATAGTTTACCCATAAATGACTTGATGACCAAAGCCGACGCCCTTATGGACAGCCACTTCATGACCTTCAAGACCTCCATCAACGCCTCCACTCCTGACAAAGAGGACGCCTATTCAACGTCAACCGAAGCTGACGTGAATGCCATAGGACATACATGTCTACCTCGTGACATGCCGAAGCGGCGACAAAGCCACCCACCACCCACCACTCGCTCGCGCCCCAACCAACGACTTCTACAGCCACTTACTGCCTCCCATTGGCCGCAGTTTTGCTACTACCACAACAGATTCGGGGCAGCCGTGAAGAAATGTGCCAAGGATTGTCAGTGGCCAAAAAACGTGTAAGTAGGCCATCGCTCGTGGCGGTGGCCTCCGGTGCTTTTAATCTTTTCTTTTTACATAATGCAGGAACGGGGCGTGCGATTTTTGGTAGACACGGGTGCTTGTCGTTCTCTTTTGCCAAGGTAACTCTTCAGGACACGACATAGTATGTCTACATCTGCCGATGTCCTCCTGGTAGCTGCCAACGGATCTGCGATACCCACCTACGGTTACGAGAACCTCACATTATCGTTTGGAAACGGTAAATTTAATTGGAAGTTTCTCGTTACTGACTTCACATTGCCAGTCCTCGGTGCGGATTTCCTCTTTCATTTCCACCTTCTGGTCGATGTCACCTACCGACGATTGGTTAACGCAGACTCGTACTTGTCGACACCTCTTCAACCCTCCCCCTCCAACCTCGCTCTCCACCTCAACGCACTCACAGATGCCTACGCCCACCTCCTCACATCGTACCCGGAAGTTTTCCATCCAGAACTTCGCCAAACACCCACGGCTCCTGCCAAGCACGGTATTTATCACCATATCAACACAACGGGACACGCAGTCTTCGCAAAATTCAGACGTCTGGCACTGGAACGATTGCCAGCTGCCAAACAGACGTTCGCCGAAATGGAGGGAATGGGCCTTTGCCAAAGGGCCTCCAGCCCATGGTCTTCACCCTTACACATCGTTCTGAAGAAAGACGTCTCCCTCCGTCCGTGCGGGGATTACAGGCGTCTGAACATGCAAACTCAACCGGATCATTACCCCCTCCCAAATATCACCGACGTGACCTCCTACCTGCACAAAGCGAAGATTTTCTCCACGCTCGACCTCCTGAAGGGGTATTATCAGGTGTCTATGAACCCAGAAGACATCCCCAAGACCGCCATCACCACTCCATTTGGTACATACACCTTCAATTACTCCTGTTTTGGCCTTCGTAATGCTGGGGCCACTTTTCAACGTCTCATGGATGGCATCTTAGGGGATCTCCCCTTCTGTGTATGTTATGTGGACGACATACTTGTGTTCTCTTACTTAAAAGAGAAACACCTCTGTCACCTTCGCATCGTGCTCGACCTTGTAGTCCGGTACGACAAGTGTACCTTTGGCGCCAACGAAGTGTCGTTCTTAGGGTACCGCATCACTCCTGAAGGAGTCCATCCCCTCCCTGAGAAGGTAGCAGCCGTTCAGAACTTCCCCACGCCCTCGACCATCAAAGCTCTGCAGGAATTTTTTGGCATGATCAATTATTATCACCGTTTTCTGCCAACCATTGCCGCCACTCTTGTTACCTCTACGCCTCCCTCAAGGGCAAGCCAAAAGACCTGAAGTGGGGTCCCCTTCAAGAAGCGGCCTTCTGTAATGCCGCTGCAGCCCTCACTTTTCCTATCCCACATGCCCCTCCCCTTCTCTCCACCGATGCCAGTAACGTCACTATTGGTGCAGTACTCGAGCAGGTGGTCAACGGCTCGCCCCGCCTATTGGCCTTCTTCAGCAGAAAACTGTCCAAGGCAGAATCGGGTTATTCTACCTTCGATTGTGAATTGCTTGCGGTGCACTTGGCTGTCCGTCACTTTCGCCATTTCTTGGAAGGTACGCCCTTCGTCATTCGCATAGACCACATGCCTCTGGTGCACGCCTAAGTTATTGATCAAGATAATTACATATTTTGTTGTTTGCTAAGATAATTGATCAAGTTAATTACATATTTTGTTGCTTGCTAAGTTATCGATCAAGATAATTACACATTTTGTTGCTTGCTAAGTTATCGATCAAGATAATTACATATTTTATTGCTTGCTAAGTTATCGATCAAGATAATTACATATTTTGTTACTTGCTAGGTTATTGATCAAGATAATTACATGTTTTGCTGTTTGATAAGGTATAAATCAAGATGATTCCATGTTTTGTTGCAAATTAGGTTATCGATCAATATGATTGCATGTTTAGTTGTTTGCTAGGTTATCGATCAAGATAATTACATATTTAGTTGCTTGCTAGGTTATCGATCAAGATGATTACATATTTTGTTGCTTGCTAAGTTTTCGATCAAGATAATTACATATTTTGTTACTTGCTAGGTTATTGATCAAGATAATTACATGTTTTGCTGTTTGATAAGGTATAAATCAAGATGATTCCATGTTTAGTTGCTTGCTAGGTTATCGATCAAGATAATTACATATTTAGTTGCTTGCTAGGTTATCGATCAAGATAATTACATATTTAGTTGCTTGCTAGGTTATCGATCAAGATATATACACATTTTGTTGCTTGCTAGATTATTGATCAAGGTTATTGCATATTTTGTTGCTTGCTCGGGTATCGATCAAGGGGATTGTGTATTTTTCTCGCCAGGTTATCAATCAAAATAACTGCATATTTTCTTGTTCTCTAGCAACTGCCATTATGAATTATAAAATGTCAACAGACCTTTAGATTCAGATGTTAGGGAAAATTGTTTTACAATTACATCCGAGATGAAGATGATGCCACATAGCTTATGTATGAACATGTATGTCGATGCATACATCAATAATCTGTATGTATTATATGTAGCCTTACCATTTGTTTTTTTAGGTAGAATCTAATCAACCGAAGCCGGAGTTAGAGGTTACTAAAGTATCGTATAGTTGTTGTTGAGTAGAAAACTTTCTTTCAATACTCTAAACAAAGCAGTGAAATAGAACTCTCGCCATTGAGTAGTGTGTCATTACCTGTTATATAGAACCTCTTTGAAATTCTATTCTTGTTGGCAAGTGATCACTTTAATATTGCAATGGTATCAAGGATTTATTTATTACCGTTAGTTACTCTCATTTGTGGCACATTGTTACAGAGATTGTATCGGTACAGTGTTACAGAGTGTATTTTACTGTTAATTCTGTAATAATATTGCGCTAAGAACCTAATGAGTTTTCTTCATTTTTTGTTATTTCGACTTGTGTATTATCACTGTCCTTATAGAGATGCAACATGCGTAATTATTTTATGAAAAAGTGTAATTTTATAGTGAAAAAAAGTTCATGTAAAGGCATTTTTAAAAAAGGATCAGAAGTAAAGATGAAAAGAAGTTTAACAGTAACACCCTTGTATAAGAAAAGGCCGGGTTTATCAGTGAGAGAACAAGGTGAGAAAGAATGGTGTTTAAAATGGACGGAAATGTGTTAGAAAAGAGTGACTCTTAGTAGTGACTTAATAGTTATTATTATTAACACTAGGTAAGCTACACCCTTGTTGAAAAAGGAGGTTGCTATAAGCCAAACCGCTCCAATAGGGAAAATTAGCCCAGTGAATAAAGGAGAAAAAGATATAAACAAACTATAAGTAATGAACAACTAGTATAGAATATTTCAAGAACAACAACAGCATTCAAATAGATTTTTCATGTAAACTATAAAAACTTCTGGAAAATAAACAAGAGGGAGAGAAATAACAGAATAATGGACCAGAATGTATACTCAAGAAAGGGAGAACTCTACAGTGACTGAAAAGAGTATAGCTTATGAAGGACCAAGCAATTTAAGCAAAAATTAGATTTAATAGTGACAGATAATGTAAGAAAAATGAAGGTTTATTAATGAACGAAGTAATAAACGTATTTCTTTACCTATAGAAAAAAGTGTAGGCCTATTACGTGAAATTGCCATGTAGAGTTACTTTAGTTTTTCTGGCATGCATTTTATGTTACATTGTTTTATTTATTTATTAGTTTCCTCCCTCCGTTTATTCTTGTTTCATCTTTGGTCATTTACTACTACTACTACTACTACTACTACTACTACTACTACTACTACTACTACTACTACTACTACTACTACTACTGGCAGATGCTTCTTTTTCTTCTTCAGCGTCAGGAAAAAAATCCGGAGCACTTGTAACACCACTTTTCGGTTGGTGGAAGGTAGTACTCCTCAAGAAAGGAAATAGTGGAAATAGTAGAATTACTATTTTAGAAATTGCCTTAAATACAATTCAATCGAAGAGAGAAACGAAAAAAGAAATGAGATACGAAGCTTATAATAACATCTCAGAGCAATATTTATCTAAGTAAAATGAAATGAGCAGAATTCTTGCGCAGTAGGATGCGCAATGGGACGTTTCTGGAAGTGCAATGAATCTCTGTCGCCAGAGGACCCTTCTAATAGACGTTGGTTCTACGGGGGGTCCAGGGGGGGATTCGGGACTTTGGACTTGGAACAGGGGGGTGGGTACCGAGTTTGGTTGGAGGTTTGGGGTGACGGGGAGAGGATGCGTGAGGAGAATTTGTGGACCAATGTCACGTTGTGCCAATTTAGTTATGATGATATTACCTCCGCTCTACTGAAGCGAATCTCTCTCTCTCTCTCTCTCTCTCTCTCTCTCTCTCTCTCTCTCTCTCTCTCTCTCTCTCATAGATAAACACATAAACCTGTCAGCGTGACTGAGTAATCCGTTTGTGTTAAGTTTGAAATGTTTTTTTTGTCACATTAAATGTATAAATTCATCAAGAATTATTTATTTGTTGTAAGTAAATTTATAAATTCAAGTGATTCTTTTAACAATATAGACTAAAATGAAATGTGTTTTAATTTTTACTTATTTAACAGAATGTATTCTAGGCATACCTTAAAGAAGGCAGAAATCCCAGGGAGAAGCCTCCGGAGGGAAAAGGGACATAGGTAAGGGAAATAGGGGAGGATAAACCCCCCTTCTGAGTGAGAAATGTCTCAGGGGTCCCCCATACAAAGTACAGCCATCAGAGCTGTAACAGGGCCGATACTTTGCACTGGGCACACACCGCTAATAGAAGGAGCTCCCCCGGGCAATGACGGCTGGGGACGACCCGTATAGATCATGTTTCAATAACCATCTTCTCGTCTCCAAGTATTATTATTATAATAATAATAATAATAATAATAATAATAATAATAATAATAATAATAATAATAATTATTATTATTATTATTATTATTATTATTATTATTATTATTATTATTATTTGCTAAATTACAGCCCTAGTTGGAAAAGCAGGATGCTAAAAGTCTAAGGGCTCCAACAGGGAAACTAGCCCAGTGAGGAAAGGAAAAAAGGAATATAAGATATTGTAGGTAGAATAACAACACTAAATTAAATATCTCCTATATAAACTAGAAAAAACTTTAACAAAACAAAATGAAGATAAATAAGATAGAATAGTGTGTTCGAGTGTACCCTCAAGCAAGTTTTCTACGTGCGTGTGCAAAATAGAAACGCACGTAAAATGCGTATCTATTTCTCGTATAGCTCCAGTAATGACATTACTTATCCCTCCGTTTGTTTGGTGATTTGGGACGGGAATGTGTTTGATTCTTTTTTTTCTTTCATCCGGAATGGCGTCGCTCTTCTTCAGGAATAAGATGAGATGGCGGGACGTAATCGTGGTCATTTTCTTTTCCGGGGAAAGGGGAAACGACGCTATTGTATATTTTATATACGTAATTGAGTTGTATTTTATCCCTTATTCTTTCCCCGCTTCCTTTCCTCCCGCTGTATAACTCGTTAGTTCTCCTTAGCTTTGTTTTTCTCGCGGCTGGACTTCAGGTGACACCCCACGGGGAAAGCAGTAGCAACAGCGCACCTTGGGCGGTGCACTGTAGGCATAATAATAATAATAATAATAATAATAATAATAATAATAATAATAATAGTATTATTATTATTATTATTATTGTTATTATTATTATTATTATTATTATTATTATTATTATTATTATTATTATTATTATTATTATTATTATTATTAGCTAAGCTACTACCCTGGTTGGAAAAGCAGGATATGCGACAATCCCAAGGGGTCTAACAAGGAAATTAACCTAGTGAGTTTTATTCAAGCTGGGACCAAGTTGTGGAATGATCTTTCTAATCGGGTAGTTGAATTGGTAGAACTTCAAAAAGTTCAAAATTGCAGTAAATATTTTTATGATGAACAGGCTGACATAAGTCTCTTTTTATAGTTTATATAAGAAAGATCTGTTTTAATGTCGTATCTCATATAACATTTTGTTTTAATTGCTCATTACTTCTCATATATTTTATTTTTTCCCTTATATCCTTTCCTCACTGGGCTATTTTTTCCCTGTGTGATTCCTTGGGCTTATAACATCCTGCTTTTTCAACTAGGGTTGTAGTTTAGCTATTATTAACAATATTAATAGAGTTTCCCGTCACCAAGTGGAAAGCAGCCACTGAACAATTTCATTGCAGTAATTAACCCCTTGAGCGAAGAAGAATTGTTTGGTTAGCTCAGTGTTGTCAGGTGTATGAGGACAGAGGAAAATGTATAAAGGATAGGCCAGGCCAAGGTCTATAGAATAGACCTTGTGCCAGGCTATCAGGTGTATGTGTAGGCAAAGGAAAAATTACCCGTAACCAGAGAGGCTCTTTTCAGCTGCTGTGTTTCCGTTCTCGCTTCATTTCTTCCTTCTTGTTGTCCAACCTCTTCTGAGGTTTACTTCTTAATGCAACTGTTTGAGTTTTCCCTCAATTTCATTTGAGCTCTAAATGGTCTCTGAAGCCCCAGCGCTGGCCTTATTCATATATGTAATTCCGTAAGGTGTCTGACGGGACCTTTCTCGTAGCAGCCGTTTCATGGTCAAACGAGAACAATATAATAATTTCGTGAGAACAAGAGCCTGTGTATGTCACAGGGATGTGGTAGATCTTTGAAAACATGTCTGACTGGTGGTCTGCTGGAATGGGGTTCGAGTTCTGCTCAAGCTCGATAGTTTCTTACAGTGCCTACAGCCTCCCCATCCTTATGAGGTAAGAAATGGGGGTTTGGAGGAGCCTTTAGGTCTACCTGCTGAGTCATCAGTAGCCATTGCCTGGCCTTTTCTGGTCCTAGCTTGGATGCTGATCATATATATAGTAGATATGGGCTGTCTCTAGGTCATTGTCACTGTCCCGTGAATCTACCATTCATGAACGACCTTTCATCATCATCATTTCCTCTTACTCCTATTGACACAATGGGCCTTGGTTAGATTTCGCCAGTCGTCTCTATCTA
>NC_090762.1:35442544-35445044 GCF_036898095.1 Palaemon carinicauda | reverse complement strand
TCTTACTTCAGAAGTCTTAAAGCGTTTCTAGTTTCCCGGTCTTCCAAATATCCACTATTTGAATTTCGCTTTCCTATTTATTCACATAAGGGCTGGCGATCTCTTCAATAATAAATATATAGAAATTTATTTCTATGATAATGAATAATTCAAGTGAAATATATTTGCTCTTATATCGACATTCATCTGCTTCATTTAACACGTTCCACCGAGAAGGCCTTCGGCAACCACTACTCTTGTAACGCCAGATCAGTTTCCCTCACTCTGATCTGGCCTTATTCGAGAGGGCCTTGGTTTAGTCAAGATCTTTAGACCTTGGGTTCAACCCCTATCTAAGAACGTACAGAACATCGGCTACAAACTACCTGTCCATTTTCGGTCAAAACTGAGAGCGGTACCTCGTCCATACACGGCCAAAACAGGGAGCGCTACCCCATCCATTTTCGGTCAAAACTGTAGAGCCATCCTCATTCCATTTTTGGTAAAAACAGGGGAGCCATCTGCATTCTATAGTCGGTCAATACAAGGAGTGATACCTCCTCCAATATCGGTCGAAACAGGGAAGCAATCCCCCATCCATATTAGGTCAAAACAGTGTAGCGATACCCCGTTCATTTTCGGTCAAAACAGGGGAGCAATCCCCCATCCATATTAGGTCAAAACAGGGTAGCAGTACCCCGTCCATTTTCGGTCAAAACAGGGGAGCAATCCCACATCCATATTCGGTTAAAACAGGGAGCGATACCCCGTTCATTTTCGGTCAAAACAGGGTACCCATCCCTCATTCTATTTTCTGTCATGATACCCCGTCCATTGTCGGTCTAAACAGTGGAGCCATCCCCATTCCAATTTTTGGTCAAAACAGGGGAGCCATCTACATTCCATATTCGGTCAATACAAGGAGTGATACTTCCTCCATTATCGGTCAAAACAAGGGTCCAATCCCCCGTCAATATTCAGTCAAAATAGTGAATGATACCCTGTTCATTTTCGGTTAAAACACGGGCGCCATTCACCGTCCATTTCGGTCAAAACAGAGGAGCCATCCATATTCCATATTTGGTCAAAACAAGGGAGCCATACCCCTTCCAAATTCGGTTAACTCAGGGGAGCCATCCCCCATCCATTTTTGGTCAAAACATGAGAGCCATCCCCTATCCATTTTTGGTCAAAACAGGGGAGCCATCCCCCATCCATTTTTGGTCAAAACATGAGAGCCATCACCTATCCATTTTTGGTCAAAACAGGGGAGCCATCCCCCATCCATTTTTGGTCAAAACATGAGAGCCATCACCTATCCATTTTTGGTCAAAACAGGGGAGCCATCCCCCATCCATTTTTGGTCCAAACATGAGAGCCATCACCTATCCATTTTTGGTCAAAACAGGGGAGCCATCCCCCATCCATTTTTGGTCAAAACATGAGAGCCATCCCCTATCCATTTTTGGTCAAAACAGGGGAGCCATCCCCCATCCATTTTTGGTCAAAACATGAGAGCCATCACCTATCCATTTTTGGTCAAAACAGGGGAGCCATCCCCCATCCATTTTTGGTCCAAACATGAGAGCCATCACCTATCCATTTTTGGTCAAAACAGGGGAGCCATCCCCCATCCATTTTTGGTCAAAACATGAGAGCCATCCCCTATCCATTTTTGGTCAAAACAGGGGAGCCATCCCCCATCCATTTTTGGTCAAAACATGAGAGCCATCACCTATCCATTTTTGGTCAAAACAGGGGAGCCATCCCCCATCCATTTTTGGTCAAAACAGGGGAGCCATCCCCTATCCATTTTTGGTCGAAACAGGAGAGCCGTCCCCCCTCCATTTTTGGTCAAAACAGGGAAACCATCCATATTCCATTTATGGTAGAAAAAGGGGAGCCATCCTCATCCATTTTTGGTCAAAATAGGGAAGCCATCCATAATCAATTTCTGGTCAAAACAGGGGAGTCATCCCCCATCCATTTTTGGTCAAAACATAAGAGCCATCCCCCATCCATCTTTGGTCAAAACAGGGGACCCATCCATATTCCATTTCTGGTCGAAAAAGGGGAGCACCCCCCATCCATTTTTGGTCAAAACAGGGGTGCCATCCCTATCCATTTTTGGTCAAAACAGGAGAGCCATCTCCCATCTATTTTTGGTCCAAACAGGGGAGCCATCCATATTCCATTTCTGGTCGAAAAATGGGAATCATCCCCATCCATTTTTGGTCAAAATAGGGAAGCCACCCCATAACTTTTTCGGTCAAAACAGGGGTACATCTCTCATTCATTTTCGGTTAAAACATGCGAGCCATCCTCCATCCATTTTTGGTCAAAACAGGGGTGCCATCTCTATCCATTTTTGGTCAAAACAGGAGAGCCATCCCCTTTTATTTTACGTTCAAAACAAGGGAGCCATCCCCTATCCATTTCTGGTCAAAACAGGGGAGCCATTCCCTATTATTTTTCAGTCAAAACAAGGGAGCCATCCCCCATTACATTTTTCGTTAAGACA
>NC_090762.1:35427544-35440044 GCF_036898095.1 Palaemon carinicauda | reverse complement strand
TGTGAGCTAAGGAAGGGGGTGGAGTTGGGGGAGCTTATAGGTCTATCTGTTGAGTCATCAGGAGCCATTGCCTACCTTGGGTGGAGAGGCGGCGTGGGCGCTGATCATATGTGTATATGGTCAGTCTCTAGGGAATTGTCCTTCTCGATAGGGCAATGTCACTGTCCCCTGCCTCTGCCATTCATGAGCGGCCTTTAAATAGTGCTGATGTGCCGCTTGAGTTGTGAGTACCTACCTCCCCGAAAAAGTCCCGTCGGTGGAAAAAATGATGATACGAAGGAAGGTGTTCTGAGAGATCCATCATCGAAAGGACAGCTGAGCCAACGGAAATGTCTGTCGTGATTAACGAACGGAAAGAGAGACCCAAGGAGAGATTCTGGTGAATTCGCAACTCTCTTGAATCCTTCCTATATTGCCCTGGCCAGTCGACGCCTACACCTACGCCCACGCAATGAAACGAACATTAAAATTACCTTTGTTTTGAATCTTCTCTTCTTGCTGGTTCCCCACAGCGGATCATCGGTCTCCATCTACTTCTGTCCACTTTTTTTTTTCTTTTTTTTTTTTTGCTGTTCTTAAAATATTTCGTTTTTCCTTGTTTATTTCCCTCACTGGGCTATTTTCCCTGTTGGAGCCCTTGGGCTTCTATCATCCTGCTTTTCCAACTAGGGTTGTAGCTTAGCAAGCAATAATAATGATAATGATCCTTCTCTTTCACACAAACTGCCCCTCATGTTTTCTCTTATTGAATCCATAATTCTCCTCTTAGGTCCTCTTCCTGGTGGCTCCATGCTTAGTATCTCCCTCCCGACATGCTCTTCTTCCCTTTTCTTCACATGACCGAACCACCTTAGTCTTGCCTCCCTTGCTTTCTTTCCAAACTGATTGACATGTGCAATTCCTCTAATAACGTTATTTCTGATCTTATCTTTCCTCGTTAAACAGAGTTGGAACCTAAGTATTTTGATTTCTGCAGGTTTTGATCTAGTCCAAAATCATAATTCATGTTCTGAGTGGTAGCATATATCCAATGTCCCATACGGTGGTAGCATCCATGTTAAGTTCAATTTATTAACATTCGTTATAGTTCAGAAGCATTGAGAATTACTCCCTATGTAATTGAATAGATAAATTCTAGTTCAGTACAAGGTTGTGGTGAAAACGTCCCAGCTTGGCGATCGCCAGACTGGGGTTCGAGTCACGCTCAAGCTTGAAAGTTTGTTTAGTGTCTGCAATCTCACCATCCTTGTGAGCCATGGATGGGGGTTTTGGGGAATTCTATTGGTCTACCTGCTAAGTCATCAGCAGCCAATGCTTGGCCTTCCCACGTCCTAACTTAGATGGAAAAGGGGCTTGGGTGCTAATCACCTGTATATATGGTCAGTCTCTAGAGCATTGTCCTGTTAGCTAGGGCCTCGTCACTGTCTCATGCCTCTGCCATTCATGAGCGGCCTTTAAACCTTTAATTATGGGAAGAGTCTCTTATTCTCATTTGTTTCCCCAACTCTTTCTGGTTTTACTGTTCAACTTTAGTTTTAATTTATATTTTTGATACTTGTTTATTCATGTATCCATTCATCGCTATTTATTTGATACTAGTGTGTGCGACCCGTCAAAAATGGTGGCTAAATATTGAGATAGATATGCACACACACGTACACGCACTGCCTCTCACCAATGCACAGGCAACCCCTCTCACCAGGTTATGACTACTCCCTCTTCGACTACCCGATGGACGGGAAGAGCTGAGCGCAGCCGGAAATATATATATATATATATATATATATATATATATATATATATATATATATATATATATGTATACATGTATATGAATATGTATACATGTATATGTATATGTATACATGTATATTATATATATATGTATATGTATATATACATATATATGTATATATATATGTATATACACATTATATATATATATATATATATATATATATATATATATATATATATATATATATATATATATATATATATATATATATATATATGAAGCCAGGTATATAGCTGATGAATGGTGAAGTATTGATTTTTAAGCTCAAGATAGAAACGAAATCTAAATGAGGCCTTTTGCGTCAATAGGCGTAGGAGGATATGAAGATGATGATGATGATGATGATGATGATAGGCAGACACTTGCTCTTTATTATATAAGAGAGATAATTCAATTAAACTTTTTTTACCTCTTCTATCTTTTAGCATACTATTCCATCTTCCCTTCTACTCATTATAGCCTCAGATATTATTTTGTAATCTGTCAGAGAAGCCATGTCATCATTGTTATTTTTTTTTTTTTTTGTCGACGATGATTTTCTCGTCAGATCTTTCTTTTGGTTCTTCGGGATTTTTTTTTTTTTTTTTTTTTTTTTTTTTTTTTTTTTTTTTTTTTTTTGGCTGGTCCATTCATCTTCTCGCCTTTCTGCCCAAACCCCTCATTTTTTCCTTTCATTCTATTTCTTACCATTGTTCTTTTTCTATCGATTTTCATTTTTTATCAGTTTATTCCGCTGCTGACCTTTTCATTAGCGTCCGTGGTATCTGAATTCTTCGGTATTCTACTTTATAAATCTCTACGAGTGCACATTTTAAACCAAGTGCATCATCTTAGTGCAAATTTTAAACTCGGTGAAAATTTTAAACTTTATGCAGAATTTAAACTCGGTGAAAATTTTAAACATAATGAATATTTTAAACCTAGTACATATTTTAAACTCGGTGAACATTTTAAACTTTATACAAATTTCAAAATCAGTAAAAATTTTAATCTGAGTGAAAATTTTAAACTCGGTGCAAATTTCAGACTTAGAGTAAATGTTATAATAAACGGCAATTTTAGAATGAAAGTAAATTTTAAACTGAACGACCTTATTCAGTGCCGTGAAAGCTAGAATGATGTAAAATGCAAGCAACACATAAACATCAGATTAAATGTTATTAGATAAATATTCCTCTAACATCAGGAACAAACACAGAAGTCAATGTTTTGTTTCTACCTAACAACAGGATTGACCCCAATGCTCCCGTTTAATCTCTGCTAAATTTCAGGATTGTGATGGTCTGTTGGTAACGTACTTGCCTGATGATCGCCAGACTAGGGTTCGAGTCCCGCTCGGATGCGTTAGGTTTTTTGGTCGCTGCAGCCTGACCATCCTTGTCAGCTAAGGAGAGCCTATAGGTCTATCTGCTGAATCATCAGCAGCCATTGGCTGGCCCTACTTGGTCCTAGCTTTGGTGGAAGGGCCTTGGGCGCTGATCATATGTATATATGGTCAGTCTCTAGGGCATTGTCCTGCTTGATAGAACATTGTCACTCCCCCATGCCTCTGTCATTCTTGAGCAGCCTTTAAACCTTCAAACACCAGGAAAGAAATAATTAAGACTCTTGACTCTGGTTGTGGTAGCCTATTTGAAACATCCCTTCCTGGTGATCTGCTGGATTGGTGTTCGAGTCCCACTCAAGCTCGATAGGATCTTGCAATATCTGCAACCACACCATCCTTGTAAGCTAAAGATGGGGAGTTTAGGGGAGCCTACAGGTCTACCTGTTGATTCATCACTAACCATTGCTTGTCTCTCCCTGGTCCTAGCTTGGGTGAAGAGGGACCTTGGGTGGTGATCATATGGCCAGTCTCCATTGCATTGTCACCGTCACTTGCCTCTGTCATTCATGAGTGACATATAAATTGATGACAGATTGTAGACCATGCACATTGGCACTGTTTATGGCTTGCATTTATCAATGAATAAATAACTAAGGAAAATGGTATGACATCCAAGCTGCCCAAACTGCTTAAAAGAACGTGCGCCGTGTTGGGTTATTCCCCCCCCCCCACCCCATTGCCCTTCAGATAGTGGGGCTACATACACATTCAGTTAGTTAAGTTTGCTTGTTTTATTAATCTGATTCTTATTTGTAATATTAATTATCATCCTTGACGGAAATCAAAAGAATTTTTAATTATCTGAAGTCTAAGTTCCCTGGTGATTTTGAAAGTTCATACTATTTGCTTACAGTTTTCTCTATGGTTAATGAAATGAAGGTCTTAATAATGTGGAGGTGTTGCTGAGTGGTTAGGCTACAGACTAATTTGAGATTAGTCTTTTTAATTTTCTTTATAAAAAACAAAATGTCAAAATAGCCAATTCAGATGACATATCGGCTATTGTCTTTGTCTTTGGGTTTAGGCTTCCATTTTCCTAAACATGTTACTTCTTATACTAATATTAAACTGCACCATTCAATTTGCTCTGTTCATTACTCGCAAAGCAGTGCATATTACGATCCACGATAGCATCTTTCAGTAACATTTCAGTAATTAATGATATTTGCCGCATCTCGACGTAAATGAATTATCCGTGTGCAAGTTCATTGTTCCTTTCAGATAATAGATTTTCTTTAATCATAAAATCAACCGTTTGGTTACCAATATTCAATTTACATATTCCATTAAGAACATCCCCTTATCAGCGGATCAGTGTTCTGGGAAAGCTATTTCCTTTCCATTAGGGTTAAATAGACATTCTCCACACCCTCCATAATTGGTCTGGGCTTCGAGACTCCTTACAGAGTCCTTCACCAAACACCTCCCGCTGATTATCCCTGCTTTACCCAAGGAAAACGGCTTTACCTGTCATTAAAGAGGCAATCACCATACTGTCGGGACGCGTCTTGGACGAGCACCGAAATAAAATCAAAACTCTTTTACTTGATACCATCTGCAATCGAGCCGTGAATAGGGAGAGAGACTCCCCCTGGAACGACCCTCGGCCGTTTCGTCGTCGTCGTCGAAGCGTTCCAGAATTCTTAACGCCCCGCCGTGATTCCAGCCATCCCCCTGAGCGATACGTCTTGGAAGACTGAGGGGGAATCGAGCGAAACGATTAGGTCGGAGATCGAGTGGCGTGATTTTTGTTTTTCTATTTGCCGTCCGGTGCTGATCCGGGTCATTCTTTACTCTGTTTTTCATTTCGTGGAGCCGAGGTGCCTCGCGATTTGATGGCTCCTCTTTGCCCAGTCGTGATGGGTTGCTGTTTATGTTCTCAATAGAAGAGCATTTGTTGTTTCATTCTTGCGCTTTTCATTTGTCTTCGTTCTCTTCTGCTTCTTGGTTAAGGGGTCCTTCTTTGGTTTTTTACGTCTTTTTATGCTTTATATATGACATGTCTGTTTTGACGTTGTTAATAGTTTATATATGGCATATCTGTTTTGACGTTGTTAATAGTTTATATATGGCATATCTGTTTTGACGTTGTTACAGTTTTTAGAGTGAATTATTGTTAATTTGTTCTCATCATTTATTTATTTCCTTATTTCCTTTCCTCAATGGGCTACTTTTCCCTTTTGGAGCCCTTGGGCTTGTAGCATCTTGCTTTTCCAACTATGACTGTAGCTTGGCTAGTAATAATAATAATAATGATAATAGTGCATTACTTTCTTTGGCTTATAAAACGTAGGATATTATTTTACACACATGACATCAATTGTCAATCGATTAGGAGATTAAATTTACAAATTATTTCCCAAGTATTTTGAAAAGTAATTCCTTAATAAATTTGTATAATCATTCTACGGTTCACTTTGCTTATATGTGATTTTGAGAATATAATTTTTAATAATGTTACCTTATTATGTACAAACATTCTACTATAGAACATGTAAACAATTGGGATAACATGATTTTTCAATGTTATATTTCACAGATAACTTTGGGCTTCGTTGATGTTGGCCAGGTAATTTAGGAAATTCTTGAACTTTCCATTGTATTACTCTTGACAAAGTAAATAGCAAGTGAAAACTGTTGGAACTAGAGGGGCACCCAGTAGAGCTCAGACCTCCGCGAGTGTAGCTTATTTCTCAACCTTTTGCTCAACCTTGACCTTGACCTTTGACCTTCACATTTATTAATTGACGTGGATTTTCTTACACTTAAAGATATGAACAAGTTTGAAGTCTCTGTGACAACGATGTCCAAAATTATGGCTGGTTACGTGAATTGGACATTTTGCGTGACCTTGACCTTTGACTTTCACATGTATTAGTTGGCGTAGATTTTCTTGCACTTATATATATAAACCAAGTTTGAAGTCTCTGTGACAACAATGTCCAAACTTATGGCTGGTTACCTGAATTAAATATTTTGCTTGACCTTGACCTTGACTTTCCAAAATTTGATTATATGTTGCTTTTACATAACAGTTAATCCCTGAAAATTTCATTACACACAAACAAACACGCAAACACACAAACACACAAACAGGGGGTGGTTAAGGATTGCCCCCATGTTTTAGACCATAATCAGGTCCGCATTAGACTATTATATATATATATATATATATATATATATATATATATATATATATATATATATATATATATATATATATATATATATAAAGTTTTTCCGAAACTAAAGAATTTGCTTTTACTTATGGGGATTAATTTTCTCCTAAGACATCCTAAATCTAATTCCGCTCAACTCCCATTAATACGTTATATAGAATATAGAAAATACAGAAATCATTCCTGTGTCTTATCTAATGCTCCAAGGTGATTTAAAAACCATAGGAGTTGATGGTTGCCATTTTATACATAGTTATATTACTAATGTTGTTCCTATTGATATTTGCGCTAAAAATTTATCAGATGCGATTATGTACTATATTAAAGCAATATACGATTTCTTTCAAACTGTGGAAAGTAATATTATTTTTTTGCAGTAGATGGTTGTGCTCCAGTTCAAAAAAAACAGAATTTTTAGAGCAGAAAGGATGCATATAGTAACTTAACTAAACTAAACTTAACTAATTCACTCTGCTTACTTATAGCAGATTGTTTTCTTAGATTTGAATTAATTCTGCAACCTGTATAATTGAAGTTAACACTGTAACGTTGGTTTAGATACCTTCTTGCGACCTAAATAGGACGAAAAACTTTGTTACCAATTTCAAACTACTGAGCTTAATTAACATTTGTAATTTATGCATGTATCTGGGAAGCCTCTATGCATGTATGTTTGTTGTGCATAACCATATATTATTATTATTATTATTATTATTATTATTATTATTATTATTATTATTATTATTATTATTATTATTATTATTATTATTCGCTAAACTCTACCCCTAGTAGGAAAAGCAGGATGCTATAAGCCCAAGGTCTCCAACAGGGAAAGGAGTCCAGAGAAGAAAGGAAATAGCTAAATAAATAAACTAAATGAGAAGTAATAAACAGTCAAAATACGGTATTTTAAGAACAGTAACGACATTAAGATAGATCTTACATATTGAAACTATAAAAACAAACTCATATCAGCCTGTTCAATTGACATAAAAAAACATTTGTTGCAAGTTTGAAGTGGTCTCTTTGAATTCAAGATGTTACAGGATGCCAGTAATCGTATTCTTGTAATACAGCATCGTTTTCTATTACTCTATTTATTATGTTACCAGTCTCACTTGGCCAGTCAAAACTATTCTACGCCTTTCAAATATTCAATGAATTTGCGTTCGTGAGGTCCATAACTTTCCCATTATAAGTGTCTTAAACTCTTCCACTCCTTTCAAATCTTCAATGAATATTTATGTCTTTATGCATATAAGTAAACAAGATTATTGGCGTTCATGAGGTCCACAACTTTCCCATTATAAGTGTTTTAAACTCTTCCACGCCTTTCAAGTCTGCAATGAATATTCATGTCTTTATACATATAAGTAAACAAGATTATTTGCGTTCATGTCCAAAACTTTCCTATTATAAGTGTTTTAAACTCTTCAACGCCTTTCAAATCTTCAATGAATATTTATATTCTTAATACATATTAGTAAACAAGATTGTTAGCGTTCATGAGGTCCACAACTTTCCCATTATAAGTGTCTTAAATTTCCAAAGGTTTGATATCAATGCCTCACAAATGTTATTATTGCTAAGCTACAACCCTAGTTGGAAAAGTGGTCTGCTATAAACCTAAGGAATCCAACAAGAAAAATAGCCCAGAATATGTGTCCTCAAGCAAGAGAACTGTATCCCAAGACAGCTATTCTATCTTATGTCTCCTAACAGACAAAAGTTTTTCCATAAAACAGTAACGATATGATTATATTATGGAGGCCTAACTTAAGTCTCTTTTTATAGTTTACTTATGAAAGATTTATTTTAATGTTTTTACCGTTTTTAAAGTGTTTTATATTAACTGTTCATTACATCTGGGCTATTTTCCTTGTTGGAGCCCTTGGACTTATAGTACCCTGCTTTTCCAACTAGGGTTGTAGCTTTGCCAGTAATAATAATAGTAATAATAGAAGCAGTGATGTCAATACACCAGCTGCTTAGTTTCCTGATCTATTAGGCCTATAAAATCATTGGTACCTCCGCATGGCTTATGCATATTATATATCAATCGATATGTTAGCTGCATTTACCGTTTTTTCCAAGACCCTTTCCTTATCTATTCCCGTCACGTGATCGAGTAGATGACATGGAACTCTAGGGGAGCACTGTAGTCATTTCAGTCATTACAGTGGTCTATGTGGTAACGACCCTGACAATTGAACGCCAGACTGGGGTACGAGTACCACTCAAACTCGTTAGTTTCTTTGGTCACTGCACTCTCACTATCCTTGTGAGGTAAGAATGAGGGTTTTAGGGGAGCCTACAGGTCTATCTGCTGAGTCATCAGCAGCCATTGCCTGGCCCTCCTTGGTCCTAGCTTGAGTGCTTGAGTGGAGAGGAAGCCTGGGCGCTGACTGTATGTATATATATATATGGTCAGTCTCTAGGGCATTGTCTAGATTGATTGGGCAATGTCATGCCTCTGCCATCCATGAGCGGACTTTAAACCTTTAAACCTTGTGTATTTCAGCGTTCTTTCCAGCTGTCCCTAATTTTCGGCCTTTGCTTCATTCCCGTTTCCTTTTTCTTTTCTTCTATCTTGCTTTTAAAATACTTTCAACTCTTACTTCATATTGTAATCCGTTTCTAGTCCACTGCAGGACGAAGGTCTCAGATATGTCCTTCTTCATGTGTGAGGTTTGGCCTGTTTTAATCATCACGTTGGTTACTGCGGAATGGTGATGGTGGGATCCATTAGTGTGATTGCTCACAGCAAACCAACCTAGTATGGGTGACCCTGGCGAGTACAGCTTTGCTGATCATGGTGATATACAGACCCTTCTACCACGTTAAGGTGTCCCCACTCAGAAAGGGATATATACTCGCGTGAGTGATTGTGTGTGTGTATATATATATATATATATATATATATATATATATATATATATATATATATATATATATATATATATATATATATATACACTCGATTGCAGCTCGGTGGCACTTGGCCTCCCCGGGCCCAGCGGCTCAAGTATTCCTAAATCATTATAGATATACTTATCAACAGATAAATTTAGATAAAATAGATGATTTAATTTTACCTGAAAAATAACATGTAGGTTATCTTTTCAATCATCAGATATTGAATGATGTTGAAATGCAGATATTTTGAAAAATTGATCTAAAATTATAAACGTGATCACCGATCTTCGAAAATAAATTATATGATATCGCGGGAGAATTTAATGAAGCTCAAATGTGTATGTGTGTGTGCGTGTGTGAGTGCGTTTTTTTTTTTTTTTTTTTTTTTTGGTGATGTCTCGAGGCGAGAGTTCAAAGCAACAGAATCCTCGTCAATATCAGCGAAAATGATTTTAGTTTCATATCGAATTATTCTTTCTGCTAATCGGCCGTGTTTTCCGCTGTTTCGAACACGAGATGTGATGCTTTTGTCGTTCAGAATTATTGCGTTCAAAAGCAATATTTATTTATTTTATGCTTGCATTATTTGCACGCGATTGAGTGTGCGTCTTTTTTGTAATACAGTCTTGTGATATATATATATATATATATATATATATATATATATATATATATATATATATATATATATATATATATATATGTATGTATATATACACATATATACATATATATATATATATATATATATATATATATATATATATATATATATATATATATATATATATATATATATATATATTCTTTTTTTTGGCGAGTGCCTTCTCTTGAAATTTTATGCCTAAAGTCATACATAAGGCAATAAACTAGGTTGGTTTGCTGTGAGCAATCAGACGAAAATCTTCCATCATCACCAATCCGTAGTGGTCAGCGTAGTGATGAAAATTTGGGAAAACCCCAGATATGCAATGAGTGACATGTGTGAGGCCTTTGTCCTGAAGTGGTTTAGAAACGGCTATACTTCTTATATATATATATATATATATATATATATATATATATATATATATATATATATATATATATATATATATATACATACATATATATATATATATATATATAAATATATTATATATATATATAAATATATATATATATATATATATATATATATATATATATATATATATATATATATATATATATATATATATATGTGTGTGTGTGTGTGTGTGTGTGCGTATGTGTGTGTGCGTGTGTGTTTGTGAGTGTGTGTGGGTTTGTGTTAGTTTGTGTTTTATTGCTATCTAGCATATTTTTACAATACCATGTTATTGCATATGCATGTGTATAGAAGTACATACACACACCAGGCAATAGAGTTGGGATACCTTAACGTGGTGAAAGGTTTGTGTATCACCATGATCACCAAAGCTGTACTTGTCAGAGCCACCCATACTAGGTTGGGTTTCCGTGAGCGATCAATCTAAAGTCTCCCACCATCATCAGTCCGCACTGGCCAGCGTGGTGATGAAATGGCCAAACCCCAGACTCGAATAAGGATATGTCTGAGACCTTTGTCCTGCAGTGGACTAGAAACGGCTGCGTTTCTTCTTGTAGATGAAAAATATCGGGTAACTCGCATTGGGGAGCAGATATCATGCACCGTATGTCATGATTTAGATACTTTTATATAACGGATGAAATGATTCAGAGAAAATGTTATAGACACTATACGAGGGACGAGTTTGCACCGGATGAAAGAGATCGCGTATCAGGATTGATTATCAAAATGGGTCAGGTATTTCAGGTAAGAGGATATGTAAGGTCGAATAACAAGTCTGATAATGAATTGATCCTGTGGATGATAGACTCAGGGTTGTGGGGACCTATTTAGAAACGTCCTTGTCTGGCGATCTGCTGGACGGGAAATCGAATCAAGCTCAAACTTGATAGTTCCTTTAGTGTGTGCACCCTCATCATCTGAGCTAAGAATATGGGTTTTGTGAAGTCTATATAAAGGTCTACCTGCTGAGTCATGAGCAGCCATTGCCTGGCTCTCCTTGGTCCTAGATTAGGTGCTGATTACATGGTTATAAGGACAGTCTCTAAGGCACCTGATAGGGCTTTGTCACTGTCCCTTGCCTTTGCCATTCGTGAGCGATAAAGAATTAGTCGCCTGATGATGTGATTATAAATATGGCAGATCATAGTGGTTTCCTACATGGTCAAAGTATTTGCGAAATACTTTGTATTGCAGAGAAACTTATTATACTGGAGGAGGGGCAAATTGAAGGCCTCTTTCCTCAATATTAACGGAGAATAATATAAGCATAACCTTTGCCTTTCTTTTTCTGCGATGCCATTTATGATTGGAACATGACACATTGTTGTTTTAGAATGGAAAATAAACTTGACTTTAATCGTCTGTAGTTCCTACATAATAGAATAGAAATATTTCCGTTAATGTTAATACATAATTGTTTGCAAAACATCTTTATTTTCAAATGAAATTCTTAGATATGAAACAAAAGAACACACGAATAGCCTTTCAAAAAATATTTTTTTTTATACTAAGCAAATTTTAAAACAATCGATGTGTACACATGTTACTAGGTCACTAGTTAAGAAATGATAAATGATATTCAAGTATTATGATATTTGTTAACTAAAGGGGCACTCAGTAGAGAGCGGACATACGCCGTGGCAACTTATTTCTCGATCTTTTGCTCGACCTTGATCTTGACCTTTGACCTTAACATGTATTAATTGGCGTGGATTTTCATACATTCAAATATGAACCAAGTTTAAAGTCTCTGTGACAACGATATCCAAACTTATGGCTGATTACGTGAATTGGACATTTTGCTTGACCGTGACCTTAACCCTTGACCTTGACCTTCACAAATTTAATAATTTCTAGCTTTTTACATAAGAGTTAATCCCTGCAAGTTGCATTAACTCTACGATTAAAATTGTGGCCAGGAGGCTGTTCACGAACAAACACACAAACAGGGAGTAAAACATAACCTCCTTCCAACTTCGTTTGCAGAGGTAATTAAATTATGAATTGCTGAGAGAGAAAGTACACTTATGAAGGTATATGGGAGGTCAAACATACATGAGAGAATTTTAAGAGTTTTGAATCTTTAGAGGCATTCTGTCAAGTTGGAACACACTATAAGTGCTCGTGTGTCATACTGAACATTATTTC
>NC_090762.1:35417175-35422175 GCF_036898095.1 Palaemon carinicauda | reverse complement strand
GGCACCAGATGCTGTGTTGCAACTAATGTTTTGCCAGTGTGTTCGTGAATGTATACTTCCAGGCTGTACATGCCTGACAAATGGACTAAAGTGTACTGATATGTGTAGGCTTCAAACATGCTCCAATCAGAACATCAAAGAAGCAGATGTTGAAGTTAACCTGGATGACTCGGACGATGATTATGATGATGATAAAAATGATTAAAACTGATATTTTTGTCGATATATGTACAAAAAAACCATAAAGTTAACAAGAACATGAAGCTATATTGTTGTGCATATAGCTTGCTTATGGTATACAATGGACATGCGTAAATAACGTCTGCTTGAACAATAATACTATTCCCTATCTGTTTCCTATAGTGATATTATGTATGCATTCTTTTATACCACATAAAAGGGGCACATGGTATAATTTGTGGCTTTGATTTTGACTTCCCTTCTATGTATACATAGAGTATCTGTTTCAGTGTATTATGCTAGTTAATAAGGCAGATGTAAAAACGCAACTAGTAAAATTGCACGGCGAAGTTGGTATGCGGATCGGACCAGAACCACCAAATATTTCTAATTTGATTTTTAATTTTCAAGGAAACAGCAGTTACTGTTACGAATGTGTCTCTCACATTGACAAGGAAGTCCTTGAAATGTTGTCTGATCATGCCTTAAGCAGCCAAATAGGATGTGATGCATCTGAAGTGTATTGTTTAAATTTTGTGGGACAAGAACTTGCCCCACCCCCTAATTTTTCCTCTTGAGCTGTTTTACCTAAAAATAAAACAACAAAAAATGACACAGAACCAATATAATTAGGTATCTAGGGGTCTAGTTTCTTTATAAATACACAAATACATGTAGCCAATACCTGATATCCAGTCAATAGAAATATATAAACTAGGTATTGCCAGCTAAAGGGGAAAAATCCAAGTTTTTGAGTTAACAGGGTGATATTATTTAACGGCTCATAACCATACTTAAGCTACCACAAAGCAATGGTTATCACATGAAAATATTAGCGGTAGGTATGTATCTTTCTAAAAATCAACACTAGGATTTGCCACCCTGGGTGGTACCAATTAGTGAAAAATCTGGTCCTGGCTCATGGACTATATATCCGGTTTTAAAACGAAAAATGCCTGGCAACATTTACTCCAGGGTTTGTACCGTTTTTCACGACAAATCTTTAACAGTGTAATAATAATAATAATAATAATAATAATAATAATAATAATAATAATAATAATAATAATAATAATAATAATAATAATAATAATAGTTGGACTATTGGTAGCGGAAATAGTGTTAGTATAATAAACGTAAGGTACAATTTAGACAAATATATGTGTACTCATAAAGTAATGACAAGGTAGTACACTTGGGGAAACGACTCATTTTACTGCTAAGCTCCAACCCTAGTTGGAAAAGCAATATGCTATAAGCCCTAGGGCTCCGAGAGGGATAAATAGCCCAGCGGGGAAAGGAAATAAGGAAATAAATAATCGATATTATAAATAATGAACAATTAAAATAAAATACTTTAAAGACATTCACATCAAAAAAGATATTCTATATACTATTATTATTATTATTATTATTATTATTATTATTATTATTATTATTATTATTACTTGCTAAGCTACAACCCTAGTTGTAAAAGCAGGATGCTATAAGCCCAGGGGCTCCAACAGGGAAAATAGACCAGTGAGGAAAGGAAAAAAGGAAAAATAAAATGTTCTGAGAAGAGTAACAACATTAAAATAAATATCTCCTTTATAAACTATAAAAGCTTTTACAAAACAAGAGGAAGAGAAATAAGATAGAATATTGCGCCCGAGTGTACCCTCAAGCAAGAGAAGTCTAACCCAAGACAGTGGAAAACCATGGTACAGAGGCCATCAAAAGACTTATGTCAACGTAAAAACATTTGCTGTAAGTTTAAACTTTTGAAGTTTTATAGATTCTACTGCCTGATCAGGAAGATCATTCCACAGCTTGGTCACAGCTGGAATAAAACTTCTAGAGTAGTGAGTGGTATTGAGCCTCATGATGGAGAAGACCTGGCTATTAGAATTAACTGCATTGTAAATTGTAAATTGCAAAGCCGCTTTAATTTATGTAGCAGAGTAGTAATACAAAAGTTGGATGAAATCTCGTCTTCAAAAACGAATCTCATTAGTACAGACGTGTTCTTTGGGGTTAACATGTATTTGCTTAAGTATTTCATAATAAAGAAAAAAAAAGTATTGATAAAAAAAATAAGTGTTAATAATCTGCAACGTGAAAAGGCGGTTTATAAGGTTTTTTATTTTACTATTATATAAAACGCTTTAGAAGAGGTAAATTACGTAGTAGTAGTAGTAGTAGTAGTAGTAGTAGTAGTAGTAGTAGTAGTAGTAGTAGTAGTAGTAGTAGTAGTTCATAATAAAGAAAAACGTGTTGATAAAAAAAATAAGTGTGAATAATCTGCAACGTGAAAAGGTGGTTTATAAGGTTTTTTATTTTACTATTATATAAAACGCTTTAGAAGAGGTAAAATTACGTAGTAGTAGTAGTAGTAGTAGTAGTAGTAGTAGTAGTAGTAGTAGTAATATGGTTCACACAATAATTCTGTTTTTTAATATTATCATGATAGTTAGGAATATTCTAAAATAATAAAATATATTCACAGAAGGAACTACTATATATCAATGGAAGTTTTAAGGTGTAATGTGAGAGATCCCCCCCCTCTCTCTCACTCTCTCTCTCTCTCTCTCTCTCTCTCTCTCTCTCTCTCTCTCTCTCTCTCTCTCTCTCTAAAAGGATATTTCTGTCTCTTCCACCTTTTGATCCAAAGCAATAAACAATCTCAAGGAAAGATCAATCCTAACCTAAAAAAGTCTATATTAAAATAAAAAATGGCACCACGACGCAATTTTCCTTTGATCTGGCTATGCAGCGTAGAAACTTTGAATAATAAAAAAAAAAAACATGGAAGGTTTAATTGACGTATTTGTACATCCTTTGGAGTTTGCTGTAAAATTGATTCAATGAAAAATAATATACTAAATTTGAGTAAGATATTTAAGTCCATATTTCTTTATAACCGATTGCACAGCATACAACCCATTTCAGAGGACGAGAGAGAGAGAGAGAGAGAGAGAGAGAGAGAGAGAGAGAGAGAGAGAGAGAGAGAGAGAGAGAGAGAGGTTAACTTCATGGTATAATACAAATATTTTTAACTAATTACTCTCTTGGAAACTTCAAGAACGACTATCTGATAGCCTTTATCAAGGATTGAACACAAAAATGTCGTCTAATACACACACACACACACACACACACACACACATATATATATATATATATATATATATATATATATATATATATATATAATATATATATATATATATATATATGTATACATACATATATATGCATACTTATATATAGTATATATAAACTGTACATATACACACACACACACACACACACACACACACACATATATATATATATATATATATATATATATATATATATATATATATATATATATATATATATATATATATACATACATATATATGCATACTTATATATAGTATATATAAACTGTACATATACACACACATATATATACATACATACATATATATATATATATACATCCTGCTTTTCTAACTAGGTTGTAGCTTAATAATAATAATAATAATAATAATAATAATAACAATAATAATAATAATAATAATAATAATAAGACAAACAGCTTTATATCTAAATGCTATTAACTAAGACGGAACATAGATGTGTTTTGGAATCAAAATCTCAAAGGGTGGAAAATATATTAAAGAAGAATTCTGACTAACATCGAAACATTACCGGTTTACGGACTTTTCAAAATACCATACGAAGAATTAAAGAAAATCTTAACAAATTATATAAATAGATATTGAAATGAGATGGAATTAAACCAACAAAACCAAAGGTCAAACTGACAAACTCCAAATTGCCTTCTGAATATTCAAATACATCTGTAGTTTGTCGACAGCCTGGTTTGAAAAACAAGTAAATGCATATGTTATGTTGGGATAAAATTGAAATTTTATTTTTTATAAGTATAGAATTGGCTTTCAGGTTTTAAACGGAATTTTATCTTCCTTATTTCGAATTCGGTGACGTAACGTTACTCCATTATTGAGAGAGAGAGAGAGAGAGAGAGAGAGAGAGAGAGAGAGAGAGAGAGAGAGAGAGAGAGAGAGAGAGAGAGAGAGAATCCTTTTGGAATATTTGTAGAAAATCAATAATTTGACTTAGTAACATAATATACGCTACGCTCATAGAGAGAGAGAGAGAGAGAGAGAGAGAGAGGAGAGAGAGAGAGAGAGAGAGAGAGAGAGAGAGAGAGAGAGAGATCCTTCGGAATCTTTGAAGAAAATCAATCATTGACTTAGTAACACAATATACTCTCATCAAGACAAAGAGAGAGAGAGAGAGGAGAGAGAGAGAGAGAGAGAGAGAGAGAGAGAGAGAGCTAGGGTTAGTTTTTATATCATAAAATAGAATGTGAAAAATGGGGTAGCTACTAACAATACTCATTAACAGAGTTAATGAAGAATTACGAATCGTACTTCGAAAAGACTACTTGAATTAATGAGGCCATTAAGCCCTTTCAGACTTAATATCAACAAACTAAACAGCCAATTCAGAGATAAGACGAAGAAATTCTCAATCTCATCTTTCTAATGATATCTAATGAGGATTTGAATTCACATATCTTGCTGACACTTAAATTTAAATTATTTTTGACTCTTCCAAAGATTATGGTCATGTATCAAATGTGTTTAATGTGATTGTGTAAGTTAGATAGGTATAACAATAATAATAGTAGTAATAATAATAATAATAATAATAATAATAATAATAATAATAATAATAATAATAATAATAATAATAATTATTATTATTATTATTATTATTATTATTATTATTATTATTGTTATTATTATCATCATTATCCA
>NC_090762.1:35397175-35412175 GCF_036898095.1 Palaemon carinicauda | reverse complement strand
GACCATCAGTCATTTGATTTTAAGGTCATTTGACGTTCAGGTCACTTGATCCTAAGGTCACTTACCCCTTTGGTTACTTGACCATCAGGTCATTTGATTTTAAGGTCACTTGACGTTCAGGTCACTTGATCCTAAGGTCACTTACCTCTTTGGTCACTTGACCTTCAGGTCACTTGACCATCAGGTCATTTGATTTTAAGGTCACTTGAAATTCAGATCACTTGATCCTCAGGTCACTTGACCCACACGTCACTTGATCCTCAAGTCACTTGATCATCAGGTCACTTGTCCTTCAGGTGAGATGACCCCCAGGTCACTTGATCTCAAGGTCACTTGATCTCAAGGTCACTTGATCCCAAGGTCACTTGATCCATAGGTCACATGACCCTCGGTTACATGATCTTCAGGTCATTTGATTCTAAGGTAACCATTATTGTAGATTTAAAGTTTAATAAGGCTTTGGGAAATTGCTGGCAAATTTGTAATATAAAATAACACTACTAATTAAATTTATGTGACCTTGATATGAGGTCATTTTTTCCATCGCAAAAATCCATGACCTTTTCCTTGAATGATGGACGGTTGCAATAAACCCTTCCACCCACCTCCCCTCCAAAAAAAGAATTAAACCACGAAGATTCGCTTAAATCAAATGAAAGCAAAAAAAAAAAAATACCATAGTTTCTTCTTCATATGAATCTCTCAGAGATATGTTCATAGAGATATGTAACTTATCTTAAAAAAAAAAGAAAAAAGAAAAAAAAATAATTCCACTATTAATAGGATGACGTCTTTCAAGAATCCTTTCGCTCTATTCTAAAACGGGAAATGAGTGATCAACTTGTCAATCTAATTCAGCGATTCAAGAACATCCTGATGTTTAAGGGTTTAAACATCAGGGGCAAGGGACGGTGACGTTACTCTATCAACCAGGACAATGCCCTAGAGACTGACCTTATATAATGATCAGCGACCAAGCCCCCTTTCCATTCAAGATAGGACCAAGGAGGGCCAGGCAATGGCTGCTGATGACTCAGCAGATAGACCTATAAGCTCCCTAAAACCCCACATCCTTAGCTCACAAGGATGGTGAGGTTACAACGACCAGAGAAACTAACGGGTTTGCCTGGCGTTCACCAGTCAAGGACGTTACTACATCACCCACCACATCCCTAATTACTTATTATTAATTATTTATGTTTTCTATCTTTAGCCAGGGACGTAGAGGGCGTTACGATATCATCAAACAAGACCCAATTCAGAAGTATTAAGTCCTGTTTTATAGTTAAGTCTACAAAATAGGATAATCTACTTATGAGGAAAATCACTGGAGAGACTCGAGCTGTTCTGACTATGATGCTCACTTGACGGGGATCTACTACTTAACTTGCGAGACAGAGAAAGATGAAGCTTCGTTAAGCAACTAGTTGAAATGCTTCGTTAAGCAACTACTTGAAATGCTTCGTTAAGCAACTACTTGAAATGCTTCGTTAAGTAACTACTTAAAATAATAATTAACTTCCGAAATAAAATCTCTACAGTAGAAAAAGATATATTTTAGATGACGTAATAAAACTGGGTATTTTATTAATTTGCGTATAACAAGATTTCGCCAATTTTATAGTTTAATAACCTATTATCTTGGAGAGGATTGTGCTCTCTCTCTCTCTCTCTCTCTCTTTCTCTCTCTCTCTCTCTCTCTCTCTCTCTCTCTCTCTCTCTCTCTCTCTCTCTCTCTCTGTGGAATTGAAAAGATACAACATCACTCATTGTGGCCATTTCTTTACATGCAACATAGCAAATACTTGAAATAGATTTCCAGTGGATGTAGTAAACACTAACACGGTAAACGAGTTCTAAAATAAGTTAGACAAGATCATAAGAACTCTCTAAATGCTTAAAGTAAATCGCTCTACCAAAGAACAAATGGAGTCTCCGCCGATGTAACAAAAAGCCGTTGAGACATCCAAAATCCTTGTAGCTCTCTCTCTCTCTCTCTCTCTCTCTCTCTCTCTCTCTCTCTCTCTCTCTCTCTCTCTCTCTCTCTCTCTCGTAACCAATTAGCAAAGCTACCATTACTAAAACGGCTTCCTATGATTCCGTAATTAGTATTACCTATAACACAAATAAAATAATGCTAGAATTACAGAACTGTAAACATAGATACTTAGATGACGCATAAAATCTCTTTACATCAGACTCCCAAATTACTCTACACATCAAACTCTCAGCTTACTCTGCAACAGACTCTCAATTTACTCTTTACAACAGATTCTCCTTTACTCTTTACAACAGACTCTCAATTGACTACAACAGACGAACGTTTCAACAAAATTCCACCGCACACCAATTTACTAGCCGCAATTAAAAGAAAAAAAGACAGGCAACCTTTAATAGGACAAATTCGATAAACTTTAGAGCCCTCCACTCTACTCCAGCAGGGGAGATTACTACTCCCACTCCTTCAAACTCTTTGATTATGTCTTTTATTTCGCTCGTTATCCTCTTCACCCGGATGTTAAGGAGAGCAATTCCGACACGACGGGTGGGGGAAAGGAGACGGGTGGGGAGCTCATTTGATTTCTGGATTGTGGTAGCAGCATTACCCCCACTCCTGTCCCTCGTAACCCGGCCCCCTTGTTAAGCCTTGGGTTACAAGAGAGGAGGAGGAGGAGGAGAGAGGGGAGGAAGAGAGGGGTATTTAAGACCTTTATACAAATTAGCTGGTTACGATGGACTTAGCAATAGTTCCGAGAGGAATACTGCCAATGGCTGGAGGAGAGATTTCCAGGCATCATGTCCCCTTCTTGTGTAACCGAATGTTGTTCCCAAGTGAGGGGAAATAAAAACAAATCAATAAATCATACGCCTTAGATTATTCAAGATTCTCTTACGACTGGCTTTTTAAATATCTAAATGATTAATTGGTATTAGGGGAAAATATACCATAAATTCTAATTACCTCCGTTAGCGAAGTTAGGAGGAGGTTATGTTTTATCCGCTGTTTGTGTGTGCGTTTGTTTGTGAATAGCTTCCTGGTCACAATTTTAATCTCAGAGTAATGAAACTTGCAGGGATTAACTGTTATGCAAAGAACTGGAAATCATTACATTTTGGAAGGTCAAGGTCAAACGTCAAGGTCACGGTCAAGCAAAAGGTCAAGAAATAAGCTGGCCAGGAAGGAGGTCTGCGCTCTACTGATGCCCGTCTACTTATGTCGTAATTTTGTCAGAAATTTTATTGTTCAACAACAATTAATTACATGTTCACTTTCAATAACATTTACATACATGAGAATACATAAGAATATATGTGCTACTGTACGCGACCCGTAAAAAATGACAGCTAAATATTTGGTCAGACATGCACGCACGCACCCCCTCTCACCAGGGTATGACTACTTCTTCCCGTATCCAAAGGAGGGGGAGAGCTGAGCATGAGCTGAAAGAAATATACACTGTATATTTATATATAAAGCCAGACACTATTCTTTCTTATACAAGGGAGTTTCCTAAATAAAAAATTACCTCCTACTTTTATGTTGTTGTTTTTAATGTTTATGACTATTTTATTTCAATTGTTCATTACTGCCTATATCGTTTAATTATTTCCTTATTTCCTTTCCTTACTGGGTTATTTTCCCTGTTGAACTCCTTGGGCTTATAGCATCCTGCTTTTCCAACTAGGGTTGTAGCTTAGCAAATAATAATAATAATAATAATAATAATAATAATAATAATAATAATAATAATAATAATAATAATAATAATAATAATAATAATAAAATAAGAAAGATAAAAATAACAATAATAATAATAATAATAATAATAATAATAATAATAATAATAATAATAATAATAATAATAATATCATCCTTCCTTGGCAAAATTGCAACCTGATTTAGAAAATCAGGAATAGTGCAATCTTAAAGGAACCAATACGGTTGAGAAATACAAATTTGAGGAAACATTTAAAACTTGTCCACAATAAAACCAGTATTAGACTAAATGAATCTTGAATCTTTTCCTTTTCAAATTTTGTCTGTGAATGAATCAACTGTAAAATAATAACAGTAATAACCAGAATCGCGATCTGTATGCATAAATGTATAATAGCTACAATGCAAAAAATGAGTTTGGTAGAGAATGAAATTTTCAGGATCAGGATTAACTGAAAAGATTTTATTATTTATGTCAATAAGAGTCCTCTTCTATATGAAAAAAAAGATAGGTATTGTAACCATTCTCCTTGTCAACAGCCATCCTAACACCGCCCCCCCCCCCCCCCCCCCCCGGGCCTTTTACTCAAGGGAGACGCGATGTCCGTAAAGCGGGGTTTACACGGCCGAGCAGCTCGTCGAGCCCGGTTGTCGAACCTACTTGTAGAATGGCTCGAAGAGCTTTCAGACAGTACATCGAGCCTCAGTGTGCCTCGTGCTAAAACAACGTCAACATGTCTCTCGACCAGGACGATTTGATAGCCATTGCTTTAGCAGTGGCACTAAGAAGGAAAAAAAAAAGATCAAGAGAGAGAAATTTTCATATACCAACTTGCTTGTTGCTTTAAAATTAGAGCCTGATGACTGGCGCAATTATTTGCGTATGGATGAAGACACGTACATTGATCTACCGAATCGTGTCAGCCCTTTCATTACTATGAGGAAGGCCATAACTCCACATGAAAGACTGAGTGTCCGCTATTCCTTTGTTTCTGGCTACTTTATTGGAGTAGTCTTTTGATTTAACTTTCCATAAACCTGGATGAGCTCGATATGCATGTATGAAATCAAGTACGACTTCCTTCTCATTCTTACTTTCATTAATGGCAGCAATTATGCATTTCTTTGATGATGTTTCCTCTAGCAGGTTTGAATAACAATTAACAACTGAGGTTCGATGCTCGACACCCGTTCACACGTTCACACCGCTCGTCGAACAATGTAGCTCCGCCCACAAAAGTCAAGATGAGCCTGACTTTCATCGAGCCGCTCGACGAGCGCGCTCGACAACCAAATAGCCCGTTTACACGCTCGAACATCAATTCAAACACAGGGTTGTCGAGCCAGGCTCGACGAGCTGCTCGCCCGTGTAAACCCCGCTTAACAGGTGTGTCGCTTCGAATTTATCTCGGAGTGATGGCTCCCCCAACAAACCCTTTTCTGTCTCCCTATTTCCTTTCCTCTCAGGGTTATTTTTCCCTGCTGGGGCCCTTGGGTTTATAGCATTCTGGTTTCCCACCTATTTTTGTAGCTTAGCTTGTAATAATATTCATCATTATCATCTCCTCCTACGACTATTGACCCAAAGGGCCTAGGTTAGATTTCGCCAATCGTCTCTATCTTAGAGTTTTTAAATCAATACTTCTCCATTCATCGCCTCTTACTTCACGCTTCATATTCCTCAGCTATGTAGGCCTGGGTCTTCCCATACTTCTAGTGCCTTGTGAAGCCCAGTTGAAAGTTTGGTGAACTTATCTCTCTTCGGGAGTGCGAAGAGCATGCCCAAACCATCCCCATGCACCTCCACGCACGCTCTTAAAAAAACAAAAACATTGAGATAGAATTTGGAATACCAGCTTTGTCGCATTTTAGCATTCGGGCAGCTTTATGTTCTCCGTTTCAATCTTAAATGTTATTGGGGGAAAGAGATTATGGTATCAGGCCTAGCGTTCTACTAGTTCTTCCCCCACCAGGGCCTACAAGTAGAGAGGTCACTTCCCCCACCAGGGCCTACAAGTAGAGAGGTCACTTCCCCCACCAGGGCCTACAAATAGAGAGGTTACTTCCCCCACCAGGGCCTACAAGTAGAGGGGTTACTTCCTCCACCAGGGCCTACTAGTAGAGGGGTTACTTACCCCACCAGGGCCTACAAGTAGAGGGGTTACTTTCCCAACCAGGGCCTACAAGTAGAGAGGTTACTTCCCCCACCAGGGCCTACAAGTAGAGAGGTTACTTCCTCCACCAGGGCCTACTAGTAGAGGGGTTACTTACCCCACCAGGGCCTACAAGTAGAGGGGTTACTTCCTCCACCAGGGCCTACTAGTAGAGGGGTTACTTACCCCACCAGGGCCTACAAGTAGAGGGGTTACTTACCCCACCAGGGCCTACAAGTAGAGGGGTTACTTCCCCCACCAGGGCCTACAAGTAGAGGGGTTACTTACCCCACCAGGGCCTACAAGTAGAGGGGTTACTTCCCCCACCAGGGCCTACAAGTAGAGGGGTTACTTCCTCCACCAGGGCCTACTAGTAGAGGGGTTACTTCCCCCACCAGGGCCTACAAGTAGAGGGGTTACTTCCCCCACCAGGGCCTACAAGTAGAGGGGTTACTTACCCCACCAGGGCCTACAAGTAGAGGGGTTACTTACCCCACCAGGGCCTACTAGTAGAGGGGTTACTTCCCCCACCAGGGCCTACAAGTAGAGGGGTTACTTCCCCCACCAGGGCCTACAAGTAGAGGGGTTACTTACCCCACCAGGGCCTACTAGTAGAGGGGTTACTTACCCCACCAGGGCCTACAAGTAGAGGGGTTACTTACCCCACCAGGGCCTACAAGTAGAGGGGTTACTTACCCCACCAGGGCCTACAAGTAGAGGGGTTACTTACCCCACCAGGGCCTACTAGTAGAGGGGTTACTTACCCCACCAGGGCCTACAAGTAGAGGGGTTACTTCCCCCACCAGGGCCTACAAGTAGAGGGGTTACTTACCCCACCAGGGCCTACTAGTAGAGGGGTTACTTCCCCCACCAGGGCCTACAAGTAGAGGGGTTACTTACCCCACCAGGGCCTACTAGTAGAGGGGTTACTTCCCCCACCAGGGCCTACAAGTAGAGGGGTTACTTACCCCACCAGGGCCTACAAGTAGAGGGGTTACTTCCCCCACCAGGGCCTACAAGTAGAGGGGTTACTTACCCCACCAGGGCCTACTAGTAGAGGGGTTACTTCCCCCACCAGGGCCTACAAGTAGAGGGGTTACTTACCCCACCAGGGCCTACTAGTAGAGGGGTTACTTACCCCACCAGGGCCTACAAGTAGAGGGGTTACTTACCCCACCAGGGCCTACTAGTAGAGGGGTTACATACCCCACCAGGGCCTACAAGTAGAGGGGTTACTTACCCCACCAGGGCCTACTAGTAGAGGGGTTACTTACCCCACCAGGGCCTACAAGTAGAGGGGTTACTTCCCCCACCAGGGCCTACAAGTAGAGGGGTTACTTACCCCTCCAGGGCCTACTAGTAGAGGGGTTACTTCCCCCACCAGGGCCTACAAGTAGAGGGGTTACTTACCCCACCAGGGCCTACTAGTAGAGGGGTTACTTCCCCCACCAGGGCCTACAAGTAGAGGGGTTACTTACCCCACCAGGGCCTACTAGTAGAGGGGTTACTTACCCCACCAGGGCCTACAAGTAGAGGGGTTACTTACCCCACCAGGGCCTACAAGTAGAGGGGTTACTTACCCCACCAGGGCCTACTAGTAGAGGGGTTACTTACCCCACCAGGGCCTACAAGTAGAGGGGTTACTTCCCCCACCAGGGCCTACAAGTAGAGGGGTTACTTCCCCCACCAGGGCCTACTAGTAGAGGGGTTACTTCCCCCACCAGGGCCTACAAGTAGAGGGGTTACTTACCCCACCAGGGCCTACTAGTAGAGGGGTTACTTACCCCACCAGGGCCTACAAGTAGAGGGGTTACTTCCCCCACCAGGGCCTACAAGTAGAGGGGTTACTTACCCCACCAGGGCCTACTAGTAGAGGGGTTACTTCCCCCACCAGGGCCTACAAGTAGAGGGGTTACTTACCCCACCAGGGCCTACTAGTAGAGGGGTTACTTACCCCACCAGGGCCTACAAGTAGTGGAGTTACTTACCCCACCAGGGCCTACTAGTAGAGGGGTTACTTACCCCACCAGGGCCTATAAGTAGAGGGGTTACTTCCCCCACCAGGGCCTACAAGTAGAGGGGTTACTTACCCCACCAGGGCCTACAAGTAGAGGGGTTACTTCCTCCACCAGGGCCTACTAGTAGAGGGGTTACTTACCCCACCAGGGCCTACAAGTAGAGGGGTTACTTCCCCCACCAGGGCCTACAAGTAGAGGGGTTACTTCCTCCACAAGGGCCTACTAGTAGAGGGGTTACTTACCCCACCAGGGCCTACAAGTAGAGGGGTTACTTCCCCCACCAGGGCCTACAAGTAGAGGGGTTACTTCCTCCACCAGGGCCTACTAGTAGAGGGGTTACTTACCCCACCAGGGCCTACAAGTAGAGGGGTTACTTCCCCCACCAGGGCCTACAAGTAGAGGGGTTACTTCCTCCACCAGGGCCTACTAGTAGAGGGGTTACTTACCCCACCAGGGCCTACAAGTAGAGGGGTTACTTCCCCCACCAGGGCCTACAAGTAGAGGGGTTACTTACCCCACCAGGGCCTACTAGTAGAGGGGTTACTTCCCCCACCAGGGCCTACAAGTAGAGGGGTTACTTACCCCACCAGGGCCTACTAGTAGAGGGGTTACATACCCCACCAGGGCCTACAAGTAGAGGGGTTACTTACCCCACCAGGGCCTACTAGTAGAGGGGTTACTTACCCCACCAGGGCCTACAAGTAGAGGGGTTACTTCCCCCACCAGGGCCTACAAGTAGAGGGGTTACTTACCCCTCCAGGGCCTACTAGTAGAGGGGTTACTTCCCCCACCAGGGCCTACAAGTAGAGGGGTTACTTACCCCACCAGGGCCTACTAGTAGAGGGGTTACTTCCCCCACCAGGGCCTACAAGTAGAGGGGTTACTTACCCCACCAGGGCCTACTAGTAGAGGGGTTACTTACCCCACCAGGGCCTACAAGTAGAGGGGTTACTTACCCCACCAGGGCCTACAAGTAGAGGGGTTACTTACCCCACCAGGGCCTACTAGTAGAGGGGTTACTTACCCCACCAGGGCCTACAAGTAGAGGGGTTACTTCCCCCACCAGGGCCTACAAGTAGAGGGGTTACTTACCCCACCAGGGCCTACTAGTAGAGGGGTTACTTCCCCCACCAGGGCCTACAAGTAGAGGGGTTACTTCCCCCACCAGGGCCTACTAGTAGAGGGGTTACTTACCCCACCAGGGCCTACAAGTAGAGGGGTTACTTCCCCCACCAGGGCCTACAAGTAGAGGGGTTACTTACCCCACCAGGGCCTACTAGTAGAGGGGTTACTTCCCCCACCAGGGCCTACAAGTAGAGGGGTTACTTACCCCACCAGGGCCTACTAGTAGAGGGGTTACTTACCCCACCAGGGCCTACAAGTAGAGGAGTTACTTACCCCACCAGGGCCTACTAGTAGAGGGGTTACTTACCCCACCAGGGCCTATAAGTAGAGGGGTTACTTCCCCCACCAGGGCTTACAAGTAGATGGGTTACTTCCTCCACCAGGGCCTACTAGTAGAGGGGTTACTTACCCCACCAGGGCCTACAAGTAGAGGGGTTACTTCCCCCACCAGGGCCTACAAGTAGAGGGGTTACTTCCTCCACCAGGGCCTACTAGTAGAGGGGTTACTTACCCCACCAGGGCCTACAAGTAGAGGGGTTACTTCCCCCACCAGGGCCTACAAGTAGAGGGGTTACTTCCTCCACCAGGGCCTACTAGTAGAGGGGTTACTTACCCCACCAGGGCCTACAAGTAGAGGGGTTACTTCCTCCACCAGGGCCTACTAGTAGAGGGGTTACTTACCCCACCAGGGCCTACAAGTAGAGGGGTTACTTCCCCCACCAGGGCCTACAAGTACAGGGGTTACTTCCTCCACCAGGGCCTACTAGTAGAGGGGTTACTTACCCCACCAGGGCCTACAAGTAGAGGGGTTACTTCCCCCACCAGGGCCTACAAGTAGAGGGGTTACTTACCCCACCAGGGCCTACAAGTAGAGGGGTTACTTCCTCCACCAGGGCCTACTAGTAGAGGGGTTACTTCCTCCACCAGGGCCTACTAGTAGAGGGGTTACTTACCCCACCAGGGCCTACAAGTAGAGGGGTTACTTCCTCCACCAGGGCCTACTAGTAGAGGGGTTACTTACCCCACCAGGGCCTACAAGTAGAGGGGTTACTTCCCCCACCAGGGCCTACAAGTAGAGGGGTTACTTCCTCCACCAGGGCCTACTAGTAGAGGGGTTACTTACCCCACCAGGGCCTACAAGTAGAGGGGTTACTTCCCCCACCAGGGCCTACAAGTAGAGGGGTTACTTCCTCCACCAGGGCCTACTAGTAGAGGGGTTACTTACCCCACCAAGGCCTACAAGTAGAGGGGTTACTTACCCCACCAGGGCCTACAAGTAGAGGGGTTACTTACCCCACCAGGGCCTACAAGTAGAGGGGTTACTTCCCCCACCAGGGCCTACAAGTAGAGGGGTTACTTACCCCACCAGGGCCTACAAGTAGAGGGGTTACTTCCTCCACCAGGGCCTACTAGTAGAGGGGTTACTTCCTCCACCAGGGCCTACTAGTAGAGGGGTTACTTACCCCACCAGGGCCTACAAGTAGAGGGGTTACTTCCTCCACCAGGGCCTACTAGTAGAGGGGTTACTTACCCCACCAGGGCCTACAAGTAGAGGGGTTACTTCCTCCACCAGGGCCTACTAGTAGAGGGGTTACTTACCCCACCAGGGCCTACAAGTAGAGGGGTTCCTTCCCCCACCAGGGCCTACAAGTAGAGGGGTTACTTCCTCCACCAGGGCCTACTAGTAGAGGGGTTACTTACCCCACCAGGGCCTACAAGTAGAGGGGTTACTTCCCCCACCAGGGCCTACAAGTAGAGGGGTTACTTCCTCCACCAGGGCCTACTAGTAGAGGGGTTACTTACCCCACCAGGGCCTACAAGTAGAGGGGTTACTTCCCCCACCAGGGCCTACAAGTAGAGGGGTTACTTCCTCCACCAGGGCCTACTAGTAGAGGGGTTACTTACCCCACCAGGGCCTACAAGTAGAGGGGTTACTTCCCCCACCAGGGCCTACAAGTAGAGGGGTTACTTCCTCCACCAGGGCCTACTAGTAGAGGGGTTACTTACCCCACCAGGGCCTACAAGTAGAGGGGTTACTTCCCCCACCAGGGCCTACAAGTAGAGGGGTTACTTCCTCCACCAGGGCCTACTAGTAGAGGGGTTACTTACCCCACCAGGGCCTACAAGTAGAGGGGTTACTTCCCCCACCAGGGCCTACAAGTAGAGGGGTTACTTCCTCCACCAGGGCCTACTAGTAGAGGGGTTACTTACCCCACCAGGGCCTACAAGTAGAGGGGTTACTTACCCCACCAGGGCCTACAAGTAGAGGGGTTACTTACCCCACCAGGGCCTACAAGTAGAGGGGTTACTTACCCCACCAGGGCCTACAAGTAGAGGGGTTACTTCCCCCACCAGGGCCTACAAGTAGAGGGGTTACTTACCCCACCAGGGCCTACAAGTAGAGGGGTTACTTCCTCCACCAGGGCCTACTAGTAGAGGGGTTACTTCCTCCACCAGGGCCTACTAGTAGAGGGGTTACTTACCCCACCAGGGCCTACAAGTAGAGGGGTTACTTCCTCCACCAGGGCCTACTAGTAGAGGGGTTACTTACCTCACCAGGGCCTACAAGTAGAGGGGTTACTTCCCCCACCAGGGCCTACAAGTAGAGGGGTTACTTCCTCCACCAGGGCCTACTAGTAGAGGGGTTACTTACCCCACCAGGGCCTACAAGTAGAGGGGTTACTTCCCCCACCAGGGCCTACAAGTACAGGGGTTACTTCCTCCACCAGGGCCTACTAGTAGAGGGGTTACTTACCCCACCAGGGCCTACAAGTAGAGGGGTTACTTACCCCACCAGGGCCTACAAGTAGAGGGGTTACTTACCCCACCAGGGCCTAAAAGTAGAGGGGTTACTTACCCCACCAGGGCCTACAAGTAGAGGGGTTACTTACCCCACCAGGGCCTACAAGTAGAGGGGTTACTTACCCCACCAGGGCCTACAAGTAGAGGGGTTACTTTCCCCACCAGGGCCTACAAGTAGAGGGGTTACTTCCTCCACCAGGGCCTACTAGTAGAGGGGTTACTTACCCCACCAGGGCCTACAAGTAGAGGGGTTACTTACCCTACCAGGGCCTACAAGTAGAGAGGTTACTTACCCCACCAGGGCCTACAAGTAGAGGGGTTACTTACCCCACCAGGGCCTACAAGTAGAGGGGTTACTTCCCCCACCAGGGCCTACAAGTAGAGGGGTTACTTACCCCACCAGGGCCTACAAGTAGAGGGGTTACTTCCTCCACCAGGGCCTACTAGTAGAGGGGTTACTTACCCCACCAGGGCCTACAAGTAGAGGGGTTACTTCCTCCACCAGGGCCTACTAGTAGAGGGGTTACTTACCCCACCAGGGCCTACAAGTAGAGGGGTTACTTCCTCCACCAGGGCCTACTAGTAGAGGGGTTACTTACCCCACCAGGGCCTACAAGTAGAGGGGTTACTTCCCCCACCAGGGCCTACAAGTAGAGGGGTTACTTCCTCCACCAGGGCCTACTAGTAGAGGGGTTACTTACCCCACCAGGGCCTACAAGTAGAGGGGTTACTTCCCCCACCAGGGCCTACAAGTACAGGGGTTACTTCCTCCACCAGGGCCTACTAGTAGAGGGGTTACTTACCCCACCAGGGCCTACAAGTAGAGGGGTTACTTACCCCACCAGGGCCTACAAGTAGAGGGGTTACTTACCCCACCAGGGCCTAAAAGTAGAGGGGTTACTTACCCCACCAGGGCCTACAAGTAGAGGGGTTACTTACCCCACCAGGGCCTACAAGTAGAGGGGTTACTTTCCCCACCAGGGCCTACAAGTAGAGGGGTTACTTCCTCCACCAGGGCCTACTAGTAGAGGGGTTACTTACCCCACCAGGGCCTACAAGTAGAGGGGTTACTTACCCCACCAGGGCCTACAAGTAGAGGGGTTACTTTCCCCACCAGGGCCTACAAGTAGAGGGGTTACTTCCTCCACCAGGGCCTACTAGTAGAGGGGTTACTTACCCCACCAGGGCCTACAAGTAGAGGGGTTACTTACCCTACCAGGGCCTATAAGTAGAGGGGTTACTTCCCCCACCAGGGCTTACAAGTAGAGGGGGTTACTTCCCCAACCAGGGCCTACAAATAAGGGGGGAGGTGCCCCTTCACCCTCGATGCAAGATACCCGCCGTCTCTTTGCCTTTCATTCACTCTTTCACTATCTTTGAAATGATTTCCTGTAGGCAATGTAACTCATTCATGGATTCAACTACGGTAGAGAACACCAATTTGATATAAGGTTATAAAATTAGAGCAATGGTTTTTTAAAATGATTTTGTAGGAAAATCAAATAATACTCATTACTGGATAAATTTCTTAGGAATACATTGAAGAGTTTTATTTGATTAATGAAGTTGAAATAGGAATTGATTGATTGATTGATTTGAAAGAAAACTGTTTGTGATATTCGTCCCATTAATTTACACAAATGTCATTTCAAGGAGAAAATAAAATATGAGAAAAATTCGTAATTGTGATAAGTCTTCAGCTGTAATATTTACCTCCGCCAACGAAGTCGGAAGGAGGTTATGTTTTACCCCTTGTTTGTATTTTTGTTTGTGTGTGTTTGTTTGTGAACAGCTTCCTGGTCATAATTTTAACCGAAGAGTTATGAAACTTGCAAGGATTAACTTTTATGTAAAGAGCCGGAAATTTATTAAATTTTGAAATGTCAAGGTCAAAGATCAAGATCACAGACAAGTAAAATGTCTAATTAACGCAACCAGCCACAAGTTTAGACATCGTTCTCAGAGACTTCAAACTTGGTTTATTTTTAAGTGTATGAAAATCCACACCAATTAATACATGTCAAGGTCAAAAGTAGAGGTCAAGGTCGAGCAAATGGTTAAGAAATAAGCTGCCGCAGTGGAGGTTTTTGATTTCCACTTGATAAAGATCATAAAAAAACCTGACTGGGAGGACATACCTGAGGCCTTTGTCCTACAGTGGACTAGTCACAGCTGATGATGATGATGATGATGATTATTATTATGATGATGATGATGATTGCATGATTGATTGATTGATTGATAAGGAGTTATTTGGCATCCTGACATCTCTGATGATGATGATGATGATGATGATGAATATGGAGGTATTATTGTCATCATCATCATCATCATTATTACAATTATTATTATTACTATTATCATTATTATTATTATTATTATTATTATTATTATTATTACAACCTAGGCTACAACCCAAGTTGGAAAAGCCAGATGCTATAAGCCCAAGGGCTCCAACAGGAAAAAATAGCTAAGTGAGGAAAGGAAACAAGGAAATAAAACATTTCAACGACTGCAGCATCAATAATAATCAAATTAATTCACAAACATTATGTCTATATTCGATTATATCTGAGTTTTTAAATATTCAACTGATCGTTATAAATCTAGAGAGTGTGTTATTATCAATAACATTCAGTTTAATGCCTGTATAAAAAGCAATAGAAATTGTCCTACAATGGAAGCTGATGATCATGATACAATCATTGTTAGTAATTAATTGATGTGCTTATAGTATTAGTATTAGTGGTAGTTGTGGAGGTGACAAAAATTGTATACTAACGCTGTAACAATGTGAATCAAATATTATCGTATTGAGAGAGGAAAAAAAACCTAAAATCTCGAACTGGAGATGAAAAAAATATATACACTTAAAAAACCCGAATTCTAATTAAAAATTCTCCGTAAAAAATATACTTTTCTCAGCCGTATTTCAGTAAAATATAGGCGACCATAATTTTTACCCTAATTTGATATTATCTTTTACGGGTTGGTGACCGCAATATCACTCCTTTACGTCAACATATGTTTTAAGATGGCAAATGCCTGGAAACATTTATTCCAGGATTCTTACCGATTTCTTTAATGAATATTTTTAACAGTGTATAACAAAGAGAATAGTAATAAGCTGGTGTTCGTAGTGAGAGGAAAAAAAGAAAAAGAAATCTAAAATTTCGAAATGGAG
>NC_090762.1:35384675-35392175 GCF_036898095.1 Palaemon carinicauda | reverse complement strand
CACGTTAAGGTATCTCAACTCTATTACCTGGTGTGTGTATGTACTTATACACACATGCTTATGCAATAACATGGTATTGCAAAAATACGCTAGACAGCAATAAAACACAAACTAACACGCACACACACACACGAACACACACACACACACACACACACATATATATATATATATATATATAACAAGTACAGCCGTTTCTATACCACTTCAGGACAAAGGCCTCACACATGTCACTCAATTACATATCTGGGGTTTGCACAATTTTCATCACAACGCTGACCACTACGGATTGGTGATGATGGAAGATTTTCGTCTGATTGCTCACAGCAAACCAACCTAGTTTATTGGCTTATTTATGACTGTAGGCATAAAATTTCAAGAGAAGGCACTCGCCAAAAAAAAGAATATTTTTTGGGCTCAAGCCATGGCGTCCTGATGGAAGGTTCCTGTTTGGTAGCTTCCTTGGGTATAAGACTACTAAGATATTCCCAGAGAATTTAACCACAGGTTATCACAGAATTCTAACTTCTGGAGCGAGTATCTCAAAGGTTTCCCTTTAAGACATCGTAATACAACAGGGGGACACGCATGTCTGGTCGTGCCACATAGCTATTTCCACCCCGAACAGAGTTAACGCTTCGGTGTGTAAGGGCTGAGAATAGCTGGGAGCCGTTCCACAGCTAATCTCACTCGTGGCTACTACTGATACTCGAGACGTAAACAAACGGACGCCATTGCTCTAATGACGTCACGCGCGTCTTTATCCTTTGTTTAGTAGCTGCCCTACTGAGACGGATTTTCCCTTGTGTGAACTTTATCGTTTTGCATCTTCGCTATGTCGTTACCTTCAGCCTCGCCTTCTTCTGGAAAGGAGGAGCAGATGAAGTGCGATTTCGCATACTGTGCCGTGAAACGCTCCCAGTTTTACGGACATACGGCGTGCAGGACTCACGCCCCTTGCTCAGACAAGAAAGGGGATTGGAAGTTCTGGAATCCACTGGAATGTACGGTCTGCCAGGCCTACCTAGTTGAGGCCTTCCATAACCCTCCCTCAGCGGAGGTTAGAGACATTGCTCGTGAGAAACTGCGCAAGTGGGTGCGTGGTTTTCAGAGGAATGCCACTGGACCGTACCTGGCCACCGAAGAACTGAGGTCCCTGCTGTTCCCTAAGGCCTCCCCTGATTCAGTGGTTCCAAAGGAAGCAATCCCCACTGTCCAAATTACGGTGGAACCTGATGTGGTCATGGCTCAGTCCATGCACGAGTGTCGCCTAGATTCCGAAGAGGATGACAGATCTCTGACGTCTCGGAAGACACGGAGAAGACGCTTATGGCTCAAGGAGCCGAAGAGGACGAAGACAAGGTGGAATACACCGAGTCGGAGATTGGAGCTACTCCCTCGTCCATCCCTCCGCCTACTCCTACACCGACGGATGTGTCCATTCCGTCTACCTCCTCGACCCCGGATCCTTCTTCTTCTACACAAGAACTGATCCGACTGATTAGAGCTGTCATGGACGACAGACTGAAGGAGAACCAGGAGTCCATCAGGTCTATGATTGGATCCAGAGAACCGAAGAAGATCTCGGTTAAGGATCTCCCAGCTTGCTCTCATGCCAACCCGTGGAGGTATGCAGAGCATATGGTTATTGCGACCGGCAGGATCTTTGTTAGTGACAAAATCGGCACGGTCCCGTTGGAAGATGTGGAATTCTTCCCAAGCTTCGAGGCCTACCCGGACTGTTACGTCCGGCTTCGTTCTGAACCTGCCTCGAAGGAGGAGACCGAACCTAAGGAAGAGATAGTGTTCGATCTCGCAAAGGCCCAGGCTATGCTAGCCTCCGCATTTAAGAGCAGGGGCTTTACCTGCTCTAAGCTTCCTGCCTTGAGCAAGAAGCATCCTACTTATGTCGCTCCCGACACTGCGATTCTTCCATTTTTGGAAAAGGCCTTGGCTGCATGCCTTAAAGCGGCGGAAGAAGGGAAACCCTGCCCTGCCACTGGAGGAGTGCAGACCCTTCTCCATCGTAACGCCCCCTGACACTAGACAATGGAAAGATGTCCAACATACTTTCGTTGTGGGTAGGCTCGATCCTGACGTTGCCGGACGTCAGTTTAATGAAGACCTCCCTAAGCTCAATGATCACCTCCTTCGCCGGGAACAAGACACGAAGGAGAGGCTTGCAGCGTCTCTTTCTCATCAAGTCCAACTTGAAGTTATGGCCTGTGACACAGCAGTACCCGATCACTACATGGTACTGGCCAAATCCCACTTACTCACGGTAATGAAGGGACTTGTACCATTTCATAAAGGCTCGTAGAGCCTGTCGTGAATTCGTGTTTGTCGTGCCACCGTGAAACACGAACCCCGGAGGCTGATTTCCTCCAACATCTGGGGAAAGCAGCCTGTTTCCTTCGGACCTTGTCAAGGAAATAACGGACAGAGCCGCCACGGAGAATAGGAACCTTCTCCACAAGTGGGGCATGTCCAGGAAAAGGAAAACCTCTCAGGACGATGGACCTCAGCCTAAGAGGAAACCTCAGAAACCGAAACCCCAGCAACGTCAACAAAGACGTCAGTTTCCGGGACCCGCTACCTCCCAAGTGGTTGCCCAACCACAACAGACCTTTCAATTGGTCCCCCAACCGGTGTTGTCACAGTCACCGGTCTTCACCCCTGCCTTTGAGCAGCCATCCACTACCTTTCATGCCAGAGGTAGAGGCTCGTCCAGGGGTGCAAGCAGAGACGCCTCTCGTCGTCCCTCCAGAGGTAGAGGAGGAAAGGGAGCTAGCGGCCGAGGCAACAAGTCCTCGGGACACCAGAAGCAATGAAGTGCTTCCGGTGGGAGGAAGACTCCGCCAATTCCAGGATCGTTGGACCTTCGATCCTTGGGCACACAGCATCATCAAGAACGGTCTAGGCTGGAGTTGGGTGCAACCACCCCCAATCTTCCAGCGGTTCTTCCAACAATCGACCCCCATTCTGGAAGAATATGTTCTAGACCTCTTGAACAAGAAGGTGATAAGGAAGGTAAAGTCCACCAGGTTCCAAGGGAGACTGTTTTGCGTTCCCAAGAAGGACTCAGACAAGCTCAGAGTCATTCTGGACTTATCCCTCCCCTCAACAAGTTCATAGAGAACAACAAATTCAAGATGCTGACGCTTCAACAAATAAGGACCCTTCTGCCTCAAGGTTCCTACACGGTCTCTATAGACCTGGCGGATGCCTATTGGCACATTCCAATGAACCATCACGCTTCCTCCTACCTAGGATTTCGACTCCAAAGGAAAAGCTACGCCTCCCGGGCATGCCATTCGGCCTCAATGTGGCCCCTCGGATCTTCACGAAGCTGGCAGGACGCCATAGTACAACAGCTCCGCCTAAGAAACGTCCAGGTGATGGCCTACCTCGACGACTGGCTAGTCTGGGCTCCATCGCCCGAAGAGTGTACAAAGTCTTGCGACAAAGTTACCCAGTACCTAGAACACCTGGGATTCAAGATCAACGAGAAGAAATCTCGCCTCTCTCCGGCTCAGAAGTTTCAGTGGCTGGGAATCCACTGGAATCTTCAGTCACACCGCCTTTCCATCCCCCAGAAGAAAAGGAAGGAAATAGCAGGGTCTGTCAAGCGACTACTGAAATCCAAACGCATTTCAAGACGACAGCAGGAACGAGTTCTAGGCTCTCTACAATTCGCCTCAGTGACAAACCCAGTGCTTCGTGCACAGCTAAAGGATGCCGCGGGAGTCTGGAGACGATCGGCATCCATCGCTCGAAGAGACCTCAAGAGACGGCTTCCAAACAGACTTCGACGCCTCCTAAAGCCGTGGTCGGAAGCAATGGCCCCTGAAAAGGTCCATTCCTCTCCAACAACCCTCCTCCTTCACTCAACATCCACACGGATGCCTCACTGGAGGGCTGGGGAGGTCACTCCACCTGAAACAAGCTCAAGGGACCTGGTCTCCACTATTCAAGACGTTCCACATAAACATCTTGGAGGCCATGGCGGTCCTTCTTACTCTGAAGAAGCTATCCCCGCCGCCCTCGATCCACATCCGTCTAACCCTAGACAACTCGGGTGGTAGTTCGTTGTCTCAATCGCCAAGGCTCAAGATCGCCCCAGATAAATCAGGTGCTTCTCCCAATCTTCCGTCTGGCGGAGAAGAAGAAGTGGCACCTGTCTGCAGTTCACCTACAAGGATTCCGCAACGTGACAGCGGATGCTCTATCTCGGACAAACCCGATAGAGTCGGAATGGTCTCTAGACGCAAGATCATTCTCCTTCATCTCTCATCAAGTCCCAGAACTTCAGATAGATCTCTTTGCAACGAGCGACAACAATCAACTTCCTCTGTACGTAGCCCCGTACGAGGACCCCAAGGCAGAAGCGGTGGACGCCATGTCACTGGACTGGAACAGATGGTCCAAGATATACCTGTTCCCTCCCACCAACCTTCTGTTGAAAGTCCTCTCCAAACTGAGAACCTTCAAAGGGACAGCGGCCCTAGTGGCTCCCAAGTGGCCCCGGAGCAACTGGTACCCCCTGGTCCTGGAGCTGCAGCCCAAGCTGATCCCTCTCCCGGGCCCAGTTCTCTCTCAACAAGTACAGAAGTCGACTGTCTTCGCTTCATCATCGAAAATCAAGGACCTTCATCTCATGATTTTCTCTCCCTTGCGCAAAGAAGAGGTTTGGGATCTCGAAGAAAAGTCTAGACTTCCTAGAGGAATACAAGACCGAATCCACGAGACGGCAATATGAATCATCCTGGAGGAAATGGGTCTCCTTTGTTAAAGCAAAAAATCCTAAAGAAATCACCATTGATTTCTGTATGTCCTTCTTCATTCACCTTCATGGACAAGGATTAGCAGCCAATACGATTTCGACCTGCAAATCGGCTTTGACTAGACCAATTCTATATGCTTTCCAAATTGATCTGTCCAGCGACATCTTTAACAAACTGCCGAAAGCATGTGCTCGCCTACGCCCAGCACCCCCTCCGAAACCGATCTCCTGGTCACTAGACAAGGTGCTCCATTTCGCCTCCAACTTGGACAACGATTCATGCCCCCCCCATCCTCAAGGATCTGACTCAGAAAGTTATATTTTTATTTGCTCTCGCCTCGGGAGCTCGAGTCAGCGAAATAGTGGCATTATCAAGAGAAGAGGGACACATCCTGTTTGCTGATTCAGGAGAAGTGACCCTCTCCCCTGATCCGACGTTTCTCGCCAAAAATGAATTACCCACCAAAAGATGGGGGCCCTGGAGAATATGCCCCCTGAAGGAGGATGTCTCTCTATGTCCAGTAGAGAGCCTCAAGGTCTATCTTCGCAGAACTTCAAACTTTGGTGGAGGCCAACTCTTCAAAGGAGAAACATCGGGCAGCGACCTGTCACTGAAACAATTAAGAGCGAAAATCACCTACTTCATTCGCAGAGCGGATCCGAACAGTACACCCGCTGGTCATGATCCTAGAAAAGTGGCATCTTCTCTGAACTTCTTTCAGAGCATGGACTTTGAGAGCCTTAAAAAACTTTACGGGCTGGAAGTCCTCGCGAGTTTTCTTTAAACATTATGCGAAACAAGTGCACGAAATCAAACATTTTGTGGTAGCCGCAGGTAGTGTTATGAAACCTGCACCTAACTCTGCGTAGAACAGTGAGTTACTTGGGACTCTAACTCTTCGGGTGCCTATGTTGACCCTCGAGTGATTCATAGTGATGTCTAAAAACACTTAGTGCTTTTATAACTGTTCTTATCCCAGGTGAAATGTCATAGTGTTACACAAGTGCCGCATGCCTTGAGCATGATGTGTTATTTAAAGACTTGCGTTCCTCGAGAACGAGTACCTACTAATCCTGAAATTCCCTTTCAGATTCAAGAGCAAGCCTTTATTTCTATGTACATTATTATTACTGTAAATGAACTTTACTTTTGCTGTAAATTATTTAATTTCTGCATTGTGAAATAAAATTTCTATTTTATTACTTATGCGTCTCTTTCAGCTCCTACTTACTATGAAATACATACTGTCATAGTTTTATTTACTCCTCCTTTCTTATGGTCATGAAGAATTTAAGATGTCCATTCCTAAATTATATTCACCTTGCCTCAGTAAGGTTCCTACACGAATACTTACTTCTGATAATCAGGAGATGAACTCTACGCACAGTGCCCAACCACCCACTGGCCTACTTCAGAATGTTCCTATACAAATATCAAACATTCTGCTTCATCTCTAAGCTCTTAAAAAGTTCTTCTGTCAAGATGAATAGCCCTTCAATACCACTTTGACGTCGGCATAGCCCATGGGAACTTCCTACCAATGGGGGGCAGGATATTTCGTTCCTATGGTTCTTACCTAAGATTACTTTGCTGTTTTGTCAATGCCTAGGCACTTAACTCTGGGGGAAAATCTACCACGATACATTGATTCTCTGGTACTCTTCCATCAGGACGCCATGGCTTGAGCCCAAAAAACGGATTTTGAGCGAAGCGAAAAATCTATTTTTGGGTGAGATAGCCATGGCGTCCTGATGGACCCTCCCTACTACTTCGTTCAGTTTGCTCCCACCCTACACAATTGTATCATGGTGATGGGCAGCAACTGGCGCCAGGATAAAGACGCGCGTGACGTCATTAGAGCAATGGCGTCCGTTTGTTTACGTCTCGAGTATCAGTAGTAGCCACGAGTGAGATTAGCTGTGGAACGGCTCCCAGCTATTCTCAGCCCTTACACACCGAAGCGTTAACTCTGTTCGGGGTGGAAATAGCTATGTGGCACGACCAGACATGCGTGTCCCCTGTTGTATTACGATGTCTTAAAGGGAAACCTTTGAGATACTCGCTCCAGAAGTTAGAATTCTGTGATAACCTGTGGTTAAATTCTCTGGGAATATCTTAGTAGTCTTATACCCAAGGAAGCTACCAAACAGGAACCTTCCATCAGGACGCCATGGCTATCTCACCCAAAAATAGATTTTTCGCTTCGCTCAAAATCCGTTATATATATATATATATATATATATACATATATATATATATATATATAAATTTATATATATATGTATATACTATATATATATATATATCTCACAAGACTGTATTACAAAAAAGACGCACACTCAATCGCGTGCAAATAATGCAAGCATAAAATAAATAAATATTGCTTTTGAACGCAATAATCTGAACGACAAAAGCATCACATCCCGTGTTCGAAACAGCGGAAAACACGGCCGATTAGCAGAAAGAATAATTCGATATGAAACTGAAATAATTTTCGCTGATATTGACGAGGATTCTGTTGCTTTGAACTCTCGCCTCGAGACATCGCAAAAAAAAAAAAAAAAAAAAAAAAACAAACCGCACACACACATACACATTTGAGCTTCATTAAATTCTCCCGCGATATCATATAATTTATTTTCGAAGATCGGTGATCACGTTTATAATTTTAGATCAATTTTTCAAAATATCTGCATTTCAACATCATTCAATATCT
>NC_090762.1:35327764-35362764 GCF_036898095.1 Palaemon carinicauda | reverse complement strand
TTAATATTTTTTTGGTGTGTATATTTTTCATCATTGGGGGGAATTGAGATTTGATAAGAACACGAAAATAAGTTCATTAGATCGTGAACTTGAATTGTAAATGTGTGAGGAAAAAGATAGGTAAAGAATTAAAGTAAGATGTACATAGAATGGAAGTTATGAAATCGATATTGCGTGAATAAAATGAATAGATGTTAAGAAATTAACTAGAAAATATAGATAGATATTAGGGAATTAACCAGGGAATATGAATAAATATTAGGAAATCAACTAGAAAATAATTAACGTAAGTTGGAGCATTGATTTTTTTAGGAAAAAAAGATTAAAAAATTAATAAAAATGCTAAATTGAATCCTTAATAAAAAAAAAAATACGTTTAGACACAAAAAACAAAGAGAGCAGAGGAAAGGAGAAAATTCGGAGACTAAAATATATATTTTTTTATAATGCTTTGCTTCGTATCAAAAGTTTCATTAACTATACAGGAACTGAGTATTGTTTTTGGAAAAATTGTCAAGGCTTTGTCATTACATTTTTTTAAATAATGCAATGCGTTACAACTCCACATAGTAAAATAATAAAGAAATAAAAAAAGTTTTTTGACTATCCCTCTGGTAACATTCACGAATAAGGCCAATGCTGTTACAATTTTGCAAATACAAAGAAAAAAAAATTGGAATTATAAAAGTACCACTAAAATTCGACCAACCAATTGACAGGGATTCCTATTTTACGTTCACCGAATCAGCAGAAGTTTATTATAGTGGGACCATTAAGCGAGTTCTCGTAAAACGCTCCAAAAATCAAGTTTTATCGACGTTATTAATAACATTTCCGGATGGCTGACGTCACACGATTTCTAATCCTGATTTCTGAAATCATTAAGAGGCCGTTGCTGGTAGCTTTATCTGTCGCTTCTACAATGGGCCTCTGAGAGAGTTTCCAGGAAATCTTCCGAGAGCGATTCCAGGAAAACTTCAAGGAGAGCTCTTAGAAAAGGTTCTAAGAGAGATTCCAGAAAAGCTTCCAAGAGAGCTTCCAGGACAGCCTTCAAGACAGCTTCCAAGAGAGCTTCCAGGAAAGCTTCCAAGAGAGCATCTAGGAAAGCTTCCAAGAGAGTTTCCAGGAAATCTTCCAAGAGAGCTTCCAGAAAAGCTTCTAAGAGAGATTCCAGGAAAGCATCTAAGAGAACTTCCAGGAAAGCCTTCAAGACGGCTTCCATGAGAGCTTCCAGGAAAGCCTTCAAGAGAGCTTTCAGGAAAACTTCATAGAGGGCTATTAGAAAAGATTCCAAGAGAGATTCCAGGAAAGCTTCCAATAGAGCTTCCAGGAGAGCCTTAAAGAAATCTTCCAAGAAAGCTTCCAGGAATGCTTCCAAGAGAGGTTCCAGGAAATCTTCCAAGAGAGCTTTTAGAAAAGTTTCTAAGAGAGAATCCAAGAGAGCCTCCATGAGAGATTCTAAGAAACCACCAAGATGACTTCCAGAAAGGCTCTAAGAGGATTTCCAGGAACGCCCAAAGAGAGATTCTAGGAGAGCCTTAATGAGGACTTCCAGTAAGGCTTCTTGAAGAGCTTCCAGAAGAGGCTCTATGAAGATTTCCAGGAAAGCCCCAAGAGAGCGTCCAGGAGAGCCTTCAAAAGGACTTCCCAGGAAAGCCTCCAAGAAAACTTCCAAGAAAGGGTCCTAGAGGATTTCCAGGATAGCTCCAAGAGAGCTTCCAGGAGAGCTTTCAAGAGAACTTCTAGGAGAGCCTCCAAGAAAGCTTCCTGGAAAGCCTCCAAGAGAACTTCCAGGAAAGGTTCCAAGAGAGGTTCCAATAAAGCCTCAAAGAAGATTCACACACAGAGCCTCTAAGAGAGCTTCTAGAAAAACCTCCAAGATTACTTCCAGGATAGGTTCCAAGAGAGCTTTCAGGAAAGCCTCCAAGAAAACGTTCTGGAAGGGTTCCAAGAGAGCTTCCAAAAATGACTTCCTTAATGGCCTCCACGATAGTTTCCAGAAAAACCCCCAGAAGGTCTTCCAGGAAAGTTTCCAAGAGGATTTCAAGATCCAAGAAAGTTTCCAAGAACGACACGAATGTGTAACTTGAGATGTGAAGGTGGAAGCCGATTAATCTTTTTATTTGTGGCTCTTTCTTTCCAATTATTAGAAATAATTCCCCTCCGGTAATTGTTACTAGCAATGCTTGAAATTCAGGTTTATTTTTTTTTACTTTCTAGTAGAAGTTTTTTCTTTTTTTTATTGCCCATGTTCAGTTATCTGAAGGCTTGTCTTTTGAGTTATTATTATTATTATTATTATTATTATTATTATTATTATTATTATTATTATTATTATTACTTGCTAAGTTACGACCCTACTGGAAAAGCAGGATGCTATAAGACTAAGAGCTCCACCAGGGGAAATAGCCCAGTGAGGAAAGAAAAAAAATGAAAATAAAATATATTAAGAAGAGTAACAACATTAAAATAAGTATCTCCTACATAAATTATAAAAACTTTAACAAAAAAAGAGGAAGATAAATAAGATAGATTGGTGTGTTCGAGCGTACCCTCAAGCAAGAGAATTCTAACCTAAGACAGTGGAAGGCGATAGTACAGAGGCTATGGCACTACCCAAGACTAGAGAACGATGGTTTGATTTTAAAGTGTCCTCTAAGAAAAGCTGCTTACCAAAGCTAAAGAGTCTCTTCTACCCTTACCAAGAGGAAAGTAGCCATTGAACAATAACAGTGCAGTAACCCCTTGAGTGAAGAAGAATTGTTTGGTAATCTCGGTGTTGTCAGGTGTATGAGGACAGAGGAAAATATGTAAAGAATAGGCCAGACTATTCAGTGTGTGTAGCCAAAGAGGAAATGAACTGTAACCAGAATGATCAAATGCAGTACTGTCTGGCCAGTCAAAAAGACCCCATAACCCTCTAGCGGTAGTATCCCAACGGGTGGCTGGTGCCCTAGGCAACCTACTACCTAGTCTTTGTATTATTTATACTTGATTACCTAACGTTATTTGTCTTTTGAATTCTATCCAGTAAAGCGATATTTATGGTTGTTATAATTAGGTATAGATAAACAATACAATGGTGCTAGGATCCTTATTACAAAGTTAGTCATATTCTTTATGGAATCACTTTTGTTAGTTTGGATTTTTATTTGTTATATATATATATATATATATATATATATATATATATATATATATATATATATATATATATATATATATATATATACACACACACACACACATATATATATATATATATATATATATATATATATATATATATGTGTGTGTGTGTGTGTGTGTGTGTATGTATGTGTCTGTGTATGCTTATGTGTATATATACATGTGTGCACATGCGGATGTTTATGAAAATAAATTTACATATAAAAACTATACATGTTGGTTTCTACAAATATTTCCGTTTCTATATTTGTTTGTGAATATCTGCACCTGAAAACTTCGATACAGGTTTAGAACTGAATATTTTAAAAGCATTTGGATCCTATTTCAGAACATTATTGGAAGGAAAACCACACATCTATTTTCAATTGAACAATACTCACTATACATTTCAAAGTTCTGTTAAAGCATTATGATATCATCACTGTCTAGGATTTTTTAAAGCAATATTCAGCATGCGAAATATTTGAAGCAATTGTGTTAAATTCTAACGAGATATGTTTTATTGAATCATTCTCTGTACACCCACCTCCGCTGAAGAGGTTGTATATAGTCTTGAATGTTATCACACACCAAGGAAGTATCTGGCAACTCTACAGTGATATATTTTTTTCGTATAGTTTATAGGTAGTAGGTTGCCCAAGGCACCAGCCACCCGTTGAGATACTACCGCTAGAGATTTATTTATGACTTGTTATGGCTCGTTTCATTTTTGCCGACAAATACACAGAATAGTGTGGACTATTCTTTACACATTTTGCTCTTTCCTCATACACTTGACAACCCTGAAATTACAAAACAATTCTTCTCTCAGGAGGTTAACTACTGCACTGTAATCGTTCAGTGGCTAATTCACTCTTGGTAAGGGTAGAAGAGACTCTTCAGTTATGGTAAGCAGCTTTCCTAGAAAGACAATAAAAAATCAAACCATTGTTCTCTCGTCATGGGTAGTGATAGGCCTCTGTACCATGGTCTTCCATTGTCTTTGGGTTAGAGATCTCTTGCTTGAGGGTACATTCGGGCACACTTCTATCTAGTTTCTCTTCCTCTTGTTATTTTGAAGTTTTTATAGTTTATCTATTTAAGTTTTTTAATGTTATTGTTGTTAAATCTTTATTTCCTTTCCTCACTGGGCCATTTTCCCTGTTGGGCCCCTTGGGCTTATAGCATCCTGCTTTTCCATTTAGGGTTGTATCTTACCAATTATTAATAATGATAATAATAATAATAATAATGATAATAATAATAATACTAATAATAATAATAATTATAATAATAATAATATAGCCTTATGATTGCTAATTTATTGTAATATCCAATTTCTATATGATAATTTTGTTACTACGTTATTATGCCGTATGTCAGTTGGTGAGCGTTGGTTTGGCACGCAAATGTTACCAGAGTTCTATCTTGCCATGCCTCAACCTCAATGTATATCATTGTATGTAGACACTTGGTATAATCGTTGGGTGTTTTAAGCTATGAATATTTTTTGGCCTCTTAATATAGAAAATCGTGTAGTGATAATAGTGAATATCAGAACTGATTGATATGGTTCAAGTTTTATTTTTCCTTCAACATCTTTGATGATATTTCATTTACATACCTATTTGTATTATGTTTGTAGTTGAACGTTTATTTCGGCAGATTACTCGCTTTTAGGATGTTGGTAACGATGGCAGGCCAGGTCAAACAGGTTTTCTATGTTGGTTACACTGGGGACACTGGTATGATATATTTTTCTCTCCATCAATGTACCTTAATATCTTTAATTGCAAAAATATTGCCAATCTCTGCTTTTATTTCACCAAGCCGTGAGTTAGCAGGACATGGGAAAGGTATCTTAGGACCTTTAGAATACTAATTATTATTATTATCATTATTAATCATAGTCTACATAGACTGGTGGTTTATAGTGTGGGGTTTCGAGTTGCATCCAGCTTCCTTAGGAGTCCATCATTTTCCTCACTATATGTTGTGTTTCTAGTAAGAAGCTCTTCTGCACAAGTCCTGGGGCTACATCGGCTTCTACCTTTTCAATGAATTTGGTATGCTTCCTAGTGCTCTTATGATTATTGGCTCTACCTCTACGTGCATATTCCATAACATTATTATTATTATTATTATTATTATTATTATTATTATTATTATTATTATTATTATTATTATTATTATTATTATTATTATTATTCAATCTTACAAATTTTCTTTCTTCGAGGAGCAAGTCAGCGTTCTTTTAAGTAACTGATTTACTAAGGTACTTAAATAATATTTCGTGACTTTTAAAGCTACTTACATGAAAAAAAAGTGAATAAAAAAGTGAATATATACCATAACAGACTAGAGGGGCACTCAGTGAAGCGCAAACCTCCTCCGCAGGAGCTGATTTCTGGACCTTTTGCTCGACCTTGACCTTGACCTTTGACCTTAACATGTATTAATTGGCGTGGATACACAAAACTATGACCCAAGTTTGAAGCCTCTGTGACAACGATGTCCAAACGTATGGCTGATTACGTGAATTGGACAGTTGATTGACCGTGACCTTGACCATTCACCTTGACCTTCCAAAATATAATCATTTCCAGCTTTTTACATAGCAGTTGATTTCTGCAAGTTTTATTACTCTACGATTAAAATTTTGCCCAGGAAGCTGTTCACAAACAAACACACACACAAACAAACACAAACAGGGGGTAAAACAAAACCGCCTTCCAACTTCTTTGGCGGAGGTAATAAGTAGAACCAAAGGAAGGCGTATAGAATAATTTAAAAAAAAAAAAAATTCTGTCTTCTAATACAAATTTCCTGTTCGATTCATAACACTGTAAGTTATTTTTAATTTTTCAATTAAGTTTTCGAAAAGAATAGAGATTTTTTTATGTCTATTTGGCGTTGCCTAGTAGAATTTCCCTTCAACTTTAATAGCCAAAGTAGATTAGATATCCTAAAGCTTTGCTTTTTCAAGAATCACTCCTATTCTATTTTTAGTAATAGTTCTGTAGGGGGAAGACTGGATAGGGTGAATAATATATAATGGTCCTTTAAAAAGTAGAAACTTTTTCTGAATAATCGGAACCCGTCTTTGCTTCAAGCTTTTGTGTAGAAAAGAGAAATTGGGCTTCAAGAAATAGTTTTTCAAGCTTTCAAAGCTTGGAGGCAGGGAGAACTGGTAAGGTGTTAAACCTGAAAGTTATCAGTTTAACGTGAATGTTATCAGTTTGAGAGAATATGTAGATTTGGAATATAAGGCTTGGTAGTATGAAATAGATAAGAATTGCTTGATATACTTTTCGTATATGGCTAAGAGAAATTTATTGATTATACAATATTTTAAATCAAAATATACTCTTTAGGTTAGTCGTATGTCAAAGCTTGTAATAAAAGCTTTGCATTCATATATTAATAGTCAGTTTTAAAGGTTCTTCTATCACGTACAAAGTCGCCAATTTTTAAAACTGACTTTGTTATTCCTCTTAACTTCATGTCTTCAAGTACGTCGATTTATCCTTAAATTTCGTGTTCTCTCTCTCTCTCTCTCTCTCTCTCTCTCTCTCTCTCTCTCTCTCTCTCTCTCTCTCTCTCTCTCTAACCTGACAATGTTATTCCTCTTAACCTCATGTCTTCAAGTACGTCGATTTATTCTTAAATTTCGTGTTCTCTCTCTCTCTCTCTCTCTCTCTCTCTCTCTCTCTCTCTCTCTCTCTCTCTCTAACCTTACAATGTTATTCCTCTTAACCTCATGTCGATGTATTCTCTCTCTCTCTCTCTCTCTCTAACCTGACAATGTTATTCCTCTTAACCTCATGTCTTAAAGTACGTCGATTTATTCTCTCTCTCTCTCTCTCTCTCTCTCTCTCTCTCTCTCTCTCTCTCTCTCTCTCTCTCTCTCTCTCTCTTTCTTCCCTTCCCTAGCCAGTCTCTGTCACTGAATCACTCGATCTATCTTCCCGAATCTCGGCTCCTGTGTCCAACGCCACTCCCTCCTAAAACTTTTATTGCTAAATCGAAAAGTGACTCTAAAAGTGAATCTCTCCCGTTGCTTCAGGTGAACTTTATGAATGTTTGAATCAAAATGTTGAACTCTTTCTCCCTCTTCTTTTCTTAACTACCACACAGTACCTCTCAAGAATCCAGTTCATCAAATATCCCCTTCACCCCAATATCTCCCCTCCCCTAATATCCCCCCTCCCCCAATATCTCCCCTCCCCCAATATCCCCCCTCCCCCAATATCCCCCCTCCCCCTCCCCCTCCTCTTCCCCGAAGCACCTCGTAATAAAACCATGGGACACTCTCGAGGGAATTATGAGACAACTCGGGTGATTCCGAAACTGTTTTGAACAGATCGAGGGAATCAGACTCCGTAACGAAAGGGTTTTGGCCTTTTTTTTTTTATACCTCAATCTATTTGAAAGTGATTTATGTCATTGCAATGTCCATGTATGGATTTTTGTTCTCTATATTTGAAAGTACATTTTGATATTCATTATCTTTAGGATTGTTGTACGTATTTTGTTGTCCTGTTTGGTAATTTACGAGAATTCTGATTAAGCTTTGTCTCTTAATATAAATTACAATCACTCAGATATAGTTTGGTCTCGTGATATAAATTACGGTGATTCAGATGTAGTTTGGTCTCGTGATATAAATTACGGTGATTCAGATGTAGTTTGGTCTCGTGATATAAATTACGGTGATTCAGATGTAGTTTGGTCTCGTGATATAAATTACGGTGATTCAGATGCAGTTTGGTCTCGTGATATAAATTACGGTGATTCAGATATAGTTTGGTCTCTTAATATAAATTACAATCACTCAGATATAGTTTTGTCTCGTGATATAAATTACGGTGATTCAGATGTAGTTTGGTCTCGTGATATAAATTACTGATTCATATTTGTTTTGTTTTCTGATGTTAATTAACATATTTAAGATTTAGCTTTCTCTTGATATAAATTGCATTGATTCAGATATGGTTTTGACTTGTGATATAAATTATAATGATTCAGATTTAATATTGTCTCGTGTTGTAAATTACAGTGATTCAGTTTTAGTTTTGTCTCGTGATGTAAATTACAGTGATTCAGTTTTAGTTTTGTCTCGTGATGTAAATTACAGTGATTCAGTTTTAGTTTTGTCTCGTGATGTAAATTACAGTGACTCAGTTTTAGTTTTGTCTAGTGATGTAAATTACGGTGATTCAGATTTAGTTTTGTTTTCTGATGTAAATTACCTTATTTAAGATTTAGCTTTTTCTCATGATATAAATTACAGTGATTCAGTTTTAGTTTTGTTTCGTGATATAAATTGCGGTGATTCAGATTTAGTTTCATTTTCTGATATAAATTATCATATTTAAGATTTAGCTTTGTCTCATGATATAAATTACAGTGATTTAGTTTTAGTTTTGTCTCATGATATAAATTACGGTGATTCAGATTTAGTTTTGTCTCATGATATAAATTACGGTGATTCAGATTTAGTTTTGTTTTCTGATGTAAATTACCATATTTAAGATTTAGCTTTGTCTCATGATATAAATTACAGTGATTTAGTTTTAGTTTTGTCTCGTGATGTAAATTACTCTGATTCAGATTTAGTTTTGTCTCGTGATATAAATTACGGTGATTCAGATTTAGTTTTGTTTTCTGATGTAAATTACCTTATTTAAGATTTAGCTTTGTCTCATGATATAAATTACAGTGATTCAGTTTTAGTTTTGTTTCGTGATATGAATTACGGTGATTCAGATTTAGTTTTGTCTCGTGATATAAATTACGGTGATTCAGATTTAGTTTTGTTTTCTGATGTAAATTACCTTTTTTAAGATTTAGCTTTGTCTCATGATATAAATTACAGTGATTCAGTTTTAGTTTTGTTTTGTGATATGAATTATGGTGATTCAGATTTTGTTTTGTCTCGTGATACAAATTACTGTGATTTATATTTTTTTTTTTTTTTATTTTGACATGAAATACGGTGATTCAGATTTAGTTTTCTATCGTGATATAAATTACACTGATTCAGATTTAGTTTTGTCTAGTAATATAACTTGCGGTGATTCGAATTTATTTTTACCCTGTGATATAGATTACGATGATTCAGATTTACTTTCTAATATAAATTACGGTGATTCAGATTTACTCTATGCTATAAATTACTGTGATTCAGATTTAGTTCGTTTTTTAGTTGAAAAAAAAGGTAAATTTACATTTCCAAACTTTTGTAAAAAGCATTTTTGTTTGAATGACGAAGAATCAATCTCTTGGTTAAATCCCTCCAGCATCTTCTAACTTGAGATCATTTAGAATGAGAAAATCAAACTCTTCTCCATCTTGTCACTCATTTGATGCTTAACAATTGAGAAAGAATGAGACATACGACCAGCCTTTAACCATACGATTCTCTACCACTTGAGTGTGTTGAATAAAGTCCTTCCAAGAATGTTGAAATAGTTGAAGGTGCTCCTCCACTACTTCGCCGAGTCATAGATCCATAATGAATGCTCTTTCTAGCAGAAAGAAACATCCTCTCCTGATCTTTTTTTTTTGGCATGTTCGCTCTTTTTCTCTTTTTTTTCGTACATCTACGCTCTTTCATGTGTCTCGTTATTCTCTCTTTGCTTATTTCTCCAGCGTCTTTTCTTCATTTGAAGGTCCTTTACACAACTTTCCTTTTTTTTTATTTTGCTTACACTGATTTCTTCTTTGGCTTCTCACTATTTATTCTATTCTGCTTCTGTGTTGCATTTATTACCTCTTCCCCTTGCCTTCCGTTTACTGCCTCTTTTACTCTTGTCTTGTTTTATATTCCAACTCCTCTCTCTCTCTCTCTCTCTCTCTCTCTCTCTCTCTCTCTCTCTCTCTCTCTCTCTCTCTCTCTCTCTCTCTCTCTCTCAAATTTAATATGTTTTTTTCCAGTTCATGATTCTTTTCCATTTCATCTAATGATCTTGTTTAATTTTCTTCACATTCATTTGATTTTTCATTCCTAGTTTAAGCTGCCGTGATCATCCTAATGTCAATGTTCCTATAGCCTGTATGTAATAAAGCTTTCAAGTACTTATGTGTAGAAATATACGTTTCTAGATATATTTTGTAATGCGACTTATGTTTCGTAAGTGTATTATATATATATATATATATATATATATATATATATATATATATATATATATATGTATATATATATATATATATATATATATATATATATATATATATATATATATATATATATATACTCACACATTATTACTATTATCATCATTATAAAAAGTTTATATCAGGGATCCGAAAGGAATAGCAGTCTATTATGGAAAAGAAACTGAAGAGTGAGTAAACTGAAAAAAAAAAAAAATTCCATAAAATGGAACAACCTAAGATAAATAGCAAAAGTAAGATGAACGAGAAGGTTCATAGAGATTTTGGTATTTTTTCTCTTTGATTTAAAGTAAGTGGAACATAAAAATTTGACGTCTATCATAGCCAAAGTGGGAATAAAATTAATTTAATTTCGAGAAAATCGATAGTAAATCCTCTTTGAGAAAGACGGAGTTGTAGGTAAAATAATGAGATGAAATTACATAGTCAATGGGAACAGAGAAGTAGATTTTTACCTCCACCAACGATGTTGGGAGGAGGTTATGTCTTTCCCCCCTGTTTATCTGTTTGTTTGTTTGTGAAAAACTTCCTGGACATAATTTTATTCACTGAGTAGTGAGACTTTCAGGGAATAATTTTCATGTTGAGACGTGGAAGTGATTCAATTATGAAAGTCCTAGGTCAAAGGTCAAGATCAAGGTCGAACAAATTAACCCTAACCTTAACCCAAAGTTCGCACGTAGTTATCAGACAGACTTCAAATACGATCTAAATTGATTCTGGGTAAGGCAATCTGGTTTCGAGAAATAATCTGCCGCGGCGGAGATATGCACTCTCACAATGCTTTTCTAGTTCTAAATGGAATTAACTCGAGCCTGACGAAAATGTATCTTTTTCTTCATTTTTCCAAATATCAAAAGAATTGGAATGTGCGGGATAGATACAATGTTTCAATAGTCGTTTGGTTTTGGGTTTGTTTGTTTCATTAGGCACTCGGTTTTAATTTTTTTCTTTTTCAGTGGTCGTCCAATTTTGTGTTTGTTTGTTTTAGTAGTCCGGTTTTGGGTTAGTTTGTTTTTCAATAGTCATCCTGTTTTGGGCTTGTTTGTTTCAGTAGTCGACCGGTTTTGGGTTGGTTTCAGTAGTCCTCCAGTTTTGGGCTTTCTTTTTTCAGTAGTCGCACGGTTTTTGGTTTGTTTGTTTAAGTAGACGTACGGTTTTGGGCTTGCTTGTGTCAGTAATTGCCCGGGTTTGGGTTTGTTTGTGTCAGTAATTGCCCGGGTTTGGGTTTGTTTGTTTCTAAAGTCGTCTGGTTTTGGGCTTGTTCGTTTCAGTAGTCATCCAGTTTTGGGTTTGTTTCTGTAGTCGTCCGGTTTTGGGTTTGTTTGTTTCAGTAGTCATCCGGTTTTGGGTTTGATTCTGTAGTCGTCTGGTTATGGGTTTGTTTGTTTCAGTATTCATCCGGTTTTAGGTTTGTTTCAGTAGTCGTCTGGTTTTGGCCTTGTTTGTTTTAATAGTATCCTAGTTTTGGGTTTGCTTGTCTCAGTAATCGTCCGGATATGGTCTTAATTGTTTTAGTAGTCGCTCGGTTTTGGGTTTCTTTGCTTCATTAGTCGTCTGGTTTTGGGTTTGATTGTTTTAGTTGTCGTCTAGTTTTCGGTTTTATTGTTTCAGTAGTCGTCGGGTTTTAGGTTTTTTTTTTTTTTGTTTCAGCAGTCGTCCGGTTTTGGACTTGTTTGGTTCAGTAATCGGCTGGGTTTGGGTTTGTTTGTTTCAGTAATAGGCTGGTTTTGGGTGTGTTTGTTTCAGTGGTCGTCTGGCTTTGGGTGTGTTTGTATCAATAGTCGTCCTGTTTTGGATTTGTTTGTCTCGGTAGTTATCTAGTTTTGGGATTGTTTGTTTCAGTAGATGTCTGGTTTTGGGTGTGTTTGTTTCAGTTGTCGTTCGGGATCGGGTTTGTTTGTTTCATTAGTCGGCTGGTTTTGGGTTTGTTTCAGTAGTCGTAAAGCTTGAGAATTCAATTAATTCAACTGTATTACTTTTCTTTAGTGACTACATACTGTCGTTTTGGATGTATACTAAACTTAATTTATAATTGTCTGCTTTTTTATTTTTTGTTTAAGCACAATTGAGAACATGTAAGTTTATTTTTCATTTTTTACTGAACAAAGTAAGGTTTTAAAACGAATTTTTATTCTTTTATTCATATTTCACAATACATTCTTGGCTGAATAAAAAAACCTTGGTTTATAACTTGACCATTTCCAAAATGACTTGAGGGAATTCTTCTATTTAATACTACAAAAACCAAATCTGAAAGACTTTTTTCCATCAAAAGTAAACTTGAGGACTTTAGTTTTTCATTTACTTATCATAAGTAGGCAGGAAATAGTTTTCCTTTCACCGAGCAAAAGTTATAGAAAATTCGTTTACCGAGCAAAAATAGAGATAAATAAGATATATTTATCTTTACTAATTAAATTTTCACTCAAAAGATAATTTTCCCTTTAGCAAAATGACGCCAGGAGGACAATGCCTTGGAGAATGACCATATATACATATGATCAGCGCCTAGCCTCCACCCAAGCTAACACCATGGAGGGGCAGGCAATGGCTGCTGGTGACTAACCAGGTAGACCTAAGGGCACCCCCTAACCTCACATCTTTAGCTCACAGGGATGGTGAGGTTGCAGACACTACCGGAAACTATCGAGTTTTAGCGGAACTTGAACGCCAGTCCGGCGATCACCAGGCAGTGACTTTTCCAATAGGACGCCACAATCCTTTCCAATTCTACTTTCATTCGCTTTCCTATTTATTCCTTCCCCTTCCCCCCCTCCCCCTCTTCCTATCTTTCTCTCTGACGTTTTCTTCCCATCATCACCACCTGTGTTTACTCGGTTCCCAGCTACGTTGTGTCAGGGCTCACGTACCCTTCCTACCTCGCTTCCGTTTTGCATTTTTACGATCTTTTAGGATGTGTTGAAGTCTTATTGAAGCGCCTCGCTTTATTTGTTCACGTTTTTTCTATTGTTTTATTTCGGGGATTTGGTTTAAGTGAGCGAAATTAAAAGATATATTTCCTTCGTGATTAGTGATTACTGTTAGAGGGATAGGTAGATTAATTTAAAAAAAAGTAATACATACATATATATGTTTATAGCCAACACACACACACACACACACACACACATATATATATATATATATATATATATATTATATATATATATATACATACAGTATATATATATATATATATATATATATATATATATATATAAATATAAATTACAGTATATAATCATATGTATATATATACATATATATATATATATGCGTGTGTGTGTATGTATTTGTATCTCTCTCTCTCTCTCTCTCTCTCTCTCTCTCTCTCTCTCTCTCTCTCTCTCTCTCTCTCTCTCTCTCTCTAAGGAGTTTGACATAATAATAGAAAAAATAGATGATATATGTAGAAACCATAAAGACTGGACTATACTCCTATCCGGAGATTTTAACTTTCCTTTCGTGGATTGGAAAGAACGGATAGAAGAAAGTGGTTGTATGTATACATATAAAAAAGAGAGTAATAGTAGCGCAGAAGATAAGAGGCAATTTGAAAAGCTTCAAGATATGCTATTAGAACATAATATGCAACAAATAAACCACATTCCAACAAGAAAGGAAAATGTCCTAGATCTAGTATTTGTGAATGAGGTGAATTATGTTAAAGAAATAATAGTGTATAACACGGGAATTTCAGACCACAATGTCATAGAATTGATAGTTCATTCCAAAGCAAGTGATCACAGAATTAATAAAAGCACAAAACTTTGGGAAGGATATGGAAAATATAATTTTTACAGTAAGAATATAAAATGGTCAGAAATAAATGAAGAACTGAATAAAGAATGGAAAAATGTATTTATAAGTGATAATATACAGGTAAATACGGACATACTGTACAAAATACTGGAGAAAATTGTTGAAAAATATGTACCGAAAAAAAACAATAAACAAAAGACGCATACCAAGAGACAGAAGGATCTTATTTCAGAAAATTAGAAAGTGGAAGAAAAATCTTGCAAAAGAAAAAAATGTGTTGAAAATGAGGGAAATAAGATGTAAGATAGAAAATGCAGAACAAAAGATTATACAGTCGAAAGAAAATGAAAAAAGGGACTTAGAAGAAAGGACGATTCAAAATATAAAAAGAAACCCCAAAGTACTATACTCCTATGCAAAAAAGATGAATAAAAGGAGAATAGAAATAGGCCCTCTAAGAATTGAAGGACGGCTAACGAATGAAAAAAAGGAAATATGCAACATATTAGCAGAAAAATATAAGAGTGAGTTCACGCCAAGAATTGCGAATGAGAATAATGAAACAGAAATGAGAGAAGAAAATGTTGAATATCTAACGGATATAGATATTAATGAAGCAGATATTGTCACGGCTATAAATGAAATTAAAAATGGATCGGCAGCCGGACCAGATGGAGTTCCAGCGATTTTGTTAAAAAAAACTGCAAACACTATCGCGAAGCCGCTTGCAATACTGCTAAGACAGAGTGTAGATATGAGCGAGATATATGTTAAACATAAATTAGCTTATGTAACCCCTATCTTCAAAAGTGGATCAAGACTAGAGGCAAACAATTATAGACCTGTTAGTCTAACATCACACATTATGAAAGTGTATGAGAGGGTAGTAAAAAAGAAAATAATGAACCATTTGGTCAAAAATAATTTGTTTAATATGGGTCAACACGGTTTCGTACCTGGAAAAAGTACACAGACCCAACTGATAGCACACTAGGAAAACATATACAATAATATGATAAATGAAAAAGACACAGATGTGATCTGTCTAGATTTTGCAAAAGCCTTTGACAAGGTAGACCATAACATATTGGAGAAAAAAATGAGAAAGCATAATATTGTGGGAAAGATAGGAAAATGGGTAAAAGAATTCCTGCAAAACAGAAAACAGATAGTGGTTGCAAATGACGAGAAATCAGATGAAGCCCAGGTAATATCTGGTGTGCCCCAAGGTACGGTATTAGCTGCACTGCTATTTGTTATTATGATCTCAGACATAGACTGTGATGTTGAAAACTCCGTAGTGAGAAGTTTCGCCGATGACACAAGAATAAGTAGAGAAATTACTTGTGATGAAGATAGGAACTCACTACAAAGAGATCTAAACAAAATATATGAATGGGCGGAGATAAATAGGAAGGTATTTAACTCCGATAAATTCGAATCAATAAATTATGGAAAGAGAGAAGGAATGGTGTATGCATACAAGGGACCTAATAATGAGACAATAACAAACAAGGAAGCAATTAAAGACCTTGGTGTAATTTTAAATAGGAATATGTTATGCAACGACCAAATAGCAACACTGTTGGCTAAATGTAAAGCAAAAATGGGAATGTTATTCAGACACTTTAAAACAAGAAAAGCTGAACAAATGATTATGCTTTACAAAACTTATGTGCGTAGTACACTCGAGTACTGCAATGTGATATGGTACCCACACTACCAAAAGGATATTGCGCAAATAGAGAGTGTACAAAGGTCCTATACTGCTAGAATAGAAGAAGTTAAGGACCTTGACTACTGGGAAAGACTGCAATATTTAAAACTATACAGTCTAGAAAGGAGAAGAGAACGCTACATGATAATACAAGCATGGAAGCAAATAGAAGGAATTGCTGAAAACATCATGGAGCTTAAAATATCAGAAAGAGCAAGCCGAGGTAGATTAATAGTGCCAAAAAGCATTCCAGGTAAACTGAGAAAGGCGCACAGGACATTAATCCACTACGCACCAGCATCGATAATGCAGCGACTGTTTAATGTGCTGCCAGCTCATCTAAGAAACATGTCAGGAGTGAGCGTAGATGTGTTTAAGAATAAGCTCGATAAATACCTAAGATGCATCCCAGACCATCCAAGACTGGAAGATGCAAAATACACCGGAAGATGCATTAGCAACTCTCTGGTGGATATATGAGGTGCCTCACACTGAGGGACCTGGGGGAACCCAAACAAAAAATAAGGCAATAAGGCTATATATATATATATATATATATATATATATATATATATATATATATATATATATATATATATATATATATATATATATATACAAATACACACACATATATATATGTATATATATGACTATATACTGTATATACACACACATACATGCATACACACCTTTCTGAGTAGTGATACCTTAAGGTGGTGTAAGTGCTTGCGTATCGCCATAATCAGCAAAGCTGTACTAGTCAGGGCTATGTTAGTTTGCTAAGAGTGATCAAACTAAAGTCTCTCATCATCACCAATCCGCAGTGGCCAGCTTGGTGATGTAAACTTGCCAAATCCCATAAATGACTAAGGAAATAGCTGAGGCCTTTGTCCTGCAGTGGACTAGAAACGGCTCCATTTATTGTTGTTGTAGCTGTTATATGTGTATTCACACATACACACACACACACATTTATATATATATATATATATATATATATATATATATATATATATATATATATATATATATATATATATGTGTGTGTGTGTGTGTGTGTGTGTGTGTGTATACTGTATGCATATATAGAAATCGAGAAGTATCCTGTTTTTAGAAATCATTTGGAGGTGAGGTTGCAAACTACATACCCATATTTACCCCAGATGCATCTTAATGCAACCGCTTGAGTATTGCGTACATGTCTTACTGCCAAGCTCAATAAAAGTTCAATTGAACTTTTCAGTAAAAGATCTCAAGTATTATTATTATTATTATTATTATTATTATTATTATTATTATTATTATTATTATTATTTGCTAAGCTACAACCCTAGTTGGAAAAGCAGGATGCTATAAGCCCAAGGTCTCCGACAAGAAAAATAGCCCAGTGAGGAAAGGAAATAAGAAAATAGAGAAACTACTGTACAGGTATTGAACAAATAAAATAAATATCTTAAGAAGAGTAACAATGTTAAAATAAAGTTTTCATATATATATATATATATATATATATATATATATATATATATATATATATAAATATATATATATATATATTTATATATATATATATATATATATATATATATATATATATATATATATATATATATATATAAACTAAAAACAAAAAAAAAATAACAAAAGGAAAAGAAATTCGATAGAATAGGGAGCCTGAGTGCACCCTCACGCAAGAGATTTCTAAACCCAAAACAGTGGAAGGACATGGTACAGAGGCTATGGCGCTACCCAAGACTAGAGAAGAATGGTTTGATTTTGGAGTGTCCTTCTAGAATAGCAGAGCTGAATACTTGCAGTAGCCGCATCATTCTATATTCATAGTTGTTTCGTGTTGTGGATCTTAAAGAATAGATCCTCATTAATTATTTGGATACATTGTTTACTTTTCATACGGAGATGTTTATGAGCGTGAAGTTAATTCTAATAGCCAGACCTTCTCCATCATGAGGTTCAATTCTACATAGTATTCTAGAAGTTTTATTCCAGCTGTGACCAAGTTGTGGAATGATCTCCCTAATCAGGTAGTTGAATCAGTGGAACTTCAAAAGTTCAAACTTGCAGCTGTTTTTATGTTGATCTGGTTAACTCAAGTCTTTTTATAGTTTATATATGACATGTCTGTTTGAATTTTATTATTGTTTTTGAAATATATTATTTTAATTGTTAAATACTTCTTATATAGTTCATTTATTTCCTTATTTCCTTTATTCACTGGGCTATTATTCCCTGTTGGATCCCTTGGGATTATATCAATCTGTTTTTCCAACTAGGGTTGTAGCTCAGCTAATAATAATAATAATAATAATAATAATAATAATAATAATAATAATAATAATAATAATAATAATTATTATTATTATATTTGTGTTTGTATTGATTAGTTTTTGCTTTTAATTTATATAGGTATAAGTATACATTTGTAAGTTTATGAAAATTAACATGTAATTGTTTTTATTCATTATATGTGTTTCATGTATTGATTCATTTGTTTTTTTCTTGTTTTAGGTAAGTGATGCTTTCAACTCGGCACTAATGAAGAATAAAAAGGTAAAGTGTTAAATTTACATTATAGTTTTTTATATGAATGTTTTTTTTTTTTTTTTTTTTTTTGTGTGTTCTTGATTATTTCCAAACTTATTAAGTTCAAGTTAGAAAAAATTTGGATAGTATTTTAATGTTTTGAAATTTGTGATGCTTAATAAGCGGGAAAAAGATCTTTGCTTGCCATCAATACGACTTTGAATGTAGGAGTTTAAGGCTAGAAAAAAACTATAGTTGTTCTTGCGTGTCATCGAACTTATGAATTTTAGGTTCGTAAAGATTCAATTTTCTTCAAAACTCTTTGAACTTTTGCTCTCTAAAAGTCGATCAAACGTTCGCTTGGTCTTCAAAGGTTCATGATCGTATAGCATTAAGTAGAGAAAATCTTAGGTTTATTATAGTTCCGGACGGAAAAAATCTTTTTTTACTAAAATACAGATGCGTCCGTTTTCTTTGAAAATCACAGTTATTTTCACTGCAAGAGAAACCTGATCATCTAAGAAATGATAATCCTTGGGGTTAGCGTGCGCTGCTCAACATGTACTGCTTGCTAGTACATAGGAGCAAGAGGTTTTGCTTTTTTTTTTTTTTTTTGAGCGGAGCCAGTGCACAGCTGAGCATAAACCATTTGATTTCTAAAAAGATATACCCGTTTTTAGACATTATGCCTTCGAAATGGTGCTAGAGGAGCATTTCACTGGGCGACACGGGTCCCTCGCCCAGAAATAGATTTTTCCTTCGTCAAAATCCCTTTTTTAGACGGTCTAACGGGTTTTCGGTTTATTTGATGTTGAAGTGAAGGTCAAATTAAGTGAAAGCACATTATTTACTACAGGAAAAACTATTTTTTTCTGTTCAAAATGTTGTCCTGCCCGTAACTATAATTATACCGAAAATCTTGGGTATTTTTGCTTCGTTAGATTCATTTCAGAAATAGGTCTGAAAGCTATTTAACTTTTACAAGGACGTCTTTGCTTTTATTTTTTTTCAAATTGGAATTTCCTTTTATTCTTTATTCATAATAATTGATATTGGCGTCAATGACCTTAGATGTCAGGATGCCAGAAAACTCCAAATCAATCAATCTCTTGTGTGTTCGAGTTGAGAAAATCTTCGGAAGGTCTGGGCCTATTTTGTGCGCAGAAATGCAACTGTTTATGTTCCATTCGTAGGTTTTAAAGGATTAGAGTAGATTTCTGTATATCGTAAATCCAGCAATTCATATAGATGAAATTCATTCTTTCTGCTATTAACCCCAATTAACTCCTCCACCCCTATTTTATTAATATATATATATATATATATATATATATATATATATATATATATATATATATATATATATACATATATATATATATATATAGACATACATTCATACATACATACATACTTGATGGAATTACACCATCTCTTCGAAGATTTTTCGAAACTTCACGTGCCTTTACGCTAAAAATGAAGCAAGGATCAAACTTTAACATTAAAGAAAGATAACTGACCTAAAAGAATTACTTTTTTATGTTTGTGAAATTTAGAAGAAATGTTTACTAAATACTAAATTGGTTTGATATTGTACAGCTATCATTCCCTTCTGAGTTAATCACTTATAGTAGTTATGTTTCATGAAATACAAGTTGGCACTTATTTGGAATATATGAATGCAGTTATGTTCAAACAATGTATTCTTTCTACTAAAAAGAAAGGGATTTTAATAAAACTTTTATTAGGGAGGATGTTCTTTGTATTATAGATGATTTTTTTTTGACATTTATCTCACACGAAAAGCTATTTAACTTTGCTTTTATTGTTTCGAATTTAATATCATTTTATGATTTATTTATAGCAAATGATATCCGCGTCAATGACCTTAGATGTCAGGATGCCAGAAAACTTCAAATCAATCAATCAATCACTTACAAATGGGGAACTTTTCAAATCAAGTTATGTTCTTTCACTTCAACAACACAAAGAAACCATATATCCTTCTTATTTCGCCCACTGTTCTCCATACATTAAAGGGTCGGTTGCCCGATGCGCCCTTTCCAATGCCTTTTATCAAAGATATCATTTGCCACCAAACCTCTTCTCTCCATATCATCCTTCACCTTATCTCGTTATCTAATTCTGTGCCTCTCTCTTAATTCCCACTCCTAACAAGTTCCTCCTAAGCCTTCCTCACTCCCTCCACACCATCCATCCTCAACACATGCCCACACCATCTAAGTCGTGACACTTTTATCATTTCTGTAATCTTTACTACGCCTGCCATATATCATTTATGTGTAGTTACAGATCTCAATATTTATTTAAATCATGAACACAGATTTCTCTATATGTAGGTTAATGGATAATGATTTATATGTATATGCGATTACACGTGTCATTGAATATATTTATTCATGGGGGATTATATATTGTCATGCCTGCATATGCATGCATTAGCATGCATAAGTATGCAGGCAGAGAGAGAGAGAGAGAGAGAGAGAGAGAGAGAGAGAGAGAGAGAGAGAGAGAGAGAGAATCATTCGTCAAAAATATATACATAATTATATACTTGTATATCAATACATGTAAAAATGAGAGAGAGAGAGAGAGAGAGAGAGAGAGAGAGAGAGAGAGAGAGAGAGAGAGAGAGAGAGAGAGAGAGAGAGAGGCGCCGGAAAGTTATTTTGACACCAGTGCAGGTTTGTGCGTATTTGTGATTACGATTTTTGCCCAACCCCCCAACCCCTGTTCTTTTCATTGACGTGTTTTTAAATGTGCATTTGTGTGCTTGTGCATACTGCTGCGTGCCTTTGCATGAGAACGGCTGGCCGTTCATCTCCCATCCCATCACGGGCCAAACCCCTTTCTAAGCCTTAAAAAGAAAGGAAAAATTAAAATGGAAAAAAAAGGGGGAAAACTGGGGACTGAAAAATTCTACTCTGTCTCCTCCCACTTTCCAAATGGCGCGGAGTTGTGTGGAGGGGAAATCCCCCGCTCGCCTCACTAATCCACTTTTGAACAATTTGTCGCGCTGTTAAATCCCGTTAGTTTGTGGTAGTGTTTGTATTAGGTAGCTTTTGTACGTGTCCGTGCTTCCGTGCGTACGTTTGTACGTGCGTTTGATCATCAGCGTGTTCGATATTTATGAATGATGTAACGTTTGGTGTGTGGGTTATTCAGGGGATAGTCTCTTCCAAATGCACGTTCGCTTGTCACGACAATTGTCTGTTTTTTGCTGTGTTTGTTCTTCAATTCCACCTTGCGGGTGTTTGTATATCAATAGCCGTACGGTTTTGGATGTTTTGTTTCAGTAATCATTTCGTTTTGGTTTTGTTTGGTTGGATAGTCGTCCGGCTTTGGGTTTGTTTGTTTCAGTAATCGTCTGGTTTTTTATGTGTCTGTTTCAGTAATCGTTAGGTTTTGGGTTGGTTTGGTTCAATAGTCGTCCGGCTTTGGGTTTGTTTGCTTTAGTAATCACTGGTTTTGGAAGTGTTTGTTTCAGTAATCGTCTGATTTTTGGTGTGTTTGTTTCAGTATTCGTCTGGTTTTGGGTTTGTTTGGTTTAATAGTCGTCTGGTTTTGTGTTTGTTTGGTTCAATAGTCGTCCGGTCTTGTGTTTGTTTGGTTCAGTAATCATCTGGTTTTTTGGTTTGTTTGTTTCAGTAGTTGTCCGGTTTTGGGTGTGTTTGTTTCAATAGTCGTGTGGTTTTGGGCTTGTTTGTGTCAGTAGTCATCCGGTTTGGGTTTGTTTGGTTCAATAATCGTCCGGTTTTGTGTTTGTTTCGGTACTCGTCCGGTTTTAGCTGTATTTGTTGCAACAGTCGTCTTGTTTTGGGTTGTTTGTTTGTTTCAGCAGTCGTGCGGTTTTAGATGTTTTTGTTTCAACAGTTATGGGGTTTGGATTTATTCATTTTAGTAGACTTTCGGTTTTGGGTATAATTTTTTTCAGCAGTGTTACATACAGGATGGAACTGTCCGGGAAGATCTGTATTTTGAAAACTCCCACGCAACATGCATAAAGAACTAACGAGAGGACGGTGACAGAGGTTAAGGCTCAGATTAGGAATAAGTAATTTTAACAGGTTGCAAGTTTATAACCAATAAATTAAGATGAGAGAACAATACTCTTGACATGAGGGCAATAGTTAAATCATAATCCTAAGGATGGATTGATCACCAAAAATCTTGAAGGACTTTCTCAATAATCCATTTCTTTGTGCAATTGAAAAAGAAACAGACCTGAATGCGCTTCTCAAAAGTAAATTTACAATTAGTAATTCAGACTGTTTTTTTCGCATTAGCCATTATCTGTCATTGTTTCTACATTATCCTTATTGTGTTAATGTTTTTTGGGGGTCTCCGACATTGAATGCTTTTGTGCGTTTTTAGGTTTTGTCAATTTTGTGGATGTGTTCGTTTTTTTCCAGTTGTCCGATTCGAATTTCTCTCATCCTCCGTTTTTTCTTGTTGAAAAAGTACATTTTTTTTTTTTTTCATTAATTAGTGTGAATGTTTATACGATTAATCTCCCGCCTCATCTTTTTTTGTCTCATTAGTCACCAATTAGTGCATATTCCTATTTAATCATCTCTTATAAGTCGCCTTTTTACGTATGTATTGTCATTATTAGTATAAGCGAACAGTCAAAAATGACGGCTGAATATTTAGATAGATTTGCACGCACATACACCCAGCTTCCTGTCACCAAGGTATGACTATTCCTTCCTCCCTTCCCCTTACCCTACCCGAGGGAGAGCTGAGCGTGACCGGAAAAAAATACATATTATTAATGATCTCTTGTGTATGTATTTATATATTTCATTTCATTTTCTCGTGTGTGTATATTTGCATCAACTTGTTTTTCATCTTCTATGCGTTCAGGTTTTCGCACGTGTTTACGCTTGAATACATTCATTGCATATTTAGCGTTCAGTTGTATTTATGCGCTGAATATTTAATCTCAGTTGTGAGCTCTGATGAAGTCTGAATGAAAGGACGAGAGTTTTTTTTTTATAAGAATTGAAATCCAGCAACGGCAATATGATTAACATCCCGGACGGCAAGAGATTGTGCATAGTTTTTAATAATGCCGTCTCCAGTGTTTTTCATCATCATCAGCCGTAACTAGTCCACGGCAGGACAAAGGCCACAGACAAGTCTTTCTAATCCCGCTTGTTTATGGTCTTTCTATGCAAGTCCGCAGTGGCCAGCGTGGTGATGAAAACTGACCAAGCACAGGACATTATTATTATTATTATTATTATTATTATTATTATTATAATTATTATTATTATTATTATTATTATTATTATTATTATTATTATTATTATTATTATTATTATTATTATTATTATTATTACTTGCTAAGTTATAACCCTGGTTGGAAAGGCAGGATGCTATAAGCCCAAGGGCTACAACAGGAAACTACCCAAGTGAGGAAAGGAAATAAGGAAATAAACTACAAGTTTAAGAGCAATAACATTAAAGTAAATCTTTCATATATAAGCTATGAAAATTTAAAAATAACAAGAGGAAGATAAATAAGATATAATAGTTTGCCCGAGTGTACACTCTAGCAAGAGAACTCTACCCCAAGACAGTGGATGACCATGGTACAGAGGCTATGTCAATACCCAAGACTAGAGTACAATGGTTTGATTTAGGAGTGTCCTTCTCCTAGGTTAGTCCCACAGTTAATGTCTCTTCTACCCTTATTAAGAGTTAAATAGCCACTAAACAACCACTTGAGTGAAGAAGAATTACTTTGTATTCTCATTGGTGTCAGGAGTATGAGGACAGAAGAGAATATGTAAAAGATAGACCAGACTATTTAGTGTATGTGTTGGCAAAGGTAAAATAAGCCGTAACCAGATAGAGGCATCCAATGCAGTACTATCTGGCCAGTATTTGTTCTTAAATAATATATTACTACTAACATAAGAGATTGAAATAGTCAGAGTTTATTCATTGAAATTTAATCAAGAATTATATCAAATATGAACAACCGAGGCTTGAAAATGCCCTCACAATAAACGTGAAAAAAGAGACATCCAATAATGCTAAAGCGTTATTTTGCCCGAAGATGCATCGCGTCAAAGTAATTTCGCTGATTGGGTACGTCTCGGTATGCAACGTAATAGAAATGAAGCTTCTGTATTAAATTTATTGCTCTGAAATGAAAGAGAGCCAGGATGTTTTAAAGATCCCATTTGGGTTCTCTGGTCCTTAAAGGGTTAATACATAAGCAAGGCAGCTGGATGCATACAAGGTAGAGATCGTCTTGGAATACATTGACTGATAATAATAGGATAATACAGGTGACAGATGGATTTTTGACGGTCTTAGAAAAAAAACTAGAGGGGCTCTGAGTAGAGCGCAGACCTCCGCTGCGGCAGCTTATTTCTCAACCTTTTGCTCGACATTGACCTTGACCTTAGCTTGTGTTAATTGGCGTGGATTTCTATGCACTCAAATATGAACCAAGTTTTAAGTCTCTGTGACAACGATGTTCAAACTTATGGCTGATTACGTGAATTGGACATTTTACTTGACCGTGACCTTGACATTTGACCGCGACCTTCTAAAATCTAATCATTTGCAGCATCTTACATAACAATAATCCCTACAAGTTTCACTACTCTACGATTACAATTGTGGCCAGGAAGCTATTCACAAACAAACACACACACACAAACACACAAACCGGTGGTGAAATACATAACCTTCTTCCAACTTCGTTGGAAGAGGTAATAAGATGCTAATACAGATGACGGACCGTTTTTGGCGGTCTTTGAAGAATAAACTGTAAGAAAGACAGGTTTGGAAAGAGACAGGTGACAGAAGTAACAAAAATATTCTTAGGAGAAGCTGACGGTCGTAGAAGTGACAGAATGTTCTTAGTGGAAACTGGCTGTTGTAGAAGTGACAGAAATGGTCTTAGTAAATTCAGAGATGGCCCTAGAGGAGAACAAAATGGTCTTACAATAGACAGACGATCATAGAAGTGACGGAGACGGAAATAATGGCCGGTGCAAATATCCTACCACTCTTCGTTGCATAATGGTAAAAAATATATCCTACTTTATTTAGACTACGATATAAAGTGACGTATAATAAATTAATGCTTCTTTTTATGTGATGTATAATCATTTGTTTATTTATCTAAAAATTGATTTATTCGTATTTTTATATTATTAATTCTTTATATCATTTTTGTATACTTTTACATACTTAGAAAAGATAATCCTAAAGCTATTATTTCTGCGTCGTCCTTTTTTCAATCTATTTGTTCCTAAATAGTTCTTTTGTAGAAAGAAACTCTGTTCTTTTACCGAGTTTCATTTTACGAAATGGTCATCAGAATTAGGCCTTGTTTTGTATTTCATTCTAGAAATGGGAGTTGGTATCATTGTTTATAAACGCCGGAGTTTATTAAAGAAAAAAAAATCTGGAACTTAACATCAGAATAATTAGGATTAAGATTTATTAACAGATGTGTATCTGAAAATTTTCATGAGGCAACCTGCTCGTCTTGTAAGAAGGGAAGTAATTTTAAATTATAATAATTTATAAGAGGCTAATAATAATAATAATAATAATAATAATAATAATAATAATAATAATAATAATAATAATAATAATAATAATAATAATAATAATTATATAAAATGTTACATTAATTAAGAAAAATAGAAGAACCAGCCACCTGAATATAAGTCGAATCTATTGTTACGAATTCCTAAATGACAATTTTTTTATCTTTTAATTTTTTTTTCTAAATTCTTTTTTAAAATGTTTATTCAAATATACGTGGAATATACATAGCAGAAAAAAAACTTATTTTTATAGATAAAGAACTACATTCCGGTCTTAATTACTAGACAACTCTTACGTAGGTAAAACAACTATATAATTTCTATTCAAAAAAGCAAAACCATTTTCTGTGAACTACAATTTACAGCATTTCTGTTTCTTCTCAAGTTTAATGTCTGTAGTCAACGATGTTTCTCTTTAATCTCACACGCATATACATTTACCGACAAACATATCTTTTAGAAAGGAGGTGTGTGTGTGTGTGTGTGTGTGTGTGTGTGATCTTTCGGGTAGTTGAATTAGTAGAACTTTCTAAAAGTTCAAACTGGCAGCAAATGTTTTTATGTTAAGTCTTTATATACTTTATTTATATATATATATATATATATATATATATATATATATATATATATATATATATATATATATATATATATATATATATATACTGTATATATATAACGTAGTCTGCTTTAATATTAAAATTACATCCTTCTTCGTCGTGCAATATTTAAATGAAATGAATGAAAATGCCGTTGGTAAATCCTTTATCTCGCGTGTTCTCCCACTAGAAAATAATGTTAAAATGTCTGCCCAACTATTACATTAGTTAATTAACTTGTTCACTTACAATGTTGAATTTCTGTACATAATTAACTGTCAGTCCTTGATACTTTAATTGAACTCACAGGGCTTGTTGTAAGTTGCAGAAAAAGGTCATGTGTAGAATACGCAATACCGTCTTGTTTTTACTAGTGGAGGTCGATGTGGTAGCGTCCCTGCCTGGTGATAGCCAGACTGGGGTTCGTGTCCCGCTCAGACTCGTTAGTTTCTTTGGTCGCTGCAATCTCACCATCCTTGTGAGCTAAGGATGGGGAGTTTGGGGGAGCCTATAGGTCTACCTGCTGGGTCACCAGCAGCCTTTACGTGGCCCTCCTTGGTCCTAGCTTGGATGGAGAGGGGCTTGGGCGCTGATCATATGTATATATGGTCAGTCTCTTGGGCATTGTCCTGCTTGATAGGGCAAGACCACTGTCCCTGGCCTCTGCCATTTACGACCGGGCTTTAAACCTTTAAACCCAACCACATTTAATAAGAAGAGGAAAAGTCGAACTTTTGTGCCTTACGGTAAAGATGAAAGGGAGAAGAGCAAAAGGCCGGCAAAGGAAAAAGTTTCTAGACAGTTTACTGTTGAGGATGTGATTGAGAATGTAACAGCCGGGCGATTTTACACAGAGCTAGAGACAGGATCAGGTGGAGGCAATTGACAGTCCACGTCTAGGATATGACACCTTTCCTGCTTGAATGGGTTACGTCCTTGATGCATAACTTAATCCTCGCTGATTTGAAACCAGGCAAATATATCTCTACTGGCAAAGGATGGGAATTTCACAATGGCATCATGAACAGATAAGTGGGTGTCAGTAGTGGACATCGTCAGAGGATACAGCAGATGAAGAGGTGACCTGTTAGGCGAGTTGGGTGTTCGAGGTACTCAGGACATGCCTGAAGGAGGTATGAATTAATGACGAGCTTCTGAATAATCAACTTCATTTAGCAAACAACACATTCAATTGATTGTACCGGCGAGATAGATAGATAGACAACCAATCATTAAACAGAACTAATGTAAATCATAGACTGAGGGAATTTTATATCTGTAGTGAAATGATCAAGAAATTTATTTCCATTTAACTTGATGGAAAATACTAAAAGTGTCTGTCTGTCTCTTAATGAATTGTCAATGAAGTCAATATGATTCGTAGGATATTTCTTTTCTGCAAATTTATTTTCAATCTGGATAACTTTGGCATCTGTTACGGTAACTTCCGGCTTACTTTATGATAAACTCAAAGGGGTGCATGACTATGATTGCAGTATTAATGATTTGTTTAAGATTTTCGTGTATATATATATATATATATATATATATATATATATATATATATATATATATATATATATATATATATATATATATATGATAAATTTTGCACATTTTTACGTGTTTTTTATATTCAGATAAGCCATATATATTTTTGATACATTAATGTCTGGATTCTCTTAACGACCTCGGGATCAGAGCCCCAGGCGAAATCACACAAAGACAAGAGCTTGGCTCCGGCCGGGAATCGAACCCTGATCGGCAAGCTTGTACAGACAGTGACTAACCCACTGATCCCGAGGTTGTTAAGAGGATCCAGACATTAATGTATCAAAAATATATATGGCTTATCTGAATATATATATATATATATATATATATATATATATATATATATATATATATATATATATATATATATATATATATATATATATATACAAGTTTATAAATGAAATTATAAGAGAGATTACTCGAGTACCATATTTAGATGAGATCATGATGAGGGGTAGATGGAGATGGTTTGGGCATGCTCTTCGCACTCCCCAAGAGAGATTAGTACAGCAAACGTTCAGCGGGTTTCCACAAGGCACTAGAAGAGTTGGAAGGCCCAGGAATGCAGAAGCATTGAATTAAAAGTTCAAGACAGAGACGACTGGAAAAATCTAGCCGAGGCCCTTTACGTCAATAGGCGGAGGAGATGATGATGACATGTGTGTTTGTATACATATTTATACATGCATATATACTTATAAATAGAGTTATACACATATTTATATAAAAATTAAAATATATATACACGCATACATTTATGTACAGGGACATGTGTGTGCATATATGGCATACACTCAAATATATATATATATATATATATATATATATATATATATATATATATATACATATATATATATATATATATATATATATATATATATATATATATATATATATTTGTGTGTGTGAGTGTGTGTGTGTGTATGTATTTGTGTGTGGGCGTGCTCGTGTGTATTTATTTATTGTTCATGTATATGTTTACTTAAATAGTATTTATCCCTTAAGTTCTTTTCCGTCTACACTATTTTAAATAACAGAATAACGTCCGTGGCATTTTGCAACGGATCTCTTCTATAGCACAAACCACATATCGACAGGAGCTCTGTTTTATAATTCAAACAACGAAACCCTTACGTCCTGCAACTGTGCAATTACCTTTTCAACCTTGCACCGGACATGCTACTGCTACGAACGAAGGTTGAAGAAAGATTGAGGTGAATGTGAAGAAAGTTCGCTTTTCAATGCAGGAGTGTTTCAAGAGCTAAATAGATCTGCTTTCGTGGACTTTTAAGGAATTTATAGCTCCGAGGAATATTCATTATCGATGGTGAACTTTGATGCTGAAAAAAGTTTACCTCGTCTGCCGATTCAGTCTTCATTGCTTCGGTGCATTTTTTTTTATCTCGGAAAGAATAAAGATATTGCTAGAGAGATATTTAATTCTTTCAAGGAAAGTTCAATTATAAGATTGTAACAGCTTACCAGTCAACAGCGAACGGCAATGAAAGCGAAGGTGCGTTTCCGTAGCCAATAACTAGTTTTTTTATAATTGTTATCAAGCAGTGTAATTGGACGATTTTCTATGGTTTTATCATGGAAAAAGATATCTGAAAATATTATATAAATTATATAGTCTTAGATAAAGGTTCCAATGGATAGTTTGGATTAGGAAGATTAAAATGGGGGCTACTGTGATGTGCCTGAAAGAGATACGGACTAATAAAAAGCTTCCGAATAACTAATTTTATTTAGCAAACAACACAGGTATCTGTACGTCCCCAAGGGGTCCATAAAGGGGGACTATTGCAGGTGTACATTCAAGGGATACTACCGCTAGAAAGTTATGGGGTCCTTAGACTGGCCAGACAGTGCTACATTGGATTCTTCTCTCTGCTTACGGTTCATTTTCCCTTTGCCTTCACATACACTGAATAATCTGGTCTATTCTTTATATATTCTCTTCTGTCCTCATACACCTGACAACACCAAGATTACCAAACAATTATTCTTCTCTCAAGAGGTTAACTACTGCGCTGTAATGGTTCTGTGGCCACTTTCCGCTTGTTAAGGGTAGAAGAGACTCTTTCGCTATGGTAAGCAGCTCTTCTAGGAGAAGGACACTCCAAAATCAAACCATTGTTCTCTAGTCTCAAATAGTGCCATAGCCTCTGTACCATGGTCTTCCACTGTCTTGGGTTAGAGTTCTCTTGCTTGAGGGTACACTCGGGCACACTATTCTATCTTATTTCTCTTCCACTTGTTAAAGTGTTTATAGTTTATATAGGAAATATTTAGTTTAATGTTACTGTTCTTGAAATATTCTATTTTTCCTGTTTCCTTTCCTTACTGGGCTATTTTCCCTGTTGGAGCCCCTTGGGTTATAGCATCCTGCTTTTCCAACTAGGGTTGTAGCTTGGTAAGTAATAATAATAATAATATTGATAGTAAGGCTTTGGGATAAAAATGGGCAAAATAAAACGGTATTGAGAATATAGTTTAAATTAGCATGTGTTACATTTAACGGCATTTAAAAAGAGGTTGATTGGAGTCCGATATCAGTTGCTATGCTCTACTTGGAAGAAACGGAGAGAGATTATTCTTTTTTGTTTGTATGTGCATTACTTATTGCATGTAAATTACTTGGCTTCCCGTCTGAAGCTGACATGCATGTGAAAGAGGGTAACATGCTCTAGAGTAGTACTCTCTTGCAAGAGATACGTAGTCATTGGCAATCCAATCCTCTTTCCCGCGAATGTTGAGGAGGAAATCTTGCTTAGTACAACAGATGACAAGGAATGGACCTGTGTAAGCGGTGGCTTTTAATCGTCAGTATGCTTCAAAACGTTTGTTGTGGTGTGTAGGCCTTTTTGTATGTGCTGCTTTGCTGTGGTCTTGTAAGTCTGATGGCAGGGTTTAACTTTCCCCACAATATGATGTAAGCGTTGGAGATCATCAACAGAGGTGAAGGACGGAAATAATTCTGTATGGACGACCAACAGGTTACCATATATCATTTCTGCCACCGAGACATCGATGGTGTCCTTGGGAATGGTCCTCAGTCCGAGGTGGACTCAGGAGAGTTGTGGAAGGCAGCTAGAGTCGGTGCAACGTGACATCACAGCTGCTTTAAAGGTATGTTGGCAATGTTTCACCATTCCGTTGGCTGCTTGGTTGTAAGCAGTCATCTGATAGAGGGTGAGGCCGAGAAAAGCGATACCCCTGTTGGGAATATGCTCTATGATGTCAAATCTTGCTATCCATCTGGAAGATAAAGCACCAGTACATGAGGGAGATGTTTCATTTTGCATGGGGATGGCTTTAGAATAATGAGTGGATTAACGACTGAAAAGGTAATGGTGTCCTTGTGACGTATTAGAGGGCCAACCACGTCTACATAAATGTGGGCAAAATGACGTTGAAGTTGGTGAAAAGTGCCCACACCTGATTCTGTATGTCGATGCACCGTTGAAGTTTGACATGAAGTTCAGGCGTGTATGCAATTCTTGGCATCTTTAGTAATGCCATATCATAATATGAGCTTTGACTAAGGTAGCTGTGCAGTAGGTCGGAGCAAGGATGTGAGAGGCCATTGATCAATTGAAACAACTGTTGGTGCATGGAGGCAGCTCTCCATGGCCATGGCATATCAGTACTGACATCACAGTAGAGAGTGGCGTTGGAGTCATTGAGGGAAACGCCTTCCCAATGGAGAGACGTGCAGGATGTCGTATAGGTTTGGTGCTCGGGATCCTTTCATTGGGCTTCTGCCAAGGCCTTGTAATCCATTCCCAGATGGATGGCGGCCAGTGTGTTACAAGAAAGAATGTCTGGGACGGTATTTAGTTTTCTAAGGATGTGTTGAATGGTACAGTTGTATTCAGAAATAGTAGAGAAAGGATGGCGTTGATGGGAGGACCAGGCACCAGACTGGCGAGGTAAGGCATGAACAAGGGACATATGTTTCATATGAGTGATGAAACACATGTCCTGTAATAAGTAGGGCAAGTGACGAACAGCAAAATACACAACTCGTATTTTGCGGTTGTAGGTAGCATAGCTGGATTTCTCATTGGTAGGTTTTACAGAATAAGACCAATGAGAAGGGTGAACCATTGTTCATTTGTTCGAGTACCACCCCTACAGCAAAGTCACTGGCACAGGTAAAGAATAGAAGCTGTGGAGCTGACACAGGAGAGGGTAGTGCATTGAAGAAGGCTGCCTCCTAAAGGGGGCTCCACTTCAGGTTTTTTGCCTCCCTTGAGGGAGTTGTAGAGGAGATCAAGAGTAGCAGCTATTGGTGATAAGGACTGGAGATAATAGTTAACCATGCCCAGGAATTCCTGCAGTTCTTAGACATTCAAGGGCATTGGGAGCTTTTATACAGCTGATACCTTCTCAAGGAGGGGTGAATGCCCTTAGGAATGAGTGATGATCCAAAAAAGCCACTTTCTTGGGAGTAAAGGTATACTTGTCATACCTCACTAAAAGGCCGTCTACAGCTGTTGGTTGTGGATGATGTGTATGTGATGTGGGTAGATATGTCATGAGGTAGGCATTAATGCCCAACAGCATTCACCACGGCTTCTGTCGGCGTTGAATGTTTGTCATCTTCATCAAGAAGGGAGATGTTGATGGAGTTCTTAACAGTGGGAAAGTGGTTATTCATGAGGATGTCACCTTTAGTCATCAGGGCCTTCATGAGCAGGGTGTTGACATCGGGAAAGGTGGCTCGCACAGATTTCGGCAGGCCTTGTACTTAAAAGACACAATGTAGGTTCACTTCACGAGGCGAACCATGTGCAGCAGGCTGAATGCGATCAACACTGATAATTTCTCTGAGGGCCATCTATGCTTTTTCATACCCCAACAGTGGCTAAGAAAGAACTTGTCTACACTGGCGGCTGGCAATGGTGAGCATCATACTCTATGGGGGCGTTCCTTAGCTCACAAAGCCAATCGAAGGTCTCTGGGAAAGGCCGCGGGGGATCACAGCTTTCCTGCTTGAATGGGTTACGTCCTTGATGCATAACTTAATCCTCGCTGTTTTGAAACCAGGCAAATATATCTACTGGCAAAGGATGGGAATTTCACAATGGCATCATGGACAGATAAGTGGGTGTCAGTTGTGGACATCGTCAGAGGATACAGAAGATGAGGTGAGCTGTTAGGCGAGTTGGGTGTTCGAGGCACTCAGGACATGCCTGAAGGAGGCATAAATTAATGGCGAGCTTCTGAATAATCAACTTTATTTAGCAAACAACACATTTATGTGCCTCCAAAGGATCAAATATGGGTGACAACTACATGTGTACATTCAACGGCTTTTGTCATTAAGATTGACATTGGCATAAGAAATGAAAATGGAGTTTTCAATTAGCGTGTTTTGCATTCATCGACTTTTGTTTTTTTTAATTGATTGGAGTCTGATGGCAGTTACTTTCGCGTTACAAGAAAGAAACAGAGAGAGAGAGAGCATGTGTCATCATTTGTATTTGCATTGCTTGTTGCACGTGTATTACACTACATATGATGGTTACGATTATAAAATTTAAAATGATTGTTACATCAAATAGTGGAGCTTGTAGAATTTTAACTATCCATTTCATTTGATTTTTTATTAGTGGAACGTTTAATGTAAAAGTTAAATTGAATGGTGCACTGTGTAACATGACTGGTGCACTATGTAAAAATACTGAAATAATAATTAACTTTGCATGATTAATATAAATGTTAAAATTAGGATTACATGAGACGTGGTGAAATGTATGTAGAATGATTGTAATATACTGCAAATCAAGAAATCATTGATACAATGATATCCGGCTTTTCAAAGTTATATTCATCTTTCCAAATCATTTGTTAGAATTTTCCACAGCCGCAAGAAATGTGTATTAATCCTTGAGACCATATTATTATTATTATTATTATTATTATTATTATTATTATCCAAGCTACAACCCTAATTGGAAAAGCAACATGCTATAAGCCCAGGGGCTCCAATAGGGAAAAATAGCCCAGTGAGGAAAGGAAAAAGGAAATAAATAACTGAAGAGAACAAATTAACAATAAATCAGCTGATTAATATATTTCAACATTTTGTTAAATATTTTTACATTTTAAATCCATTTTTTTTTTTTGCGCAGAATGTATGGTATGTCAAACCTCTCGTTACGTGGAAAAGAAGTACTAATTTTGGTTTTTGGCAAGGGAAATCATAACGAGAGAGAGAGAGAGAGAGAGAGAGAGAGAGAGAGAGAGAGAGAGAGAGAGAGAGAGAGAGAGAGAGAGAGAGAGAGAGAGAGAGAGAGTAAAGTTATTAATTGGTATTTTGCATGTTTAATTTTTGGAGGTCTGTATCCATAACAGCTTTATATCCGCTGATAATGAATTGTACGTCCAGATTATAGGCATTCAAATGGGAGCTAATTACTCTCCAAATGTAGCAAATTTATATTTACATTTCTATGAATCCAGAGTCATAGGTTCGATGGAGCTGATTGTAGATTAACTCGCATTATTGTTCGCTGGGAATGAGCAACCATCCTTTATGGCTGGGTAATTGACTGATAAATAATGGCTGCTCGTTTCTTTTCTGTTTGTTTTTTTTTTTTCCGAGATTTTCTTTAGACTCGATATTACTCTTGTTTTATATCAGTGGTCTTATACTGCTTAGGAATTCATTTTTTGCCTCTTGTTTTTTTCTAATGCTTAATTGATTTCTATCTTTATTTTTTTTTTCTAATGCTTAATTGATTTCTATCTTTAGTTTTTTTTTCTAATGCTTAATTGATTTCTATCTTTAGTTTTTTTTTCTAATGCTTAATTGATTTCTATCTTTAGTTTTTTTTTCTAATGCTTAATTGA
>NC_090762.1:35295264-35320264 GCF_036898095.1 Palaemon carinicauda | reverse complement strand
CAATAGTTTTTATTTTATTTATTTATTTTTTTTTTTGGCTGGGGGACTGACCGCGCATCAGCACCATCTATATTTACCAATTTTAATTTTATAGCATCTTATGCCTGTTGTTGATGAATTAACTGGATTTGTATCTAGTATTTGTTTCAAAGAAGGCGCAAATAGTTGTTGACTCGTGTGAGAATTTTTTTTTATAAAAGTCTAATTTTTCTGATAAGACATTTATCGATTTCAGTATGGCTGTAGCGTCATCTTTAGCCTTCATTGAATGCAGGGTTTGATGAACAACATATTTAAAGGCTTAAAGTTTTAAAGGCCACTCATGAATGGCAGAGGCATGGGGGTTAGTACAACGCCCTGCCTAGTAAGACAATGCTCTAGAGACTGACCATTTATCCATATGATCAGTGCCAAGTGCTCCTTCTCCACCAAAGTTAGGACCAGAGAGGGCCAGGCAATGGCTGCTGATGTTTCATCAGGTAGAGTCAAATAGACTCTCTTAAACGCCCTATCCTTAGCTCACAAAGATGGTGAGGTTGCAGACATAATAAGAAACTATCGAGCTTGAGCGTGACGCGAACTCAAGTCAAGCAGAACGTAAGGCAGGAACTTTTCCAATAGGCCAGAACAGTTTTCGAAAATGAATAAGAAAAGTAAAACAGGACAAATATAGACAGTTTATTGTTATGACTATACACCTACATCCCTTCCACATGTGAGATTTATGATTACTATTCTATTAGAATTAAGGAGAGATTTAAACATGGAAGCTTCATTGATAAAAAATAAGATATTTAACTCATTTGGTGTTTATCAAATTTATACTAACCTCCGTTTACTATTAGATGTGAAATTTTCAAAACTAAAGTCAGAAGACGTATTGGTCAGGTAGGATTTACAAAATGCAATCAAGGGAGTACAAAAGAAAGTCTTGAAAAGGTCACAAGAATTTTTTTTACCAACCTTGATGAATTCTGCGAGATTTTTAAAAGTTCAACCACTGTCTTCTTGCAGGATTTTCTTTGCTTTGTTCTTTTTGACGAAGATTCGATATTTCAAGATTGTTTGAAATATTTTTACTTATTTTTTTTTTTGGGGGGGGGGGGTGTGTGCCTGCGTATTATTTATTTAATTATCTTATCTGTTTATAGGGTTGTGGTGGCCGTTCTTGTAACGTCCCTGACTGGTGAACCCCTGACTGAGGTTTGAGCTCCGCTAAAACTCGTTAGTTCTTTTGGTCGCTGCAACCTCACCACCATTGTGAGCTAAAGATAGGGGGAATTTGGGGGAGCTTATACGTCTATTTGTTGAGTCATCAGCACCAATTGTCTGGCCCTCCTAAGTCCTAGCTTGGGTGGAGAGGTGGCTTGGGAGCCGATCATACGTATATATAGTCAGTCTTTAGGCTAGGGCAGTGTCACTGCCCCTTGCCTCTACCATTCATGAGTGACCTTTAAACCTTTAAAACTTTTATCTATTAGCCAGATTGCCACCAAATTTTAACAGCAAATAGATTCTAGGCTCCGGAAGAACCAATTAAATTTTGTATGAGATCCGGATCAAGATAACAATTCTGGTTATTATTCATATTGTAGATTCATTCACGGTCTACATATGAAAACTGCAGATCTTTGTCCGTAGACTTGAGTACACTTCTACAGATTTGTGTACATTCTGAATTGAATAACTAGAAATTCAAAATTCTGTATTGATTGTTATTTAGCGTTAGAAAAATGTACTTTTTTTCAAGAATAATGATTTTGATTTTCATTTCGTTTGAAGGAAATATTTTGTCTATATTCTTTATTATCATGTTATAAGGTATCTATAAAAATACCTTCCAAAACTTCTAACTTCTCTTTCAAGTTATATTCTATATATCTTTAGACATTATTTTATATGGCTTCTTCACAAAACATACAAATGGTTTAGAAAAGAGAGAGAGAGAGGGAGAGAGAGAGAGAGAGAGAGAGAGAGAGAGAGAGAGAGAGAGAGAGAAAAAAAAAATTAATGCAGTGAGCTTATGATTTTATCATTCAAAGCTTATGTTCTTTTTCATTTTGTATTCTACATTTCTTTCGACATTCTCTATTATAGAGAGAGAGAGAGAGAGAGAGAGAGAGAGAGAGAGAGAGAAAAAAAATGTAATGCATTGAGCTTATGATTTTATCATTCAAAGCTTATGTTCTTTTTCATTTTGTATTCTACATTTCTTTCGACATTCTCTATGACCTCCTTCACGAAAGACACAAATTCTTTATGAGCGTGAGAGAGAGAGAGAGAGAGAGAGAGAGAGAGAGAGAGAGAGAGAGAAATGTGATGTATTTGGCTTACGAGATTGGGACTGATCCTGTATGATTGAAGAAATCACGCATTTTTTTCCCACTTATTTCCCTTCGCTCCTTCCCTTCTCCCCCTTCCATTCCAGCCTCTCTGATTTCTCCCTTTTTATCTGTATCTAAATCCCCCGAGAACTCGAAACTATTGTTCCAAATCTTTAGCGATTCAGGAAAACTCAATATTATTTTGGTCCTCAAATCTCAAGGGACGGCTTCCGACGGGCACAATCATATTAGCTTGCTTTAACTTAGACTGTAGGCGTCAAGATTTTTCTTTTTTTTTTCGTTTTTAAAAGAAGGAAAGATTCTGTTGGATTTATTTCCTGGGTGATATCTCGGTGTCTGCATGTAAGGAATTTATGTTTATAAGTCAGCTTTGTCTCATATATTAGAAGAAAATAGAAAGTATATATTTCACCGCGTAAATTTTGTCTAGCTGGATCTGTTTCAAGGGGATACGAACCTAAATGAGTAGTGTGATGTTCGCTTGAAAAGTATTAGATGCGACACGAGGACTTAAATATATGAAAATTTGCTCATTACTTGTTCCTAATTATGCATGTAAAAACTGGAAGTAAATGTTCCATCGTGTAAATAATTTCTGGATAATGTATATTGCAAAGTGGGAAACAAACTTAAATAATTATCGCTCGATCGTTTCCGTCTGTAAAGGACTGGAGGCGATTTATCTTTTCCTTGGATGTTTCGTCACATGACGAATTGTCATGTCTGCTGGACGGCGCTGTTAAATCTAAGTAAAGGACGGACACTTCAAAGGACACTAACCATTGGCGTCCTTTGGAGGGTGGAAAGGAGGAGCAAAGGGTGTATTTGTTACCGCAAGCCCCTTAAAGGAAATCTCTTTTAAGTAATTCCTTACAGGGTGCCTTGTAGCTCATCCCTTTTCTGGAGTTTTGACCATAGAAAGAGAAATTCGTTTTCAAAAATGAATACCATTACGAACTTTGTGGTAACTTATTGGAAACGTCATTGCCTACCCATCTGCTGGACTGCGGTCCAAGTCCCGCTCAAGCTCGATAGTTTCTTGTGGTGTCTGTAACCTCACCATCCTTGTGAGGTAAAGATAGGGGTTTTATGGGGAGCCTGTAGGTCTACCTGCTGAGTCAGTAGCAGCCATTGCCTGGCCCTTCCGGGTCCTAGCTTGAATGGAAGGGGGCTTTGGCGCTGATCATATGTATATTATTTTATTTTAATGTTCTTGAAATATTTAATTTATCCTTGTTTTCTTTCCTCATTGGCTATTTTCCCTGATGGGGCCCCTGGGCTTATAGCATCCTGCTTTTCCAACTAGGGTCGTAGCTTAGCATTTAACAATAATAATAATAATAATAATAATAATAATAATAATAATAATAATAATAATAATAATAATAATATATAACCAATCTCTAAGCCATTGCCTTGCTTGTGCATTATCACCGTCCCTTGCCTCAGCCATTCCTGAGTGACCTTTAACCTTTAAACAGACCCTAGGGGTCTGGTTCAAACGGCAATGGCTCCCTTTGTGACCCAAATGACCCATGTAATTGAGAGAATAACCATTTTATTAAATCTCCAGACATTAAACTGGGCGATGGACGGACACCTCTTGAGGGAAGTGAATCAAAAGTTTTTGTTCTCAGTTGGCCAATCCCTCTCCGCATGATTGATTGATCTGTCCACTCTAGTTTGTGAACTTTGCGCAGCAAAGATACGTATTGCTGGACTTGTAACCTCTCACGGCTTGAAATTTTGATGGCGAGGTCTCTAAATTCTATATTATCCCGTCAGATGGCGACTCTTGTCTGTGGGAGATAGCGAAGCTAGACAGGTAATTGTTTCTTCTTGAACGTGAGTGTTCGGTTGATAATTATTTTCTAGTTTCGGGTTCCTTTTATATACTAGTGTACATGACCCGTCAAAAATTAAGGCTAAGTATTTAGAAAGATATGCACATACGCAAGCACACACAGACTCAGACCCCCCCCCCTTTCCTAACTACAACACGATAGTTGTAGTTACTGAGTGTACCTCTCGGGACGCCCCTTTCACCAGGGTATGACTACTCCTCTGCCCCCTATCTGAAGGAAGGAAGGAGACCAAGTAGCTGTGTCAGGCAATACATTGCTAAGCGTGACCATATATATATATATATATATACATACATATATATATATATATATATAGAGAGAGAGAGAGAGAGATGAGAGAGAGAGAGAGAGAGAGTGAGAGAGAGAGAGAGACAGGCCAGTTAAACAAAAGCGACAAAGACGAGTTACATCTATCAAGAACTAAACAATCTCTCTCTCCTCTCTCTCACTCTCTCTCTCTCTCTCTCTCTCTCTCTCTCTCTATATATATATATATATAATATATAGAGAGAGAGAGAGAGAGAGTGAGAGAGAGAGATTGTTTAGTTCTTGATAGATGTAACTCGTCTTTGTCGCTTTTGTTTAACTGGCCTCTCTCTCTCTCTCTCTCTCTCTCTCTCTCTCTTTACATATATTTATATTTATATATGTATATATATATATATATATATATAGATATATATATATATATATATATGTATGTGATTAGAGTTTTAGGAAGTGTGACATTTATAAGCTCTCTCTCTCTCTGTCTTTATATGTATATATATATATATATATATTTATATATATATATAAAATATATATATATATATATATAGAAAGAGAGAGAGAGAGAGAGAGAGAGAGAGAGAGAGAGGGAGAGAGAGAGAGAGAGAGAGAGAGATTATAATTGTCACACTTCCTAACACTCTAATTATTATTATTATTGTTATTATTATTATCATTATTATTATTATTATTTGGATATATGTAAACCCTACTCACAAATGATCAACATATTGTTACCTTTTTCGGCAAGTTTCATATTTTTTTAAAAAGTTTTAAGAAAAGTAAGATATATAACCATCTCTCTCTCTCTCTCTCTCTCTCTCTCTCTCTCTCTCTGCAAAGCTTGAAATAAGAGGACCATGATCATGTATATGCAAACGAATTAAATCTCATGGTTTTATGACCCACGGTATTATATTGTGTGCAGTTTATGGTACAAGTTTTATAAGCCTATTCGAGTAATCCGATAATAAATTTGGCCTTCGAAAAGCGCGTCTTACACAACGCCAATGTTGCATCCAAAGTCTATTAACCCCGACCTGAATTATTCTGATCCTCTTTTACGGGGCTCGGAAAATCTCTCTCTCTCTCTCTCTCTCTCTCTCTCTCTCTCTCTCTCTAAATATTTTCAATTGTTTTACTTGTCTCGTACAAGGTAATAATTTTAGTTCACTTGAGACCCCCCCCTCTCTCTCTCTCTCTCTCTCTCTCTCTCTCTCTGAGCCCGGAGTAACATGCGAATAGTTCTTGCGAGCGGTAAACAGATGTTGCAGAGAACAAACAAAATTGGCAAACGACGGCTCGTAAGGATTTCGCGAATTTGCCAAATGAAAACGGATAAAGAAATCTGGTGTTTTTTTTATTTAGATGCGATTTCAAATCTAGATGAAATTGCTACTTTAAAAGCAACAAGTATTAATTGGGATTTGATAAATCATAGTACTACTGCGTCGGAATTGTTCAGTGGCTACTTTCAAGTTGGGATAGTTAGAAGAGACTCTTTAGCTATGGTGAGCTGCAGAATCCAAAATCAATCCATTTTTCTCTAGACTTGGGTGCTGCCATAGTCTTCCACTGCCTTGGGTTAGAGTTCTATTGCGTGAGGCTATACTCAGGCACAGTATTTAATCGATTTCCATATTTCCTTACCTCGCTTGGCTATTCTTCTTGTAGGAGCCTGTGGGCTTATAGCATCCTGCTTTTCCAACTAGGGTTGTAGCTTAGCTAATAATAATAATAATAATAATAATAATAATAATAATAATAATAATAATAATAATACTCTGGTCCGGTTGGATTTCCAATTTAGGGATTGGCAACCCGAATCTCTTCTCCTTTCTTAGGGGTCTTGTCGTAAGGTCCAATATTAACAGATGAAATAAAACCATAAACCGTAGAAAAAAAAAATGTTTCTCACCAACCACAGGGAGTTAAGATTTGTTCTTGGGGCTCTTTGGAAAGGTCTCGAGGTCCCGCGACGTATAGGCGGTGTGGCAATGGGCATACCCCTCCTTATAAGGGGTGGGGACGCGAAAACTGTAAAATAAAGGGTAAGCTTATCTCAGGATCTACGAGGAGTAATGAGATGTTCTTAGTCTCGTTGGAAGGGTCTCAATGTCCTGTGTATGGCAATGGGGGAGATGAGTGAACTACGCCAAGGTATAAGGGGTAGGGACGCGATGTTGCGAAAATTAGGGGTATGCATATCTCAATAACCACAAGGAGTAAATAAGCGTTCTTGGGGTCGTTGGAAAAGTTCGGAGGTCCTAAGTATGGCAGTGGAGGATATAAGTGCACTTCGTCAAGGTATAAGGGACAGGATGCGAAAATATGGGGTATGCATATCTTAGGAACCACAAACAATTATTAGGTGTTCTTGGGCTCGTTGGAAAGGTTTAAATAGGCTCGTTGTATATAGCACCAAACCCAACGTTTAGCCACCTTTTCGGGGCGGTGATCCCTAAACCGCGTTTTGAGTGACATGACATAAAAACAGAAATTTCCAGTTATAAACACTAACAAAATTTGTATAGAAACGTGACGGTCCTGAATCCATTCATTTGAGATCTTCCTAAACAAAAGAAATGTTTCAAAGAATTTCGTTTATTTAATTTTTTCCTTTTGCCTTTGATGCTGAATGAATTGGACATTTTGGTCGACCGTGATCTTGACCTTCCAAAATATAACAATTTCCAACTTTTTAAATAGCAGTTAATCCCTGCAAGTTTCATGAATCTACGATTAAAATTGTGGTCAGGAAGCTGTTCACAAACACACACAAACACAAGTTACAAACACATAAACAGGAGGCAAAACATAACCTCCTTCCAACTTCGTTGGTGGAGGTAATTATGAAAGAACGGCTTTTTTGAAACAAAATTTCCAAAAATACAAATGAGAATAAAAGATAAAAAACGCCATTTAGAGCATCAGAAAAATATTTGAAAATAAATAGCATAAGCGGACGTTGCCCATCTAAAGATCTATAAGAATTTCGGACGAATACTGGTTTGTGATATTTCTTCATTTTTTTCATTTAATGCAATATGTACCCAGAATTGTCTATCAAAAATCTTTTACAAGACGAAATTTTTCTCTTCAAAATTTATTATATCCTGGCTAGTACAATGGTAACATGTTTTGCCTAGCATTCGCATGGCAGTAGATCGATCCCCGCCCGGGACTGTGAGTTTGAATTGTTTACAGGGGATGCCACTGCTGTGGTTGGGCACCATAACGGAGGGGGTTAGTTAGTCATGCCTGGCTGACGTTCTGGTGAGCATCTTTCCTGATGAAACTGGAACTGAAAACAGACACCTTTAACCTTTAATAGATTTTACATAAAATCTGTTTCGGGGAACAGATATTCTAATAAAAAAAAATTCTCTTAACACTGAAGATTTGAATTCCAAGAAAATATATTTTTATAGATAATTTTTTTTTATACTTTTTTTACTTTTTTTCATTTTCCGACCGGGCTTTTTGGGTAGCAGTAAAAATATCTTTTATGGTTTCTCTGTTATTTTCATTTTTGTTTTTACGCCTCCGGGTATGATTTCATTTTACGGGAATCTGCTCGAATGAAAATATCGTTTTTGTCTTTATCTATTCTCTTGAATTATCAGATTTTACGTAACTGAAAAGAAATGGAAATAAAAAATACTGGACGAAAATCTTTACTATTCATTATTGCTGTGTTAGAAATTTAACATTTTGTCATCATCATCATCATCATCATCATTATTATTATTATTATTATTATTATTATTATTATTATTATTATTATTGTTATTATTATTATTATTGATATTATTATTATTATTATTATTATTTATGATTATTATGTATTATTATTTATTATTATTATTATTATTATTATTATTAATATTATTATTATTATTATTATTATTATTATTATTATTATTATTATTATTATTATTATGTATTATTTATTATTAATTATTATTATCATCATCATTATTATTATTATTATTATTATTATTATTATTATTATTATTATTATTATTATTATTATTATTATTATTATTATTAGCCACGCTACAACCGTAGTTAGGAAAGCAAGGTGCTATAAACAAAAGGGCTCCAACAGCGAAAATAGCCCAGTGAGGAAAAGAAATATGGAAACATAAAATAGTTTGCCATTTGAATTATTTTATATTTTATTACAAACACATTACACTGCATTACATATTATAACTACTGTTACTCTCTCTCTCTCTCTCTCTCTCTCTCTCTCTCTCTCTATATATATATATATATATATAGACTTGCGAAGATAAGGATTTTAATGCAGTTTCTCTACCAATTATCTTCGATTTTGTTGAAGGTAGAGACTGATGAGACGGAGAAACTAATATTGCTATTTTGTTATTTTCATGTCGATAATAATTTATCCAGTTTGGAAGAAACTGTAGCGTGAATATATATATATATATATATATGTACGTACATATACATATATATATACACACACACACATATATATATATATATATATGTGTGTGTGTGTGTGTGTATACATTATATATATATAGATATAAATATATATATATATATATATATATGTATTTATACATTTATATATATAAATATATGTGTGTATATATACAGTATATATATATATATATATATATATCATCTGTATCTGTTCTGTATATTTCATTATAAACACACCACACACACACACATATATATATATATATATATATCTAAGTCATACATGTATATACACATATACATTACATATATACAATACTATCAGTGTTAACGCTCATTATGTGTTTCATGTGCTGGTTATCATAACTCTCTCGCGGCACTACATCATTCCATATACATACACACGCACACCCAGTCCAAATTACCATTAACAACACAAGGCGCTGCTGCTCTTCGTAACATTATCATAGTAAATCTGCTAAGATCCTGAATTAGAACTCTTGAAACTCCTGCTGCATCACACACACACAAACACACATACGACGAAGTGTCCGATTCCCTTAAATCATCGGAGGACTTTGAAATAGGACTAGTGCTCATTGGGTGAAGGTCTTGCCCAAGTGGACATGTTCTGTCTTGGCGGGTTGATTTAATTTCCCACTGTTCTTGTTGTGATACAATACCTGTCATTTTTTTTTTTTTTTTTTTTTTTGAGATTGATTTTCAAATTTTTTGATTGATCTTATTGATATGTCAATCAATTATGGAAATGCATTATATATATATATATATATATATATATTATATATATATAAATATATATATATTTATGTATATATGTGTGTAGTGTAGCGTAGAAATATACATATACAGATATCTTTTGTACTGTGAGTACTGACCTATATATATATATATATATATATATACATGCGTGTGTGTATGTATATATATGTATATATATGTATATACATTTATATATAATATATATATATATATACATTTATATATGTATATATATATACACATATAATTTTCTTTATGATTATACGGCCCATTGAATAAAATCAATCATATTTTTCTGAACTTATGCAAAGAGAACTAGTGCTTTCAATAAATTCCTCGAAATCCTTCACCCTTTCCGTCCCATGTCCAAATCTTTCAATAAATGTAATACCTTGATGGAAAACGACTACCATTGTATCTTTAACTTCATCCTTCCAGTTATGTAAATTCTTAGTCCCTGGCCATTTCGAAAAGGACCTGCTCGATCAAGTACCACAACTGAGAACGAAAATTTATCCCTTGTAAATGTTTCTTCCTCATTTTTATCCGATTTTGTCTCACGTCTTTGACGAAAAGGGGGGTGGGACGAATGTGAAGAGAATGAATAAAGCAAGGAAACCGTTTTAATATGGAACGTTTCTTTATTTTCATCGCCAGCATTTTTGTTTATCGGAATTTTATATCCTTTCTTGACGAAAAGGGGAAGATGAAGGAGAAGAAAGAAAGTGGCCGAAGAGACCACTTGCCAGTTATGGCTTCTCTACCTTTCCCTTGCGTCCAGTGTTCGATTCCGTTTGATGGCCCCTTCCGCCTTTTCAGATTTTTAGCTCTCATTGATTCCACTCTCTGTCGTTTTGCCTCGCCCCCGCTTGATGGGGCATCAGAAGGATGGCTCTCTCTCTCTTCTCTCACAGTCCCATCTACTTTATTCGCTGAAACAAACAACGGATTTTCCTTTTATCTGTTGCTTAGCGTCGTTTGTGTATTGGTGGTTTTTATCCGATTTTTTTTTCTTTTTTTTTATTTCCAACGTTACTTTTGGTAGGTAGTAGGTTGGTTAGGGCACCAGCCACCCGTCAGATACTACCACTAGAGAGTTATTAGGTCCTTTGACTGGCCAAACAGTACTACATTGGTTTCTTCTCTTTGTTACGGCTCAATTTCCTTTTGCCAACACATACACCGAATATTCTGGCCTTTTCTTTACATTCTCCTCTGTCTTCATACACCTGACAACACTAAGATTACCAAACAATGCTTCCTCGCTTAACGGGTTAACCACTTTAATGTTCAGTGGCTACTTTCCTCTTGGTAAGGGTAGAAGAGACTCTAGCTATGGTAAGCAGCTCTTCTAGGACACTCCAAAATCAAACCATTGTTTTCTGGTCTTGGACAGTGCCATAGCCTCTGTACCATGGTCTATCTTATTGCTCTTCCTCTTGTTTTGTTAAAGTTTTATAGTTTATAGAGGAAATATTTATTCTAATGCTATTACCTTTCTTAAAATATTCTGTTTTAATTTTTAATTACTTTTCTTGTTGTTTCCCTATTTCCTTTCCTCACTGGGCTATTTTCCCTGTTGGAGCTCTCGGGCATTCTGCTTTTCCAACTAGGGTTGTAGCTTGGCAATTAGTAATAATAATATTAATAATAATGTAACTTACGTTGTAATGATTTAGCATTGATATTAGTAGGCTCATAAATAACGATTTAATCTCCATTGGAAATAGAATGGTTAATGAATTTACATCTGAAATTGTTTACCCTACTAATTCTTTGCATAAAACCTGAATTATTTTAAGAGAAAGCTTTTAACATAGCGAGGCTTCAGAATAGTGATTTTTGAACATTCAAAGCGCTTTGGATTTGCCATTATTAATGATAACGAAAAACGTTATTTCATTTTCAAATTTGAATCTATAATAGAAAAAAGAGAATAATAATAATAATAATAATAATAATAATAATAATAATAATAATAATAATAATAATAATAATAATAATAATAATAATAATCTCTTCTATATAATAAGGAGCAAGTGTCTGGCTATATATATTTCTGAATAGGGGAACAGTTTTTCTTGAGAGAGAGAGAGAGAGAGAGAGAGAGAGAGAGAGGAGGGAGGGGTTAGTTTAACGCGTGCCATGTAATATGTTAGAGGGTAATTACCGTCACTTTGTTACGACCGAAGACCTCTCTCATCACTCTCTCGAGGAGAAGACACAGTTAAGCCCCACCTCCTGAGGCTGATTACTGAGGGTGATCGCGGCGGCTTTGTGTGTAGGAGAGCAGGGGTAGAGGGGAGGGAGGGTGGGAGGAAGATGAGGAGGGAAAGAAGGGAGGAAGAGGGGTAGGAGATGGGAGGTAGGAGGCCTATTGGATGAGGTAGAGACGTCTTAGGAATGAGGTAACAAAAGCAAGGGATTATTATTATTATTATTATTATTATTATTATTGTTATTATTATTATTACTAGCCAAGTTACAACCCTAGTTGGAAAAGCAAGATGCTATAAGCCCAAGGGCTCCAATTGGGAAAAATAGCCCAGTGAGGAAAGGAAATAAGGAAATAAATAAATGATGAGAACAAGTTAACAATAAATCATTCTAAAAAGTAGAAAGAGGGAGAGCTAAAAGGATTAGAAAGAGGGAGGTTAAAGGGAGGTTTTGGGTGAGGGGGAGGAGTGGGTAGGAAAAAAAGGAAGGTGGAGAGGGAAAGGGTAGGAGGGGTAGGAGTAGGAGGTGGGAAGTAGGAGGCGTATTGGATGATGTACAGACGTCTTTTGAATGAGGTAACAAAAGCAAGGAATTAAAAGTAGAAAGAGGGAGAGCTGAAAGGGAGGTTTTTGGTGAGGGGGAGGAATAGGTAGGAAAAGAAGGGAGGTAGAAGGGGAGAGGGTAGGAGGAGGAGGAGGTGAAAGAGGTGGGCCTATTGAATAAGGTATAGGTGTCTTAGGAATGAGGTAATAACAGCAAGGGACTAAAAGAGAGGAATGAGGTAATAAAAGCAGAGGACTAAAATAGGGAGAGCTAAAAAGGGGGAGGGGTAGGGAGAAGAGGGAAGAAGGGTGTAAGAGGAGAATGGAGCAGTAGGGTGTAGGAAAAGAAGGTAGGGGTAGGAGGGTAAAGGATAGGACGAGAAGGGAGGGGAAGAAGGGTAAGAGAGGTGGCAGGGGGAGTTAGGTAATGAATGGAATGGATAGATAGTAAAAGAGAGAGAGAGAGAGAGAGAGAGAGAGAGAGAGAGAGAGCAGTGAGACCGATGTTAATGAAGACAAAGAAAGTGTTTGAGGAAAGGCTTAGCCAGGAAGGAAAAAGGGCTCTGAACGATGTGTATGATTGCTATAAAACTTAGTAATAAAACTGAATTATATGAATAAATATGACTTTATTCTCTTTCATGTTTACTCTGCAACTTTATTGTTCCTTTTTATGTCTTGTTTGAGAGAGAGAGAGAGAGAGAGAGAGAGAGAGAGAGAGAGAGAGAGATTAAAAATAGTTGAAGCCATTTGGACAAGGATCTTGCATCACATGTGCAAAGATAGATCGAAAATAACATTCCATTAGGTTGCAAATGTATTTTTTAATCTTTTATTATCATTGAGAGAGGAATAAAAGATTTTACCTGAAACTAAGATCAAGATACAGAATTTGCCAGAATAAATATATATGATAATGCCTGATTTATTACAATAATGGCAGAGGCATCATACTTACGTCGGTTGTCATAAAATATATAGTATGCTTATTCTAAAGAGACTATAGAGAAAGATTAATGAAAAGCTGAGCTGAACAGGCGGGATATAGAAAAGGTAAAAGTTGTAATGACCAAATTGTCATTTTAAGACTTGTACAGCAATGTGTAGAATAAAGAAATCCACTTTTGATGTCATTTTTTAACTACGAAAAAGCCTCTGATACCGTGCACTGGTCAATTTTGTGGAGAGTATTGCGTTATTATGGAGTTCCTCTTAGATATGTAAATTTGATTTTCTGTTTATGAGCACAGCAAGTGCAAAGTTCATGTAAGTGGAATCCTATCAAATGAATTTCCCGTGAACAGTGGAATACTCAAAGGGAATGTGTTGTCACCTATGCTGTTTATCCTCCTCATGGGTTTTGTAATGCATAGAACAGTTGGGGATGGTGGAGAAGGATTGGACTGGATTTGTAATAGGATATTAGCTGACCTAGTGTATGCTGATGACGTAAAAACCTTCCCTTAGCGGGGCAATGCAATACTCGTAATCAAATTCAAAATTGTATGCTTGTTTCCCAGTTTGCTAGTTACTTGTAAACTGGGGTACTGCTTTATATATATATATATATATATATATATGTGTGTGTGTGTGTGTGTGTGTATGCGTGTGTTTGTGTGTGTATGTGCGAGCGTGCGCGCCTGTGTATGTATTCAGCATACCAATGGGAAGTAGATGATAAATAAACTACTTAGATTTCAGAAGGGAAAAACTTAGGTAATGGAGATTGAATTTCTTCCAAAGTTCCTTAAGCTTGGACTCCGGGCAGTTAAATCCTTTCTTGTTGCGTTGAATCCAACACTCTCTCCGGAGAGAGAGAGAGAGAGAGAGAGAGAGAGAGAGAGAGAGATTGTTAACCTTTGTCATTAGGCAAATTGACTTCCGTAAGCTCTTGTGAGAGAGAGAGAGAGAGAGAGAGAGAGAGAGAGAATGCATAAATATTAGAATTCATTTTAAAAGTAATGATTTAAATATTTATTCTCGTTATAATTTTGATGGCTTCTGTTGAAACTGCGAAAATATTTTTTGAATTTTTGCTTCTGGAGAAATTAAATTTGATGCAGAAAAATATTGATTGTTAGTTCGTTTTATACTTAATTGCTATTTTACAAATGTTGTTAAAATTGATGGTCACATAAGTCTAAATAAATATCATTAACAAAATGAAATAACAGGCACTAATTAGTACATTGATTTTGTCTTATTTTGATTTATACATTCGGAATTAAGTTTATTCATCTATTCATTGTTTCCATTCCTCCTTTCTTCCATTCATCTCTTGTTTTCCGTTCATTATTTGTTTCCATTTATCCTTTCTTCCATTCATCCTTTTATCCATTCATCTCTTGTTTTCCGTTTATTATTTGTTTCTTTTTATCCTTTCTTCCATTTATCCTTTTATCCATTCTTCTCTTTCAATTCATGCTTTTTTCCATTCATCCCATTTTTGCCATTCCTCTTTTTTTCATTCACCCTTTTTTCCATTCATTCGTTTTTTGTCATTTATCCTTTTTTTCCATTCATCCCTTTTTTGCTATTCATCCGTTTTTCCATTCATCCTTTATCTCCATTTATCTTTTTTGCCATTTATCTTTTTTTCGATTCATCCCATTTTTGCTATTCATCTTTTTTTTCATTCACTCTTTTTTTCATTCATCTCGTTTTTGCCATTTATCCTTTTTTCCATTCATCCCTTTTTTGCTATTCATCCGTTTTGCCATTCATCATTTTTCTCCATTCATCCCTTTTTTGCCATTTATCTTTTTTTTCGATTCATCCCATTTTTGCTATTCATCCTTTTGTTCATTCATCCCTTTTTGGACATTCATCCTTTTTTCCATTCATCCTCTTTTCCAATTATCCCTTATTTGCCATTTATCCTTTATACATTCATCCTTTTTTTCCATTAATCCTTTTTATATACTTTTTTCATGCATCTTTTTTTCCTTTCATCCCTTTATCCATTCATCTTTTTTTTTTTATCCATTCATCATTTTTTACATTCATCCTTTTTTTTTTTCATTCATCCCCTTTTCCATTCATCCTTTTTAATCCATTCATCCTCTTTTCCATTCATCCCCTTTTTCCATTCATCATTTTTTATTCAATCATCCTTTTTTCTATCCATCCTTTTTTTTCGAGATATATCAAGCCAGGAATCTGGTGTGAACAGAATTATTCAGCATTTATTCAGCATTCATTTAGTCAGTCCTAAAAATGATGAATAGTGGAGATTTAGCACCTAAGGAAGGATTTTGCTTGTCTCAAAGACTTTTCTGTCCATCCGTGGAGACTCCATTTGCTCTTTGATTGGGCGATTTAGTTCAAGCATTGAGAGAGAGAGAGAGAGAGAGAGAGAGAGAGAGCGCTACAAGGATTTTTCATGTCTCAAAGACTTTTCTGTCCATCCGTGGAGACTCCATTTGCTCTTTGATTGAGCGATTTAATTTAAGCATTGAGAGATAGAGAGAGAGAGAGAGAGAGAGAGAGAGAGAGAGCGCGCTACAAGGATTTTTCATGTCTCAAAGACTTTTCTGTCCATCCGTGGAGACTCCATTTGGTCTTTGATTGAGCGATTTAATTTAAGCATTGAGAGAGAGAGAGAGAGAGAGAGAGAGAGAGAGCGCTACAAGGATTTTTCATGTCTCAAAGACTTTTCTGTCCATCCGTGGAGACTCCATTTGCTCTTTGATTGAGCGATTTAATTTAAGCATTGAGAGAGAGAGAGAGAGAGAGAGAGAGAGAGAGAGAGAGCGCTACAAGGATTTTTCATGTCTCAAAGACTTTTCTGTCCATCCGTGGAGACTCCATTTGGTCTTTGATTGAGCGATTTAATTTAAGCATTGAGAGAGAGAGAGAGAGAGAGAGAGAGAGAGAGAGAGAGCTACAAGGACTTTTCATGTCTCAAAGACTTTTCTGTCCATCCGTGGAGACTCCATTTGCTCTTTGGTTGAGCGATTTAGTTTAAGCATTTAGAGAGAGAGAGAGAGAGAGAGAGCGCTACAAGGACTCTTCATGTCTCAAAGACTTTCTGTCCATCCGTGGAGACTCCATTTGGTCTTTGATTGAGCGATTTAATTTAAGCATTGAGAGAGAGAGAGAGAGAGAGAGAGAGAGCGCTACAAGGACTCTTCATGTCTCAAAGACTTTCTGTCCATCCGTGGAGACTCCATTTGCTCTTTGATTGAGCGATTTAATTTAAGCATTTAGAGAGAGAGAGAGAGAGAGAGAGAGAGAGAGCTACAATGACTTTTTATGTCTCAAAGACTTTTCTGTCCATCCGTGGAGACTCCATTTGCTCTTTGATTGAGCGATTTAATTTAAGCATTGAGAGAGAGAGAGAGAGAGAGAGAGAGAGAGAGAGAGCGCTACAAGGACTTCATGTCTCAAAGACTTTCTGTCCATCCATGGAGACTCCATTTGCTCTTTGATTGAGCGATTTGATTTAAGCATTTAGAGAGAGAGAGAGAGAGAGAGAGAGAGAGAGAGAGAGAGAGCTACAATGACTTTTTATGTCTCAAAGACTTTTCTGTCCATCCGTGGAGACTCCATTTGCTCTTTGATTGAGCGATTTAATTTAAGCATTTAGAGAGAGAGAGAGAGAGAGAGAGAGAGAGAGAGAGAGAGCTACAAGGACTTTTCATGTCTCAAAGACTTTTCTGTCCATCCGTGGAGACTCCATTTGGTCTTTGATTGAGCGATTTAATTTAAGCATTGAGAGAGAGAGAGAGAGAGAGAGAGAGAGAGAGAGCGCTACAAGGATTTTTCATGTCTCAAAGACTTTTCTGTCCATCCGTGGAGACTCCATTTGCTCTTTGATTGAGCGATTTAATTTAAGCATTTAGAGAGAGAGAGAGAGAGAGAGAGAGAGAGAGAGAGCTACAATGACTTTTTATGTCTCAAAGACTTTTCTGTCCATCCGTGGAGACTCCATTTGCTCTTTGATTGAGCGATTTAGTTTAAGCATTTAGAGAGAGAGAGAGAGAGAGAGAGAGAGGAGAGAGAGAGAGAGAGAGCTACAAGGACTTTTTCATGTCTCAAAGACATTTCTGTCCATCCGTGGAGACTCCATTTGGTCTTTGATTGAGCGATTTAGTTTAAGCATTTAGAGAGAGAGAGAGAGAGAGAGAGAGAGAGAGCTACAATGACTTTTTATGTCTCAAAGACTTTTCTGTCCATCCGTGGAGACTCCATTTGCTCTTTGATTGAGCGATTTAGTTTAAGCATTTAGAGAGAGAGAGAGAGAGAGAGAGAGAGAGAGAGCGAGCTACAAGGACTTTTTATGTCTCAAAGACTTTTCTGTCCATCCGTGGAGACTCCATTTGCTCTTTGATTGAGCGATTTAGTTTAAGCATTTAGAGAGAGAGAGAGAGAGAGAGAGAGAGAGAGCTACAATGACTTTTTATGTCTCAAAGACTTTTCTGTCCATCCGTGGAGACTCCATTTGCTCTTTGATTGAGCGATTTAGTTTAAGCATTTAGAGAGAGAGAGAGAGAGAGAGAGAGAGAGAGAGAGAGAGCTACAAGGACTTTTCATGTCTCAAAGACTTTTCTGTCCATCCGTGGAGACTCCATTTGGTCTTTGATTGAGCGATTTAATTTAAGCATTGAGAGAGAGAGAGAGAGAGAGAGAGAGAGAGAGAGAGCGCTACAAGGATTTTTCATGTCTCAAAGACTTTTCTGTCCATCCGTGGAGACTCCATTTGCTCTTTGATTGAGCGATTTAATTTAAGCATTTAGAGAGAGAGAGAGAGAGAGAGAGAGAGAGAGAGAGAGAAAGCTACAATGACTTTTTATGTCTCAAAGACTTTTCTGTCCATCCGTGGAGACTCCATTTTAAGCATTTAGAGAGAGAGAGAGAGAGAGAGAGAGAGAGAGAGAGAGCTACAAGGACTTTTCATGTCTCAAAGACATTTCTGTCCATCCGTGGAGACTCCATTTGCTCTTTGATTGAGCGATTTAATTTAAGCATTGAGAGAGAGAGAGAGAGAGAGAGAGAGAGAGAGAGAGATGTATTGGTATTAATAACTCGAGCGGGAACACGTTTCACTTTGTCTTATTTGGTAAAAGGTTTTTGATCGCTTCTTTTATTTCTAAGTGGCCCTTGATCCTCTTTTCTAAAACGATTCTAACATATTTTAAGGAATTGAGTCCTTTTAGATATTGTTCTTTCCTAAATAAACATTTTAATTTTTTCTCTATCGTACATCTTTTAGTATTTTCTATTTTATTCTTTCGAATATGTCTTATTTTATTCTGATGTTTTTTTTTTTTTTCATTCTAAAAATTTATTCACTATTGAGAATGTGCTGTAATCGTTATCGAGAATAATATCATATTTGAGAACTAATCAGAAAAAATACTAATTACTCTTATTATATATTAACGGTGATTTATAACTGTATTTCAAAGATTATTTTGGTGGGAGTTTTCCTTGTCCACAGTTTTCGTTTTTGAAAGGCATTTATTTTTTATATAACTGTATGAGAATAAATTATGTAGTCGCAAACTTTCCTTTTATTTACACCGCAAACATTCATAACGAAATAAAAAGAAACGTGCGATAAAAAAAAACACGTACAGTAGGCGTTGACACCCATAAAGAAGTTATTCAAATGTGAGTTATGTATATATAACTATTTCCGCATATACAGCCATCATTAGTCAAAACCTCGCACACCAAACAAGAAAAAAAAACCTTAATATCACCTACATTTAAGGTTCAAAATTGCCTCGTCGTCTTCTCTCCCAGCATCAACTGTACATCTCTCTCTCTGGAGATGATTGTCGGATGAGCGGGGGTGCGGGGGTGATAAGGAGACTGACGAAGGGGGAGTAGGTAGGACCAAGATGGATAAGGGGGGGTGGGGGATGTCAAGTGGATTCTTAACAAGGCGTAGAGTTGGCTGACCGCTTCAATAGCCTTGTTTAGGGCACTCCAACGGGTAGTTCAGAAGCTGGAGGTAGGCGAGTGGCGTCCAATTAGTGTTGATCAACGAGTGCTAACCATCTCGGCGTTAACGAACGATGCCGTAGGCCAAATCACGAATGGGCGTGACGCGAATATGATCATCCTGGTCTTCAGTTGAAGTATTTCTCTCTCTCTCTCTCTCTCTCTCTCTCTCTCTCTCTCTGTTTTGAAACGGGTTGGCTTATGGTCGTTAAACAATGAATATATCAACAATAACATTAATAACTAGAAAAACACTGAGTGTGCAAACCTCCGCCATTGCAGCTTTTTTTTTCTCTTGAAAAGTGCGTGCCTTTCCCAGAATCAATTGATCATTTGGAGCTCCCTGCAAGTTTCATTACTAAACGATCAGAAATTATGGCCTTATGGGTGAGGACCAGAATTTGACCTTTAGTTTGACCTTGGACTCGACCTTGACCTTCGAAATTAACATGTATTAATCGGCGTGAATTTTCTTACACTCAAATAGGAACCAAGTTTGAAGACTGTGACAATGATGTCCAAACTTATGGCTGATTACGTGAATTGGACACTTTGCTTTGACCATGACCTTCCAAAATGTAATCATTTTCAGCTTTTCACATAACAGTTAATTCCTGCTGGTTTCATTAATCTACGATTAAAATTGTAGCAAGGAAGCTGTTCACAAACAAACACACACACAAACAAATACACAAACACACAACAGGGTGAAAACATAACCTCCTTCCAACTTCATTATGTAACACCAATAGTCTATGGATAATAAATTCTATTATTAAGCATGCCATTGTCCATCATGGGCCCATTTTTTATTCATCACTAAAATCCTCCTTTCATAGTAAATGCAAGTGTCTGGCTATATATATATATATATATATACACATATATATGTATATATATATTTATATATATATATATATATATAATGTATATATATATATATATATGTACATATATATATATACAGTATATATATATATATATATGTGTGTGTATATATATATATATATGTGTGTGTGTGTGTGTGTATATATATATATATATATATATTACAGATGTAATGCCCATTAGCACGAAGATAACTTAGTCTATAGTAGTCCACGTAAGTAAAGTTAAAAAATTATATGTATATGTAAAAATGCTCCTATTTTCATAATAAACGGTCTAAGAAGATGTCCGGTGGCGGACGAATCCGTAGAGCATTTCTACTTATACCCATAATCTTTTAATATTGCTTATGTGGACTATCTCTCTCTCTCTCTCTCTCTCTCTCTCTCTCTCTCTCTCTATATATATATATATATATATATATTAATGACAAATCGCTGGAACGTGCGATGTCTCAAGATGACAGCAGGCAGGGAGGAAAAAGGAAACGAAGATGGGACAAGCGCTTTCGTGTTATTATTACACCTCTTCACGGTCTTATGATAAGACCGTGAAGAGGTGTAATAATAAGACGATAGCGCTTATCCCATCTTCGTTTCCTTTTTCCTCCCTGCCTGCTGTCATATATATATATATATATATATATATTTCTTTTCTGTCATGCCTAGCTCTTCCCATCCCTGGCTTAGGGGTGATATGGAGTAGCCATACCCTGGTGAGAGAGGTTTGGTTGTGTGTTCATATCTATCTGAATATTTAGCCGTCATTTTTGACGGGTTGCGTACGCTTGTGTGAAATTAAAGTAATATGATTCTAGCTTTGAGACAGTGCTGATATTACTGTAATTTTTTTTTTACTGTGATCTTATTCTATCGATAACAATGACAATGATGATTATAGCTTTCACATGTTATTCTACATAATTCCAAATGCAATTTTATGGAAAACCTACGCAGTTGGAATATACTTAAGTAGCTAGGAAGGAATTAGCTGTAATACCTGTCTTTATATATATATATATATATATATATTTATACATATATGTAATATATATACAGTATATATATATATATATATATAATATATGTATACATACTGTATATATATATAGATATATATATACATATATATATATATATATATATATTTATACATATATGTAATATATATACAGTATATATATATAATATATGTATACATACTGTATATATATAGATATATATATACATATATATATATATATATATACATACACTGTGTATATATATATATGTATGTATATATAAATATATGTATATATATATATATATATATATAATACATATATATTATACACCTCTCCATGGTCGGGGTGATGAGAAGCACATTGATTGCTCTTTGTTTTTTTTTATTTGTAGTCCGAGGAAACTAATTCTAAGTGGGTTGTGATGGCTTATTGGAAACGTCCCTGCTAGGCGCTCTGCCGGACTTGGGTTCGAGTCACGCTCAAACTTGATAGTTTCTTTTAGTTTCTGCAACCTCACCATTCTTACGAGCTAAGGCCATTAGGTCTTGCTGAGTCATATTCTGCCCTTCCCTGCTCCTAGCTTGGGTGGAGATTGGACTGATAAAATGCAAACTGTATATGGTCAGTCTCTGGGCTATTATCTTACTAGCTAGGGCAATGTAACTGGCTCTTGTCTCTGCTATTCATGAATGGCCTTTAAAACTTTAAGTGTATTGAAACACGAACACAGAACCGCGTAGAGAAAAGGGCATATATAGTGATTGGCTGAAACGAAGTCAACCTGTGTAACACAGAATATACACCTTTGCAACATTGAAGAAGCCACGGCAGATGAGCTTCATGAAGATTGCATAGCGTCGGGTAGCGCTGTAAGAGTGATCTGACGGAATTTCTGAAGAGCTCTGATGGGCCTTGCAATTGGGTTGAACATTTTATGCAGACACTCTGGGATAGAATTAGGCGATTGCGTTTCCCAGAGATATCGATCGAAGAGAAAGAGAAAAAAAAAATGATAGAGATTGTTCAGTGATGTGGTCTCCATTCTTGAATCTTTCAAGTAATCGTTTGATTGGAAGACTTACCACAGTGATATCTCTTGAAAATTTATCAAGTAATGAATCATTCAATAGCTCAAATGATGTTTCATCTTTTCACAAAAGATTTCTTCCTTTGCAAACGATAAATTCAAAGAATTTGTTTTCTCAAATATTTAATAGAGATGGACACAATATCGTTGATGTATAGTCGAAAAGTATAAAACTTAGTTACATTAAGCGCTTAAGGTTGATTGTTACCTAGAATCTCTCTCTCTCTCTCTCTCTCTCTCTCTCTCTCTTAGGCTGCGTATGAAACGTCAAGATTTTGAATTAATCTGTGTTCATCTTTTAACATTTTAGAAGTGTCTCCTGAAGAGGGGACCCTTGACTAGAATAGAATAATCTCTCTCTCTCTCTCTCTCTCTCTCTCTCTCTCACAGACCAGAATACTTATGATATGAATGAATCCTGACTTAATGAGATTTGCTTCTATTATAAAAACTACTTATAGTAAAATAGAACAACTCTCTCTCTCTCTCTCTCTCTCTCTCTCTCTCTCTATATATATATATATATATATATATATGAATATATGTACAGTACACACACACATATAAATATTCATCATAAATAGCGACTTGCCACTTGTAGAAAACTCACTAATCAGCTATCATGGTGGAGATATGTTGATTTCAAGTCTTAAGAACAGATTCCTGAATTCTACAGGAATTTGTATGGCATACTTGTAATTAACTTATAAATCTCTTGATAGCATCATTCGTTGGAGGTCTTTGCTGTCCTTGTTTCTATTTAGAGGCATAGGTTCGAACCCTTGCCCAGCCAGAAGCATTTATCATAAAGTAATTTCAAGTGGATATATAATCCCAAAGGTACATTTCCATTTTAATGTCATCGTGGTTGATATATATTATGTGTATATGTATATGTATATATATATATATATATATATATATGAGCAGTAGGTTAAGATTCAACCATTTGATATATAACAGCGGAATAAAATTTTCTCTTTCACTGCATTTGTATTAAAATCTGGTTGAAATAGTTGCTCATCCCCCCCCCCCCCTCCCCAACTGATGACCAACACAGTTGCTGGCATTATGCATTACTTACTACTACTACTACTACTACTACTACTACTACTACTACTACTACTACTACTACTACTACTACTAATAATAATAATAATAATAATAATAATAATAATAATAATGTAGCGAGGTTAGGGGTGGATTCCTAAGGAAGCTGGATGCATCCCGGAATCCCACACTAGTTTCTTGAGACTGCGAAAATGGAATAATGATAATTATTATTCTTTGGTTCGTAAATTTTTCCCTACGACTTTCTTCTAAAGAAGCTTATTCACCAAGAATGATGATTATCTATAATTCTCTATTACTCAAATTCTCTTATCTTTCCTACACTTTTACCTAATTTTTTCGTATTCCTCTTATATGTGTTTTATTCCTTCTTCTTCAATGCTTTGATCTAATCTACGCATTTTTTTTGCGGATTATTTTTACATTTTTATTTCCTGTCCTCTTAGTTCTTATCACGAATTTTTCCTTTGTTATTCCTAACACTACACGTATGCTAAAAGCGTATTAGAAATAAAAGGCTCAATACTACACAGTATTCTAGAAGTTTTATTCCAGCTGTGATCAGATTGTGGAATGATTTTCCTATGGGCAGTTGAATCGGTGGAACTTCAAAAGTTCAAACTTGCAGCAAATGTGTTTATGTTGAACAGGCTGACATGAGTCTCTTTTTATAGTTTATATGTAAAAGATCTGTTTGAATGTTGCTACTGTTCTTATAAATATTTTATTTTAATTGCTCATTATTTTTCGTATCATTTATTTATTTCCTTTCCTCTCTGGGCTATTTTAATAGTCATGCCTTCATCATGCGGCTCAATACTACACAGTATTCTAGAAGTTTCATTCCAGCTGTGACCAAGTTATGGAACAATCTTCCTAATGGGGCAGTTGAATCGGTGGAACTTTAAAAGTTCAAACTTGCAGCAAATATTTTCATGTTGAACAGGCTGACATGAGTCTCCTTTTTATATTTTATATATAAAATATATGTTTAAAGGTTATTACCGTTCTTAAAATATTTTATTTTAATTGTTCATTACTTTTCTTGTACAGTAGTTTATTTATTTCCTTATTTCCTTTCCTTATTAGAATATTTTTCCATTTTAAAGCCCTTGGGATTATAGCATCCTGTTTTTTTCCAATTAGGGTTGTAGCTTAGCTAGTAATAATAATAATACATTCAAATAAATAATTGTAAAGATAATTCATCAGTTTTGTAACTGACGTGGTAATGCTCTACAATCTATTCCCTTCTCCTTTAATTAATTTATTTCTGTATCTTTTATTTTTTCACTATTTTGTTTGATCCCAGCATTCTTCTCCCGAGTTTTATTCTTCTTTCTCTCCTTATCCCTTCGACTCATTCTCTGCGTTATTATTTTCCTGTGCGCAATTGTCTTTCCATCCTGTGATGTTATCCATCGTCTCTTCTTTGTTTGTATTATAAACACATTTGCTGAATACATTTATTCTTTGGGGTCTATGACCGACTGTCTAAGAGCCCCCGCCCGGAAAAC
>NC_090762.1:35268679-35294764 GCF_036898095.1 Palaemon carinicauda | reverse complement strand
GCAGCTACAGTAACTGTCCATTACGTATACTTCCATCTATCTTTGGCAGAAGAATTTACCGCCATCCCCCGTGGAATAATTGACTCCCAATGGGACCTACTCTGAGGCTAGATTGCGACGATGGAGCCAGAACTGTGTTTATCATTACGTAAAGAGAGCTTCGGACGTCGTATAGAACAGCGCAGAATAAGCAATCAATATTAAATACTCCATAATCATACGTTTTGAGGAACGCTTCCTTTTACTCTAAATCTGGACGTAGTGGCCGGCATTATGCGAGTGCCTATCACGAGTTTGTTTATGGCCAATATATCTCTCCGAATACAAGGACATTGCCAGCCGGAGATGACCTGAGGTAAAAGCCTATAACTATAAAACCATTCTATCTCCTCCTCCTGTGTCCATCTCATTCTCTGGGTGATGCACGTACCAATCGGCCATTTCTCTCTCTCTCTCTCTCTCTCTCTCTCTCTCTCTCTGTATACTTTTGCCTATTCATTTGTTTCTCACACCTTTGTGTATCCAGGATCCCATTTCTCTCTCTCTCTCTCTCTCTCTCTCTCTCTCTCTATACTTTTGCCTATTCATTTGTTTCTCACACCTTTGTGTATCCAGGATCCCATGTCTCTCTCTCCTCTCTCTCTCTCTCTCTCTCTCTCTCTCTCTCTCTCCGTTTCAGCTTTAATATTTCATTGTTTCCTTCCCCCATGCGTGTGCATTTTTTTGACCCAAGCACTTGGTAGCAGTTGCATCAAGGCTTCCGAATCAATTGGACAAAAGCAATATTTATGTCAATTATATTAGTTTCTTGTGTTTTTTTTCGCGGACACATAATAAAAAGTAGGTTTGTGCATTGACCACAAAAGGGTTCAATGAATATCTCTGCTGATATCACAAAGGAGATTATTTTGTCTGTGTGTCACTTTGTCTCGGTTGGGTTTCAGGAGCACCTCTTGGATTATGAAAATGTACGGATTGAAAAACGCTTTTTCATTTCTTCGTTTCTTGTAGTTCATGGAGGTTTTCTATTTGCCATTTTACATTTCTCTTCGTAAGGTTCAATAATTACGAGTTTTTCTTCATATGGTTTGAATCAATGATAATTTTTCCTCAGAAGTCTTGAATCTTTAAGATGTTTTACTCGCAATGAATCCTTAAATGTTGAATCATTGAGCTGTAATCCTCAGTAATGTTGAATCTTTAACGATCGTGATCCATTCGTGTTGTCTTTTTAGAAATCCTCCCAAGACATGTTGACTTATTCATATTTTAAAGGTTTAAAGACCTCTCATGAATGATAGAGGCAAGAGACAGTTCAATTGCCCTAGTTAGCAGGACAATGCCCTAGAGACTGACCCATGCATTCATATGATCAGGGGGCAAACCCCCTTTACAAGCTAGGATCAGGGAGCGCCAGGCAATGGCTGCTGATGATTCAGCAGGTAGACCTTTGGTCTCACCCCCCATCCATAACTCACAAGGGTGGTGAGGTTGCAGACACTACAAGAAACTACCGAGCTTGAGCGTGACTCGAACCCCAGTCAGGTAAATCGCCAGGCAGGGACGTTTTCCAATAGGCCACCACAACCGCCTCCTGGCTAGTAATGTGGTAACGTGTTTGCCTAGCATTCGCATGGCAAGAGATCGATCCCCACCCAGGACCGTAAGTTTAAGCTGTTTACTGGGGAGGCTACTGCTGTGGTAGGGCACCATAGTGGGGGGTTGGGCTTGCCCGGCTTCCGTTCTGGTGAGCATCTATTCTGATGGAACCGGAACTGAAACCAGTTACCTTTAACCTTTAACCCCCGTGTTTTTTAGGAATCGTGAATCGAGAGGAGATTTTATTGAGTGTTGTTCTACATCGACTTAGGTACTTATGAGTTACCCTTCACAAGACGTAATTCAGTGGGGATTTGCACCACGACTCCCTAAAATCCTAAATCAATCCAAGATATAAATATATACCCAGTATATATATATATATATATATATATATATGTATGTATGTATACATACTGTATCTTTTACAGCTCTTAGATCATCAATAGCGTCTCTTCCCTCTAAGTAAATCAAAAGAAGTTTTACCTTAACAATTTCATGAAATTTTCATTTTTCTTCACGGCTATTGGAGCAACAAAAATGTGTCTTCACTTTTAAATTATAATTTTTTCTTAGAAATTAACACACACACACACACACACATATATATATATATTATATATATTTATATGTATATATATTTATATATATATATATATATATATATACATACATACGTACTTAAATCTAAATTATTCACAAAACAAGACAACAAATTTCTTCCAGCAAATTCATGAACGCCAACAAATTTCCCCTTGTGTCTGACGCAAAAGGACTCGCTTGTCCTGCTGGAGTCGAGGATTGCCCTTGGGTTATGATGCCCTTCGCTGACCCTTCAGGTTCCCTCCGTCCTCTGCTCTCACTCCTTGACCTTCTCCGGATCCATTCAAGTAATAAGTAGCACTCGACCATCTGTGGACAGGTGTGCTGAGTGTGTCGGAGGGGGAATTAGAGACTGCGCTAGGGTGAAAGTTGGGGGACTTGCACCAAATATATCATTCGCTAAAATCAAAGAAATAAATTGAAGGGGATTTATATACATATATATTAATATGTATATATATATATATATATATATAAATATATATATATATATATATATATATATAAATATATATATATATATATATATATACACATATATATGTATATATACTCATATATAGATATATATATATATATATATACATATATATATTCATATATATATATGTATATATATATATATATATATATCTTCATATATATAAATATATAATATATATATAATATATTCATATATATATATATATATATATATCTTCATATATATAAATATATAATATATATATAATATATTCATAGATATAAATATATATATATATACATATATACAGTATATGTATATCATATATATATATATATATATATTTATATATATTTATAAATTATATATACATATACATATATATATTCATATAAATATATAATATAGATATTCATAAATTTTATATATATATATATATATATATGTATATAATATATTATATATATTCATTTATATATATATTTATATATATATATATATTCATATTCATATATATATATATATATATATGTGTGTGTATATTATATATATATATATATATATAATATATATATATATATATATATAAGCATGTATGTATGTGAATATATATTGTATATATAACATATATCATCGTCATCGTCTTCATTTAGCCGTAACTAATCCACTACACTACAAAGGCCTCAGACATGTCCTTCCACTAGTCTCGGTTTGTGGTCTTTCTATGTCAATTTTTTAGTTCGTCAATCAAATCTCATATCTTCCTTCCCATGCTTCTTATGCAATCTCCAGAGACCCATTCAGTTATTTTTAATGAGTCTCATTTTATATTTTATTTATAAAAGATCTAATTAATGTTTTTTAATGTTCTTAATATGGGTTGTGGTATTTGTTTATTACTTCTCTTGTAGTTTTTTGGCTTCCTTATTTCCTTTCCTTACTGGGCTATTTGTCTCTTTTGGGGCCCATGGGCCTATTCCATCCTTCTTTTCTAACTACCGTTGTAAATTAGTAATAAAAATAATAATAATAATAATAGTAATGATAATAATAAAAATAATAATAATAATAATAATAATAATAATAATAACAACGAAAAAGTGGCTCTAGTGGTATAAAACAGAAGTAATGAACCCACAAGAGGCGATGATAAAACTTATCGTTTTTTGTCTTTTTTAAATATTGGGAACAAAGACATAGAAGAGGAGACTTGTTCAGGAGTATAATCAATTAAGAACAATAATTTAGAATGAAGTACAATATTACCCTCTCGTTCTTTTATTTGAATTAAATATCGCAGTTATCAGTTATTTGAATTATTCAGAAGTGTCCCAGGTCCAATTATCACACGTTTAATTCTCGTCTATCGTCTTATAAATTCCTTTAAGGGAATTAAAATTTTCATCAACATTATTCATTACAATTTTAAGTCACTTGTCAGTGAAAATTCACTAATCATCAATTTTTGTCCTCTTTGTTTGCAGTAAACAAGGCTAAAGGTTTAAAAGGCCACTCAGGAATGGCAGAGGCAATGGACAGTGACAATGCCCTAGCCAGCAGGATAATTCACTAATCATGAAGCTTGTCCTTTTTTGTTTGCAGTGAACAAGGCTAAAATGTTTGAAAGCCACCCAGGAATGGCAGAGGCAATGGACAGTGACAATGCCCTAGCCAGCAGGATAATTCACTAATCATGAAGCTTGTCCTTTTTGTTTGCAGTGAACAAGGCTAAAATGTTTAAAAGCCACCCAGGAATGGCAGAGGCAATGGATAGTGACAATGCCCTAGCCAGCAGGATAATTCACTAATCATGAAGCTTGTCCTTTTTGTTTGCAGTGAACAAGGCTAAAAATGTTTAAAAGCCACCCAGGAAATGGCAGAGGCAATGGACAGTGACAATGCCCTAGCCAGCAGGATAATTCACTAATCATGAAGCTTGTCCTTTTTGTTTGCAGTGAACAAGGCTAAAATTTAAAAGCCACCCAGGAATGGCAGAGGCAATGGATAGTGACAATGCCCTAGCCAGCAGGATAATTCACTAATCATGAAGCTTGTCCTTTTTGTTTGCAGTGAACAAGGCTAAAATGTTTAAAAGCCACCCAGGAATGGCAGAGGCAATGGATAGTGACAATGCCCCTAGCCAGCAGGATAATTCACTAATCATGAAGCTTGTCCTTTTTGTTTGCAGTGAACAAGGCTAAAATGTTTAAAAGCCACCCAGGAATGGCAGAGGCAATGCATAGTGACAATGCCCTAGCCAGCAGGATAATTCACTAATCATGAAGCTTGTCCTTTTTGTTTGCAGTGAACAAGGCTAAAGGTTTAAAGGCCACTCAGGAATGGGAGAGGCAATGGGCAGTGAAAATGCCCTAGCCAGCAGGATAATACCCAAGAGAGTGAACATATGTACAGTACATGCTTTACATTCAGATCTTCCAAGACAGTACTATCCTGTTCGTTATACTATGTATTCTGTTGATTCTTATGGTCAGGCCTTCTCCATCAAGAGGCCCAATACTACGCAGTATTCTAGAAGCTTTATCCCAGCTATGACCAAGTCGTTGAATGATCTTCCTAGTCGGGTAGTTGAATCTGTGAAATTCAAAAGTTCAAACTAACTTGCAGCGAATGTTTTTATGTTGAACAGGCTGACATAAGTTATTCTATAGTTTATATAAGATAGATCTGTTTTAATGTTGTTACTGTTCTTAGAATATTTTATTTTGATTATTCATTACCAGTCATATCGTTTAATTATTTTCCTATTTCCTTTCCTCACGGGGCTATTTTTCCCTGTTGGAGGCCTTTGGGCTCATAGCATCTTGCTTTTCCAGCTAGGGTTGTAATTCAACTAATCATAATAATGTCAGGGAGGGTCAGTCAATGGCTGCTGATAACCCAGGAATTAGGCCTATAGTTTCTCAAAACCCTAGCCTTAGCTCACAGGAATGGTGAGATTGCAGACACTACTAGAAACTATCGAACTTGACCGTTTCTCGAACCCCAGTCGGTGTGAACGCCAGTCAGGAACGTTTCCAACATTGTGGGAAGTGAAAATTAAGAAAGTTCATGTTAACTTCATTTTTGGAAAAAAAAAATATTTCATTAATCCAAGTTTCAAAGGCTTTTATAAGGAATTTAGAATTATATTTAATAACAGCAATGCTATGAAACGTTAGATATATTGAAATATAACAAGACAATTAAAAATCATGTGACTGCTAACAATCTCATGTTTCTTTATTAAGAAATAGTCTGTATTGTCCCTCACTTGATATGGAATAAGCTATTTTTTATCCAGAGTGGGGCTGATTTAACTGTATAATCTTTAATAACTTTGGTTAGGAGAGGAAAGATAGGTTTCTATGACCATTAGATTTTTTATACCAATTACTCAAGTCGGTGATCATTGTAGGCACGCTTATCTGCAGACGAAGGATGCCTATCATCTTAGAAAAAGTAACATATCAGGTCTGACTTGGAATAACTGTACACAGCTGAGAGCTGTTGCTCAGAGATTTATACTTATGGAGAAAAGTAATATAATTTTTACCCATGATAGAAATCCTTTCTGGTGTGACGGCGCCGAGTAAGGGTGTGAACTCAAAGGCAGATTGGAAACGACTGAGTTATATTATTGTGGAACACTCTCCTTATATACAAAACCTCAAGGCAACAGGACATAACAAGTTCACAAGACAGACAATATTACAGAGGAAAATCAGACATGAATTTTCATGTTCGTTTTAGTGCGAGGGAAGAGCGAAGATACAAGCATAATATATACAAAAGGAATTATGTACAATTGTGTGAAACACGGTTGGTACACTGGTACTGTATAACCCAAGAATATACAGGGTAGGTCCCCATTAAATCTGTACTCCTTGGTGTAGACGTAACAGTTCCTCCTTTACGTAAACCAGATGACTGTCACTCACTGTCCAAAGGAAAAGGCAACCCTCTTGGTTAATGTGTTTGGCAGTACGAAGAGTAATGAGAACTCGATCTTCCTCATCCCTGTTTTCCTGAGGCTAAGCTAACTAGTTTAGCTTTCCGGTCCTGGGAAATTAAAACACTCCTGATAAAACTTGCTGCTTACGGGCGTTGTAATCCAAAATAGTATCTTTGCTTGATACTATATAAAGACTGCAGATTTCTTAGCTCTTAGCATTTAAAGCATTCTTACCGTGAGGAAAATCTACTTTAAATATCCATGGGGGTCTCGAAGCAAAAAAGATAATCTCAAACATACAGACACAATTTCTTCAAGCACATCTCTTCCTTCAAGTCTCATGCGCCATCTCTCTCTCTCTCTCTCTCTCTCTCTCTCTCTCTCTCTCTCTCTCAACCGCCCGTGTCTCATTTGCATAAGCCGTGTCGGAAATGTTGCATATATCACTGGATAAACCTGTTTTTTGCCCGCTGGGATCAGATCGCACACTATACCCCTCATCCACTTCTTGTCTCTTCCTGTTTAGCATTTAGGGGAACGTCCTTTTTCGACTGTTTTTACTATATTTTTCTCACAAGTATTTCTTTAGTGTTTTGGATTCGTTTTAAATATATATTGTGCATGTGGTGCAGACCCATGTGTGTTTGAATTTAGTGTTGTGGGATATACTGTGTGTGTATGTATGTATATGTGTGTATATATATATGTATAAATATATTTACATTTATATATATATTTATATGTATATATATATATATATATATATATATTCATATTTATATTTATATATGTATATATATGAATATTATATATATATATATATATATATATAAAACAACAACAACAACAACAACACAATAAATACAGCCATTCTAAGTCAGCTGTGAAGACAAAAGGCCATATTGATGTTTGGGGTTTGGCAAGTTTTCATCAACACGCCGGTTACTACGTATTGGTGATGGTGGGAGACTTTGGTCTGATCGCTCGTAGCAAACCAACCTCGTGTGGATGGCCCTGACTAGTACAACTTTGCTGGTAATGGCGATACACAAACCTTTTCACCACGTTAAGGTTTCCCCACTAAGAAAGGATATATATATATATATATATATATACTGTGTATATATATATATATATATATATCCGGTTTATATAAGGTGTTTTCAAAAAGGTTTAGCATGACGTTATTTTCAAAACTTTTATCGGGTGAAATTGCTAGACATTTGAGTTCAACAGCTGCTGGTACCACTGCTGGGTAGACTGGAAGCATTCCACGAACGTGACAAACGGTAGACGAGCGCTGCAACACTCATCTAAGGGTATCGCTTACTCCTTCTAGAGAGAGAGAGAGAGAGAGAGAGAGAGAGAGCAGGTTAAATGAAGGAAGATAGGAGAAACACGAATCAAAAACGTGTGACTGTGTGTGTATGAGAGAGAGAGAGAGAGAGAGAGAGAGAGAGAGAGAGAGAGAGTAGGTTAAATGAAGGATGATAGGAGAAACACGAATCGGAAACGTGTGACTGTGTGTGTATGAGAGAGAGAGAGAGAGAGAGAGAGAGAGAGAGAGAGTAGGTTAAATGAAGGAAAATAGGAGAAACACGAATCAAAAATGTGTGACTGTGTGTGTATGAGAGAGAGAGAGAGAGAGAGAGAGAGAGAGAGAGAGAGAGTAGGTTAAATGAAGGAAGATAGGAGAAACACGAATCAAAAACGTGTGACTGTGTGTGTATGAGAGAGAGAGAGAGAGAGAGAGAGAGAGAGAGAGTAGGTTAAATGAAGGATGATAGGAGAAACACGAATCGGAAACGTGTGACTGTGTGTGTATGAGAGAGAGAGAGAGAGAGAGAGAGAGAGAGAGTAGGTTAAATGAAGGATGATAGGAGAAACACGAATCGGAAACGTGTGACTGTGTGTGTATGAGAGAGAGAGAGAGAGAGAGAGAGAGAGAGAGAGAGTAGGTTAAATGAAGGAAAATAGGAGAAACACGAATCAAAAATGTGTGACTGTGTGTGTATGAGAGAGAGAGAGAGAGAGAGAGAGAGAGAGAGAGAGAGAGAGAGAGAGAGAGAGAGAGAGAGTAGGTTAAATGAAGGATGATAGGAGAAACACGAATCGGAAACGTGTGACTGTGTGTGTATGAGAGAGAGAGAGATAGAGAGAATCAATGTTAAATGAAGGAAGATAGGGGAAACACGAATCAGAAACGTGTGACTGTGTGTGTATGAGAGAGAGAGAGAGAGAGAGAGAGAGAGAGAGAGAATCAATGTTAAATGAAGGAAGATAGGGGAAACAAGAATCAGAAACGTGTGACTGTGTGTGTATGAGAGAGAGAGAGAGAGAGAGAGAGAGAGAGAGAGAGAGAATCAATGTTAAATGAAGGAAGATAGGGGAAACACGAATCAGAAACGTGTGACTGTGTGTGTATGAGAGAGAGAGAGAGAGAGAGAGAGAGAGAGAGAGAGAGAATCAATGTTAAATGAAGGAAGATAGGGGAAACACGAATCAGAAACGTGTGACTGTGTGTATATGAGAGAGAGAGAGAGAGAGAGAGAGAGAGAGAGAATCAATGTTAAATGAAGGAAGATAGGGGAAACAAGAATCAGAAACGTGTGACTGTGTGTGTATGAGAGAGAGAGAGAGAGAGAGAGAGAGAGAGAGGTAAACAGCTCTTTGGGATGATATGGCCTTTTTAGAAGGGAAATTCTTGGGTCTGTCCTCACGGCCAAAAGAGGGGAGGATAAATTCGAGAGGTGTCCCCTCTCTCTCTAAATTTCCTCACCCCTCTTCGTTATGGCTGAATTATCTGTTGGTCCCCCTCTCGCGCGAGTTTTATCACCATTGCTCTAAATCCCTTTATCAATTAACAATACTTCCTTTAGTTCCCCTTTTATGGTTTATGGGATCAGTAATCCAGGTCTTCATTTACTCTATAATTAGAATAGTTGCCAAATAAAAATATTTAACATTTCGATATTCATCCGACGCTGTTTTCTCCCATCGGGGTTTGTGTTCGTAAATCGTCTATTAAGGGCTTTTGTTCCCGTGTTAAAAGTAGGATACTAATGCATGTTTTTGAAGGGGGTGGGTTAGGGGTGTTAGGTAGAAAGGGGCGACTGGAATGGGAATCTCTTGGAATTATGCGGTTTGCGTTAATCTCTGTTTCAATTCTCTGCCAAATGCATTCATTAGGGAAGGCACGGTTTGCATTCGCTGATATTCATCTTCAGGGGGAAAATTTTCGATAACATTGAACGTGCTTGTTTACCTGCTTTTCCTTCCACCTTCCTTGGTCGTCCTGCTGATCCTTGCTGTGGAATTTATTCAAAGGGATTTCTTAGACTGGGATTTGAAGGAGAAAGTAAAACTCCAACCCTTGGGGATATACTAATGATGATCTAGTGACAATAATGTCAAGAGATGGAAACTCGGCAAAATATACCTCTTATGAACAACAGAGCTACAATATGGCAGATCTACAAAATTTTCCTCTTAACAACAACAGAGCTACAATTTGACAAATATACAAAATAATCCTCTAAAGAACAACAGAGCTACAATTTGACAAATTATCAAAATATTTATCTTAACAACAACAAAGCTACAATTTGACAACTCTACAAAATATTCCTCTCAAGAATAACAGAGCTGCAATTTGACAAATCTACAAAATATTCCTTTTAAAAAACAACAGAGCTACAATTTGACTAATGTAAAAAATATTTCTCTCAAGAATAATAGATCTACAATTTGACAAATATACAAGGTCTTCCTCTTTACAACAACAGAGCTACAATTTGACAGATAATCAAAATATTCCTTTCAAGAACAACAGAGTTACAATTTGACAAATCTTTGAAATATTCTTTCCAGACCAGCAGGGCTGCAATTTGACAAATCTTCAAAATATTTACTTCAAGGTCAACAGGACTACAATTTAACAAATCTACAAAATATTCCTCTTAACAACAACAGGGCTACAATTTGACAAATATACAAAATATTCCTGTTAAGAACAAGAGAGCTACAATTTGACAAATATTTAAAATATTCCTCTTTAGAATAACAGGGTTTCAATTTGACAAATATTTGAAATATATTGTTGAATACCAACAGGGCTGCAATTTGACAAATCTTCATAAGATTTCGTTCAATATCAACAGGGCTACAATTTGCAAAATCTTTGAAATATTTCTCCCAAGAACAACAGTGCTACAGTTTGGCAAATCTACAAATTATCCCTCTTAACCACAACAAAGCTACAATTTGACAAATCTTTGAAATATTCCTCTCAAGAATAACAGCTACAATTTGACCAATCTACAAAATATTCCTCTTAACAAACACAGAGCTACAATTTGATAAATATTAAAAATATTCCCCTAAAGAACAACTGAGTTACAATTTGAAAAATCTTTGAAATATATCTTTCAATATCAACAGGGGTGCAATTTGACAATTATTCAAAAGATTTCATTCTAGTTTAACAGGGCTAAAATTGGAAAAATCTTTGAAATATTTCTCCTACCAACAACAGTGTTACAGTTTGACAAATCTACAAAATATTACTTTTAGCAACAACAGAGCTACAATTTGACAAATCTACAAAATGGTCCTCTCAAGAATAACGGAGCTACAATTTGACAAATCTTCAAAATATTCCTCTCAAGAACAACAGGGCTACAATTAACAATTTTTTTATATATTTCTTTCAAGACTAACAGGGCTGCAATTTGACAACTCTTCAAAATATTTCATTCAAGACCAACAGTTCTACAATTTGACAAATATTTGAAATATTTCTCTTACGAGCAACAGCTACAATTTTACAAATCTTCAAAATATTCCGCTTAAAAACAAGAGGGCTACCTTTTGAAAAATATCCAAAACATTTCTCTCAAGACCAACAGGGCTACAATTTGACAAATCATCAAAATAGTTCTCTCATGACTAACTGGGCTACAATTTGACAAATCTTAGAAACGTATCTCTTAAGACCAACAGAGCTAAAAATTGACAAATATTTTAAATGTATCTTTATAACAGCAGTGCTGCAATTTTAAAATTCTTCAAAATATTCTTCACAAAACCAATAGACCTAGTTTGTCAAATTGATATTCAATCACCCTCTCGCAATGTACATTCAAGTTTCTCCAAACCAATGGCCCTGGGCCACAGAGTTGGGTCACAGTAAGTGTCCAAAGTTTTACATAGGAATGTGTTGGGAAATTCTTGGTCTTATTCTTTCTTCCAAGTGCAGTGGTTTGGCACAGGGGAGCAAACTGACCAGGAACTTTAGTCGCTCTTTTGATTTATTTATAAGACATTTATTTTGAGTTAATTTGTCTTCAAATGATGTTTTGTCTTATTACCGCTGCCAAGGAGGTTATGAAATTAACTGCGTTTATTTATTTACTTAACTGTTTGTTTGTCCAGGAGTAGGATTACGTCAAACCTTATCGTTGGATTTTTACCAAATTTTAACGAGGCATAGTTATTATGCTCCGGAAGAACACATTAAATTTTGGAGGAGATCCGGATCAAGGTAGCGTTTCTGGTTATTATTATTATTATTATTATTATTATTATTATTATTATTATTATTATTATTATTATTATTATACATTAGATTCATTCACGGTCAATATATGAAAAAGCGGAAAGCTTTGTCCGTAGACTTGAGTAGAATGTTGACAATCTTCATTATTATTATTATTATTATTATTATTATTATTATTATTATTATTATTAGCTAAGCTACTAACCTTGTTGGAAAAGAACGATGCTATAATCCCAAGGGCTCCAACTGGGAAAGAATAGCCCAGTTAGGAAAAGAAATAAAGAAATAAATATAATATGATAATACATTAGATATGGAACTATAGTGGAGGTTCTTTCAGAAAGAATACATTTGCCCTCTATTTTAGGATTATATTGCCATACGAACAAGGATAAAAGACTACTAAAAGAACCAACGAGAAGGAGGAAGAAAAGACTAATGAAAAACTCAGTGCTATGAGAGACTTTCTGGTTTTTGGTGAAAAGGGTAGGAATATGACGGAGATTATGCTGTGAGGCGCAATAGTTCAAAATGTTGAGATACTACGCATTTCATTGGCTGAATAGTGGAGTACAGAAGGAAGGAAAGAATTCAGAACTTTATGGGAGAGAGGGAAAGAGGGTCGATAAAGTTCGCAAGACCCCAGAGACTAGATGGGAAAGGGTATGTCCTGAAAGGTTTAAAGGCCGCTCATCAGTGTGATAATGACCTAGCTAGCAGAACAATGGCCTAGAGACTGACCATATATACATATGATTAACGCCCATTCGCCCAATACATCTGTCAAACCAAGCTAGGACCAGGAAGGGCCAGGCAATGGTTGCTGAGGATTTATCCAACCTCCTCAACAAGGATGGTGAGGTTGCAGACACTACAAGAAACTATCGTGCTTGACCGGGTCTGTAACCCGAGTCTGGCAGAACGCTAGGCAGCGACGTTTCCAATTAACTGCATATGGAAGAAAATGCTTTCAGTTCGAACTAAGCCGGTGGAAACCTGGATAACATTGTGAATTGTATTTTCTGTGTGCAATGCAGAAACAAAAGATATTTATGACGATTCATCTGAAATAGTAAAAGAGTATGCAAAGGAAAGTAATGTTTTCTAAAAAACGGGTGCACATATTACGAACGAGAGAGAGAGAGAGAGAGAGAGAGAGAGAGAGAGAGAGAGACCTTCCCTCCTCTTCAGTAGTGATATTCCAGCAATCCAGCCTACCATCCTCATCTCGGCTCTTTCCAACAGTCCTTCCTATTTCCATTGGCTTAAGTTTGTTTCCCATTTGTTATCATAGGTTTGATGCCTATTTTATAAATCTTCATTTTTAGTTTTAATGGAATGGTTTCATCTATAAAAAAAATAAAATAAAATAAAAAAAAAAACTCTTGTTACGTCCCCTTATTGCTTTCTTATCACTTCCCTTCTATGTTATTATTGATTCTAAATAATTAAACTCATTTTTCTTCTTTCCCACCGTACCATCTTCCACTTGAATACTTACCTCTTCATGTCCATCTCCTCAACAAACGATTAGCTCTGTCTTTCCAATGTTCACCTGCAATCCTGAGGTCCCTTCAAAGCGTCCTTTTTAACCTATTCAACCCCAACCTACTTCTCAGTACGCCAACAAACATATATTTCACCTCTGTGATTTTCATATTCTTCTCTAATACCACTAAATCCCTCGTTTAGTCGCCCTAACTCGACCTGAACCCATCTCTCGCCTCCTTATTATCCAGTTATTAGTTTTCATATATCTTTCTTTTACGATCGTCGCCTAAGGTCTGGAGACTTTGTATCCCTCGGCGCTTAGACAGTAATTGTTATTGTTATATATTCTGTTCAATATCAGGGATTTATGACTGAAAAATCCTTGCCTCCTCACACACATATGTGTATATATACACACAAATATATATATATATATATATATATGTGTGTGTGTGTGTGTGTATGTATACATTATATATATATATATATATATATATAAATACTGTGTATATATATGTGTATATATAAAAAGTATATATGTATATATACATATATATATGTATATATATATATATATATATATACATATGTATATATTCAGTATATATATATATATATGTATAAGTTCATATACATATATATGTTATATTTATATATATATATATATATATATGTGTGTGTGTGTGTGTGTGTGTGTGTGTACAAAAGTATTTTTAACATTAAATGCTAATTGTTGCCAATGTTGAAAAATATTGCAGGACAAAGGCCTCAGACATGTCTTTCCACTAGCGTCTGTATGTGGTTTTTCTATGCCAGTCCACGCCTGTAATTTTTCTTAGTTCGTGAATCCATCGTCTTCTCACCCTTTCCCTGCTTCTTTTGCAATCTATCTACGGATCCATTCTGTTATTCTTCTATGTCCATCTATTATTTTTCATTCTCATTATACAGTATGCCTTGCCCATGTCCATTTCTTTTTCTTACATGTTAGAATATCCTCTACTCTCGTATGCTCTCGTTTCCATGTTACTCTATTTCTGCAATTAGTGTTTTTCTCATCATTATTCTTTCAATATCTCTTTGAGTTGTAACTAACTCATGTTCTAAGGCTTTAGTAAGGCTCCAATATTCTAATACATAAGTTAATACTGGTCTGATTAAATACTTGTCTTTTTAGTGAAAGTGGCATTTTACTTTTCATGATCTTATTTTGCTTACCAAAAGCTCTCCATCCCATGTTAGAATACTCGTCTGCTAACTATTGCAATCGGAATTATAATCAATATTGGGGTGAATGGAATTTGCTAATTACAAGGCTAACAAAATTTCCTCTTACCATCTGGATTGTGGCCTATGGTATTGCAATAATATATTTGTTTGTACATATTGATGTTATTTCGTGCTGAGAATAACTTTCAATGGTATAGGATACAAAATCTATCTCCCTGTGTTAGTGTTTCTCTCTCTCTCTCTCTCTCTCTCTCTCTCTCTCTCTCTCTCAATCTGTATATATAGCTAGATATATATATATATATATATATATATTTATGTACATATATATGTATATATATATATATTTATATATATACATATATATATATATATATATATATAAATGAAAACAGGTAATTGTTTGGCGAGATCTACTTTATATGTATCATCCTTTGCGATTTCCTTTCGGTCTTTACTTGTCATTATTCTCTTTCTCCCTTTTCTTGTGTTAATCTGTTTTATTGCTTTCCTTCATACTCTTTTTACTGTATATCAATATTCTTTTTTTTACCTTTACTCTTCGATTTTTCCTTCTCCCCTTTTCACTTTATCCCCGTTCTTGTATACTTTTTGATATCCTCTCTTCCCTCCTTTATTCTGCTTCCTCTTCCTTGTTACTTCCACCTTATACTCCCTTGTTACTTTCTTCCATTTCTTCAATTTTCCTTTTCCTCCTCCTTACTTTATTCCTCTTCCTATCAGGTTTATCGTTCATTTACTTGTTCCTCCTTTTTCGCATTTCTTACCCTAAGCATTCCTTTTAGTCCTCTCATTTTATACTTCCCTCATTTATTCATCTCCCTTTTTCTCCACATATTCTTCTAACTCTCCTCCCTCATTTAGTCAGCTCCTTTCTCCTCCATATATTATTCTTCTACTCCTCCTCCCCCATTCCATATTTCCCTCATTTATTTGTCTTCCTTATCCTCCACATATTCTTCTAGTTCTTCTACCTCATTTATTCTTCTTCCCTCTCCTCCATATATTATTCTTTAGTCCTCCTCTCTCATTTCCCCTTTCCCTCACTTATTCGTCTTCCTTTACATCCACATATTCTTTTAGTTCTTCTCCCTCATTTATTTGTCTTCCCTCTCCTCCATATATTATTCTTCTAGTCCTCCTCTCTCATTTCCTATTTCCCTCAGTTATTTGTCTTCCTTTTCCTCCACATATTCACATATTCTTCTAGTTCTCCTCCCTCATTTATTCGTCTCCCTTCTCCTCCATATATTATTTTTTTCTGGCCCTCTTCCTGCATTTCATATTTCCCACATTTATTTGTCTTCCTTTTCCTCCATATATTCTTTTAGATCTCCTCCCTCATTTATTTGTCTTCCCTCTCCTCCATATATTATTCTTCTAGTTTTCCTCCCTCATTTCATAGTTCCCTCATTTATTCGTCTTCCCTTTTCTCCACATATTCTTTTAGTTTTCCTCCCTCATTTATTCGTCTTCCCTCTCCTCCATATATTATTCTTCTAGTCCTCCTCCCGCATTTCATATTTCCCTCATTTATTCGTCTTCCTTTTTCTCGACATATTCTTTTAGTTCTCCTCCCTCATTTATTCGTCTTCCCTCTCCTCCATATATTATTCTTGTAGTTTACCTCCCTCATTTCATATTTCCCTTCATTATTCTTTTAGTCCTCCTCCCTCCTTTCATATTTCCCTCATTTATTCTCCCCACCCCCTCTCCTCCATATATTATTCTTCTTCCTTCGCTTCCATCTATTATCCCTGGTTCCCTTCCTCGTCCCCTCCTTTTCTCCTCCTCCCGCTGACGTAACAGGCGTCGCCGCCCGCCGTATCTTTTGTCGTTTCCCTTCGAAGGAAGTTCTTGTTTCTTAGTCACAATCAAAACTTGCGGCCGGCATTATGAGTTGCTATTATGTCGGGGCACTTCAGGATACACTCGAGCGCTCACGTTTTGGTTTCTCAAGGAGACGGACAAAAGGACTCTATACCTTCCGTCGTGTCTCTCCTCTTTGTGCCAAATGGCACTCGCCGCTTTGAGTCAGCCACCCTCTCCCTCTTCCCCACAATCCCAAGGCACTCTGAGGTAGGGGGCGGGTTAAAATGCAGGCCCGGGAGAAAAGTCGTTCGTTTACGCTCTTGAACTTGTATTATGTACCTCTTTGAATTTATAGAAGGTTCCATCGAGCATTATTGCTCATGGGCTGCTGTCAAGTTGGTCGCTTTAGCTGAATGGGAATGGGATCTCTTTGCCTCGTCCTCTAAATGATTTGCTGTCAAATGATGATAATGAGAGATCAATGCATCATATCACTTGATATGATTCTCACCTCTGAGATGGAATTATTCATGGATAGTCTCTCTCGCTCTCTCTCTCTCTCTCTCTCTCTCTCTCTCTCTCTCTCTCTCTTTCGTACCAAGAATTTTGGCAACTAATTTGAATGTTAGAATCATCATGTGTACTTGATGTTATACAGTATGTGTGTACTAATACAACAAGAACAACAACTACTGCTGCCAGTGAAGATGTCAGCTTTGCCATCACCTTCAGTAATTTTGAGACATTCAGTATTAAAAGCAGCAGTAAAAGCAACAGTGTATTAAAAACAATTCCACACCTATTTTTTTTTCTGAATATAAGACGAGTCTAGTGGCAGTGCTGACAGTCGAAAGAGGTATCCCTCGAGTGTACAACAGTTGTGTGCAACAGTGTTACGATGCAAATGCGTATGCATCCATGTGCTGGGGTGCAGTTTCATCCTCTTTTTTTTTTTGTCTTTATTGCTTTAGCGACTTTAATATTTACTTTCGTGGAAATATTAATTCATTCTTCAGTAGATATTAGTGTTAAGTGCCTGGTTTTAATTTTCATTATAAAATTTTTTGTTGGAAACATTTTTTGCGAAAAAAATGTAAATATTTACTATTTAAAGGTTTAAAGGCCGCTCATGAAATGCAGAGGCAAGAGACACTGACATTGCCCTATCAAGCTGGACAATGCCCTAGAGACTGACCATATATACATAAGATCAGCGCCCAAGCTCCATCTCCACCCAAGCTAGGACCAAGGAGGGCCAGGGAATGGCTGCTGATTGCTCAGCAGATAGATTTAAAAGTTCCCCCAAATACCCCATCCTTAGCTCATAAGGATGGTGAGGTTGCAGCGACCAAAGAAGCTAACGAGTTTGAGCTGGACTCGAACCCCAGTCTAGTGTTCACCACACAGGGACGTTACCACTTGAATATTTACGTTCGCGGGAATGTTAATTCATTCTTCAGTAGATATTACCGTTAAATGGCTGGTTTTATCATCATTATTATCCAGGATACTTGTATGACATTGACCTTACCACTTAACGACAAAGGAAGATAAAAGTCAATGGCAATTCCTCTGTATATATACCTGTCGAATTCAGGTTTTTTGTACTTAGAATTGAAATCACCCCATCTTCACCATCGTAACTGATTGGTAGATTCGTAACTTGGCATTCGATTAATGATAAACTTCGCACATTTAAACGTGTTTTTCATATTTCAAATAAGATAAGGACGAAATTGTGAAAAAATGTAGAAATTTATTGTTATTACTACTACAATATCAGGTAGATCTCATTCATCCTTTTGGACTCCTTGCTTCTGGAGCTTGTCGTAAGTTTTAGCAAAGTTCAATTTACTTTATTTTTCGTGTTAGGGTAACCAAGAAGGCACATCTATCCTCATACGCCCAATCAAAAGAGAAATGATTTATGAAGACTTTTAATTCATTAATCTATCATAATCATTTCAGGAGTCATAAAGGCAAGGGTCATTAACGGAAGTTGACCCTCGAGATGTGAAATTTCGAAATCAGTCTCACAATGTTCCCTTCACCGCAGTGCAATGGATTTATTTTTAATTTTCCTTCGAAATTTACAATCTCCGAACTTTCACCCGGTAGAATTACTCTTCTTGTCATTGCTTTTAACGTCTTATTTTGACCCATTACTACTTGCTAACGTCGAGTGGCTATTCTTGAACCCCTCCCCTTTGTCTGGGTTTATAACATGTCAGCTTTTCAACTCTCTTATGATAGTTTAAATATTAACTTTACTATATATTGTAAATTATTATATATCCTATTTACAAGAATGCGTATACTTTATTGCAGGCATAATTATATATATATATATATATATATGTATATATATATATATATATATATATTTATATATACATACATATATATATATATATATAAGTACATATATATATATATATATATGTGTGTGTGTGTGTGTGTGTGTGTGTGTGAGTGTGTTTTGAGTTAAACGAGAGTATTTGTCTACATTATAGACCAAAGTAATAGTTGATTGTTTACATGTTCATTCTACGACGCACGAATGCAATGCATGCCAAAATTACCCATACACACCTACGCATTGCAGGACCGAGAAAGACTATATACATACACGAGAGCCATATACATTACACGTCTCGGGGTATAAAAACCGTAAGACATAGGTATGAATGCCCCCACACACTGCAACCCAGGAAAACGATATGTATACACACAGTACGAAGCAGAAATGAAGTTCTGGTATTACTGTGAGTGTGTCTGGGTATTTTGCAATTATTTAATCTTTGTAATACAGGCGGAACGTAGAGTTTAAACCCTCGCCTTTTATAATTAAACTTTCATTTTTTTAAACGATGCAAATTATGATTTAAAGGGAAAAGGTTTATTGAATTTGGCTTTCCTTCATAGCCTGTGCTGGTTTTCAATTAACTCGATGGGCTGGTTTTCTCTCTCTCTCTCTCTCTCTCTCTCTCTCTATATATATATATATATATATACATGTATATATTTCGATATATACGGTATATATATGTATATATATATATATATATATATAAATATATGTATATACATATATATATATAAATATATATATATATATATATATAAATATATATATATATATATATATATACGTATAGACGACTGGCGAGATCTAACTGAGGCCCCTTGCGTCAATAGGTGAAGGAGGAGGAGATGATGATGATGGATATATATATATATATATATATATATCTTGTATGCTGCTGTCGCGCTGATATATTTTTTCAAATCAAGTGTTTCATGATATTCAAAAAAAAAAAAAAAAAAAAAAAAATACGCCCTCATGCTTTAGGGTGAAGGAACCGGAAATGTATAATTTAGTATTAGTTCTAAAGATTGTAATTGTAGTAAGAACGATCCACTTTTAATGTCATTAAGAGATCTAATTAATTTTAATTCGTGAAAATGTTATAGATATGAATATGAATAGATATCGATAGGAATATAGATAAAAGTGCTTTAGTTTTTTTTTTTTTTTTTTTTATAACATGCTAGTGTACGCGACCCGTGAAAATGATGGCTAAAAATTTAGATAGATATGCACACACACATACACACGAACAGATTATGAACTTCCCAACCCCTGCGGACATTTCTAGCTACAACCCCTCTTACTAGGGCAGGACTATTCCCCTTCCCTACCACCCGAAGTACGTCTTGCCGCTGAACGTGACCGCACACAGACACACACATTATATATATATATATATATATATATATAATTATAGGTGTTTGTGTGTATATATATATATATATATATATATACTATTCTGTCTAACTTCTCTTTTTCTTGTTTTGTTAAGTTTTTTATAGTTTATATGAGAAATATTTATTTCCATGTTGTTCCTGATCTTAAGATATTTTATTTTTCCTTGTTTCCTTTCCTGGCTATTTTCCCTGTTGGGGCCCCTGGGCTTATACCATCCTGCTTTTCCAACTAGGGTTGTAGCTTAGCATTTAATAATATATATATATATATATATATATTATAATATATATATTGTATATATATATGTGTGTGTGTATATATATATATATATATATATATTCAAATAAGCCATATATTTTTGATACATTAATGTCTGGATTCTCTTAACGACCTCGGGATCCAAGACCCAGGCGAAATCACACAGGGTTCGATTCCCGGCCAGTTACAAGCTCTTGTCTTTGTGTGATTTCGCCTGGGGCTCTGATCCCGAGGTCGTTAAGAGAATCCAGACATTAATGTATCAAAAATATATGGCTTATTTGATTATGAAAAACACGTCTAAATGTGCAAAATTTAGCATATATATATATATATATATATATATAAACATGTACAAACACACATATTTATATATATATATATATATATATACATATCTATATCTATATATATACAAATATATATATATATAAATGTATATATATATATATATATATATATATAGCCATACACATACTCTTTTATTATATAAGGGAGGTTTTCAAGTCTGAGAAATAAAAAAAAAATTTTTACATATCTATTCACATTGGCCTATTGGAAACATCCCTGCCTGGCTATATGCTGCATCGGGGTTCGCGTCATGCGTAAGCTCCATATTTTCTTGAACTGTCTGATTGGGGGAGACTATACGCCTACCTATCGAGTCATCAGCAACCATTGGCTGGCCTTCCCTGGTCCTAGCTTAGGTGGAGATGAGACTTGGATGCTCATGTATAGGCTATATGTATGGGCTATCTACTTTTTTAAACAATGAAAATTGTGTTTTTTATATACATAAATTTGTGTTTTGTTATGTCAAACTTGAGTTATTATTATTATTATTGTTGTTGTTATTATTATTATTATTATTATTATTATTATTATTATTATTATTATTACTACTACTACTAGATAAGCTACTGTACACCCTTATACGTAAAAGCTGGAAGCTATAAACCTAAGGGCTCCAACATGAAAAATAGCCCCGTGATTAAAGGAAATAAAGTAATCAGCAATTAATAGCCTTCCAACCCCCCTCCCCCCCCCCCCCCCCCGTGCGCTAAACATGAAAATAATGAAGGCTATTTAAGGATTTAATGGGGAAAAATTTCTGCATAACAAATATATATTTATTTTGCTTTCAAATATCCTTTATAAGACTTTGAGAAAACAAATGTTAACAGCACTAATTGAAATAATCTTTCACTAGGCTGTTTTATAGCGAAAAAATTCGATATTTTTTTTTATATATTTAATGACAGCCAGAGTTATCCGGAAAATATTTATATTTTTCAATGTACTGGAAATCTATTGTTTTTTTTTATTTTATGGGAAGACAGAAATCTTATCTGAGGTAAACTGTTTTTCAGTCGACCTGTTTTCTAACATAATGGGATTATTATTATTATTATTATTATTATTATTATCATTATTATTATTATTAGCTAAGCTACAACCCTAGTTGGGAAAGTAGGAAGCTATAAGCCCAAGGGCTCCAACAGGGAAAATAGCCTAGTGAGGAAAAGAAATAAATAAACTAAAAGAGAAGTAAATGACCAATTGAAATAAAACACTTTAAGAACAGCAGCAACATTAAAATAAATCTTTCATGTATAACCTATATAAAGCGACATGCGTCAGGCCTCCATATTATAATCACATCCTTACTGTTCTATGAAAACACTTCTGTTAAGATTTATAAGGGAAAAATTATGTTCAGAGTTACGTCCGCGGCCCAGCAAGTAAACCAAAGCCCCTGGTGTGGTTGCGTAAATTTGTCCCAACATTTAATTTCTTAGATCTCTTGATCAAGGACCTTCGGAAACAAAAAAAACGACATGGAAAAAGAGAGAGAGAGAGAGAGAGAGAGAGAGAGAGAGAGAGAGAGAGAGAGAGAAAGGTGGTTGGTCATTATGAGAGAACAGACCATTCCCCACCTTTCCTAGAATGGTAGAGTCATAGGCTCGCATCCATACTATGGCAAAGTACACCTTTCGTCCAGGGATATATACATTAGAAGAGAGAGAGAGAGAGAGAGAGAGAGAGAGAGAGAGAGAGAGCAGGTTGGTCATTATGAGAGAACAGACCATTCCCCACCTTTCCTAGAATGGTAGAGTCATAGGCTCGCATCCATACTATGGCAAAGTACACCTTTCGTCCAGGGATATATACATTAGAAGAGAGAGAGAGAGAGAGAGAGAGAGAGAGAGAGAGAGAGAGAGAGAGAGAGAAAGGTGGTTGGTCATTATGAGAGAACAGACCATTCCCCACCTTTCCTAGAATGGTAGAGTCATAGGCTCGCATCCATACTATGGCAAAGTACACCTTTCGTCCAGGGATATATACATTAAAAGAGAGAGAGAGAGAGAGAGAGAGAGAGAGAGAGAGAGAGAGAGAGAGCAGGTTGGTCATTATGAGAGAACAGACCATTCCCCACCTTTCTTAGAATGGTAGGATGAAAAATCGAAGAGGCCACTCTGTAGCGAGGATCACAAAGTAACCTTTCTCAGTAATCGAAATGAAATTAATGAACGACGCGCCAGCAGGTGTTTAGATGCCGTTCCACACCTGCGTGAATAGTGGTAGATAAAGTGGACAATACCTTTTTTTAGAAGCTTTGCAAAAATTGTATTTTTGGACAGGTTTTTAGTTTTTTTTTTTTTTTGACAAACTTTCAAGTTTTTTGGATAGGTTTTATGTGTTTTGAGAAGTTTTTAAGTTTTTTGAACAGGTTTATGTATTTTCTGACAAGTTTTGTGTTAATTGACAAATTTCTTTGCAAAAATTTATTTTGGACAGGTTTTTATGTTTTTTGGACAAATTATTAAGTTTTTTGGACAGGTTTTATGTATTTTGAAAAGTTTTTAAGTTTCTTGGACAGGTTTTAGACAGTTTTATATTTTTGGACAAGTTTTATGTTAGTTGACAAGTTTTTAAGTATTTTTTGATGGTTTTTAGACAGGTTTTTAGATTTTTGGACAGGATTTATAGTTTTGGACAAGTTTTTAAGTTTCTTGGACAGGTTTTTATTAATCTGAGAAAGAATCATTCAGTGTTTGAAATCATCGCAACATAAAAAATCAGACATCGAAGACATTAGAATTTTACTTTTTCGTGTCATATAGATGTCCCTAATTATAGACATATGGGAAGCAAAATTGTAATAAGAGAGAGAGAGAGAGAGAGAGAGAGAGAGAGAGAGAGAGAGAGAGGTATAGGAGATTGGGTAAGAAGCAAGTTAAGGAGAGGTAGTAAGGAGAGGAGGAAATAGTGAAGGGAAGGGGGGCGGATTGAGGTGACAGGAAGGACATGGGTCCTCCTCCTCCTCCTCCTCCTCTTTCTCCTCCTCCTCCCCCTTTTTCAGAGGAGGAAGTCATAAAAGTCTTAGTAAGGCTGGATGGCAGAGATCTTTGAGAGCTGATATAAAAGTCTTTCGTGTGGGGGTGGGGGGTGACGCTGGTGGCTCCTCGGTGCCAAAACGCAATCGGGTGTTAAGGAACTCGGCCCGGTTCTCGGCCTCCGATCATCCATCACCTTGAGATTAAGTTGGAGCTTGGAAGAAGGATGCTGCTGAACCTCCTCCTGCTGCTGATGCCGATACTGCTTTTTTGTCTCTCCTGCTTACTGCTTTAATGCTTCTCGTACTGCTGTTCTCTTGCATCCTACTGCTCTTCTCATGCTTAATCTTGATATTAATTGGGGTTTGAAAAAAAGATCCCCCTGCTGTTAATTACTTTTTTGACATCTGCTGCTTCCTTGCTGTAGTTGAGCTGAACCTGCTGATGGTATTACTACTTTTACCTCTCTTGTTTACTGCTTTTCCTACTGCTCTTCTCATGCTAAATCTTGAACTTGAAATTGGTGTTGGAAAAAAGATGCTGGTGCCAAACAGCATACAGCTTTGCTGCAGCGGTTGATTACAATTTTTACATATTCTGTATGTTTTTCTGCTGATACTGCTACTGCTTTTACCTCCCCTGTCTACTGATTTAATGATTTTCCTACTACCCTTCTTGTGCATCATCTTGCGATTATATTGGGGTTGGATAAAAGAGCCTGTTACTGTTGATTACTGCTTTGACATATGCTGCTTTGCTCCTAAAGCTGCTATTGCTTTTACATCCCCTGTCTACTGCTTTAATGCTTCCCCTACTGCTCTTCTCATGCTTAATCTTGAGATTGAAATAGCGGTTGGAAAAAAAATGCTGCTGCTGAACAGCAAGTGGCTTTGCTGCTACTGTTCATTAGTGCTTTTCCCACCTGCTGCCTGGCCGATACTCCTTTACCGTATCTATTCCTGCTCTCTCTCTCTCTCTCTCTCTCTCTCTCTCTCTCTCTCTCTCTCTCTCTCTCTCTCTCTCTCTCTCTCTCTCTCTCTCTCTCCGTTGTTGGCAGGATTGAGGTTTTCCGAAAGCGCTGATATCGTTATTTGCTCATGAATTTTATATGGTCTTTGAAGGAGCTATCGCTTATTTTCCCTATAGTCGATGAGACCTCTGCTATCGCTCTTCGTGCCCTTGTTCGCCACGGGTTAAGGAGGTGGGTGAAGTAGGGTCTTGTTCGCCTCCGCCACCGATAATTCAGTTTCCAGTTGGGATGTCTATAGGTGACGATAACTGGTCCTTCACCCTAAAAAGAGATAAGCCTTTCATGGCATTATATATATATATATATATATATATATATATATATATATATATATATATATATATATATATGTGTGTGTGTGTGTGTGTGTGTGTGTGTATGTATAATTTAGATATATATATATATATATATATATATATATATATATATATATATATATATGTATAATTAATTTAGATATATATATATATGTATATATATATATATATATATATATATATATATATATATATATATATATATGATAAATTCTGCACATTTAGACGTGTTTTTCATATTCAAATAAGCCATATATATTTTTGATACATTAATGTCTGGATTCTATTAACGACCTCGGGATCAGAGCCCCAGGCGAAATAACACAAAGACAAGAGCTTGTAACCGGCCGGTAATGGAACCCTGGTCTGGAAAGCTTGTATAGACAGTGACTAAACCACTTGGCCAAGCGGTTTAGTCACTGTCTATACAAGCTTTCCGGATCAGGGTTCGATTCCCGGCCGATCACAAGCTCTTGTCTTTGTGTTATTTCGCCTGGGGCTCTGATCCCGAGGTCGTTAAGAGAATCCAGACGTTAATCTATCAAAAATATATATGGCTTATTTGATATATATATATATATATATATATATATATATATATATATATATATATATATATATATATATATATATATATATATATAT